>NC_059475.1:14329436-14929436 GCF_018139145.2 Gymnogyps californianus | reverse complement strand
GATATTAATCCCCACTTATGAGGAGTAGTCTGTACAACATATTTTCCCTAGGGGACTTGTGAGTTATCCAGCTAATCCTTATTCAAGGCATATAATTTGTATCCGGCAAGAAATCACATAGAATTTTTTCAATCAGCTCCAGTATTGGATATATATAGTATTGATAATAAAGTCTGTGTAATTGGATTTAAAAAAAAATCCTTGGAAAACAAGCTTAATGTGCACATTCCATTATGCAGTGGTCAGTGCTATAACTTTTAGACAAAGATGCAATTTTAAACATCTGGTTATCTTCTTTTTAAGTTCTGTTTGGATTCAGTTCGTCTCCTTTATGCTTTCAATAATTTCTTATACTGTTACTACCTATATTTTTATTGGATACAAATCACAGATTAATCATCCTCATCAGTTCTCCTTTTGCATCCTAATGATGGATGTGCTGTCTGTGCTGGTTTTGAAGTCTCTTGTGTTTACCATCTGAACACAGCTTTTCCAGATTCATATTCTTCTGCCTGATACGTTCTTACTTCATTCCCTGGTGACAGCATCTGTACCTTCCTCATCCTGTGGAAGAGAAAAATAAAAAGCTTAGAAGGTAGTTTGCAGGATGTCTTATTAAAGACACTCTGGCATAGCACCTTCATCATCTTTTTCAAGTCCAGGCACTGTTAGGTCAAGACTAGATAATTTAAAATATGTTTGTTCCTTTCCTCTTTGAATAGAATGATATTTAATGGCAACTTAATTCTGTTAGTATGAATACTGGAACTGTTGGATGGACCTTTAAGAAGAGAAACGTTTCTGTCCCCTGTGAGCAAAAAGAAGTGAAGTCCACTGTTCTAATGGCTTGCTGCCACCAAGTAGATCAGACAGGCTTGGCTGAAATATTAGCTGGGGTTCAGTGCTTTCAAAAAAGTCCTGTGTTCGTGAGATGGGAGAATGGCCTGTGCTAGCGATTAGATCATTTCCTAAGCTAAGCCTGGATGTACTACTATTAGGCATTTTACATTTTTAGTTTGTGCAAAAATACCTCATTTACTTTTCACGTTTTGAGACTGGAACACAAAAATGCCAGATGTTACATATTTGTTACTTCTTGTAGTAACATGCATGTGGTACGTATGCAGCAAATATTCCAAAGACTAAATCTTGGCATGAGACTACTAGTATGCTAAATATAGAAATTACATTGTTCAGACTTTTATTTTAAGAGTTCAAATTTGGTATGTTGCTGCTCATTTAAATACACATAAAGAGGTGGAAAGGATACAGGGATATTTTAAGTTTTCCCAAAATGATGTTTCTTTAAGCAAAGTTTTCTATGCAGCTGGCAGCTCTTTCGTTCCAGTGAGATGAGAACTCTTGCAAGAAAATCTTTCCTTGATAATGAAACATAGGCTGAGTTTGTCCATTTATTTGAAATAAACAGATTACCAATTTACATATTGACTGAACAGTTTTAATACAGTAAGCGTAGATAAGTGCTGAATGACTTCAGAAAGGATGAACACTTTTGCCCTCTTGTCAACACAGAGGTACTCAGGACCTTGCATGAATCTTTTGAGACTGTAGAGAATTTAACAGTGTATTGCAGTTGTTAGGTGCTTAGAGTCATAGCCTGAGCTCTGAGAAAATCTTACTGTGTGTTTGGGTGACTTGATCTGCATATCTGTTAGTTTCTACATATATGTGAAGAATAATACTGGTTTTATGTCTTTGATTTATTGGGTAGGAGCATGGTTTCTTCTATAGAGGTTTCTACAGTGCTGGAAAGAGAATATTTTGACTTTGTAGCCTATGATTTTCTCATAGTTGTTTAAGATGTGGGTTTGTGTTTTGTTTTTTGCATATCTCTTACAAGTGGCAAAATTTCAGTTCCTGAAACCAGTGATTTCCCCAGTTAATTTTGGGAAGATGCCACAGAAGCTATAGCATCCATAAACTTCACTTTCTAACTGTTCACAAGACTGAACTACTATAATAGCTTTGTCTGTTAGCACTGTGTTTGGACTTCAGCTCAATATTTGCTGAGTCAGAAGGAGAAGTACTATCTGCTTGGTCCTTTCTGCTGCTGCGTACCACAGTCAATTCATAGTAATCTCAGTTACTTATTGTCTATATCTTTCAAAAGAAACATGCAAAGACATTGAGATGATCCTGACTTCCTATTGTTAAATAGGTCAAGTTGTTACTGGGGAGTAAAATCCACTTACATTGTGCATCAGACTTATTAACTTGGGTAGAATATCAATTCAGTGTTAGGTCTGTAAAATGTTCCAAGCCTTTAGCAGTTCTGTAAACATAAAATTCTTAGTTGGCTCAGGAAGCTCATAAATTTAGTAAAAATCAGGAAAGTATGTGTGTGCCTACCAGCTGGGTTACTATTAATTGATGGGTTTGTTCCCTGACTGCTGGAAATAGTGTCATGAAATGATCTTTGTCTCTGTCCAGGCGCTCAACTTGTATATTACACTTTGTTGTAGAAACATCTCACATTCTATAAGTCATCTTTACATGTTTGGTGAAGGTAGAAGGACAAGGTGAGGAAGTACAAGGAAAGACATTTGCTGTCACTTCCAAGTAGTAAACTGCTACTTGGGGTCTGGTTCCAGAACTGGAAATTTTGTTACAGGTAATGAGTTAATCAGTGGCATCAGCAATGTTATTTGCTTTTCCAAGTACATACAGTACTTAGCTAAGAAATGTTTCTTATACGTTATGCACCGCAGTCTTGGTCCCAAATACTTTTAAAACACTTAATTCCTCTGATGATTTAACAACCTATACAACAGTCTGAATGTCTAGAAAGAGAACCCATTTGTTCTCCACACACCATCTCTCTAATGAAATAGAAACTAGTAGATGGAAATTCTGAGAACATGAAATTCTTGCCAATATGAGGCTGGACTCATGCTGATGGTTAACTTGCTGAACACCAGGAATATAAGAAGTGCCAAGACTATTTCCTCTCTTTTACTGCATAGTAAAACTCCATCAGAAAATTCAAGGAGCACCTTTTGAATACTTAAACTTTTTTGTGAGCAACAGATAATCTTATATGATCCAAAGGACTTTTCATCCTTATAGGTAGGGTTGCCAAACGTAAGTTGAAAAGAGAATGACCTCTGTGGTATTGCTGTCCCACATACGAAATATAAGTTACTTAGAAACAAGCATAAAAGTTGTAATGTCATTTTTTTTTGGCACTTGTTGATTTGACTACTAATGGGTAAGTTCAGTCTAATGTCTCACCGTAAGTTTCAGGAGCCTGAACTGTACTTAAAAATGAACTCAATATATGGTTCCCTAAGGTAAGGCTATTGTCATAATCTCTCCTTACTCCATCAGTAGAAACTTGAGCTCAGTAAAGTGTTTATTATGTGTAAGCCACATAATAAACGCTTGTATATATGGGAGCTACCTAATGGACCCAAATTTGAGAAGCCATATGGGTAACGGATTGTAAAGCAGATAGCTCTCTACCTCTGCCTGGTCCCAGTGTGTACTGAAATTCTTAAGGCTGCAGAAAGAGTTGTCTGTTGGCACAGCTTTGTCAAAGTAATGCTGACCACTCTAGTGGAATCCTAACAAATTGAAATCATCTGGATGCATTGGCAGAAGCCAAAAAACTGACTTTATGCTGCTTTTTCCAACAGAGCAACCAGACCACAACACTGGACCATGTGGGTGGCCTCACCCACTTACATATATGACACTTCTGGAAGTGAAATGGCTATGAAATCACTAACTGATTTACCCTATGTATAAAACAGCTAGTTTGTCTTGGTGACTTAACAGGCTATAATGAGCCACCTTTATGACTAAGGTTCTCAAATTCAAGACAAGGAAAATTTGACAATTGCACAATTACGTTTCTTCATGTGCAGAGCTAAGTATTGGAGGACTTCACTTACAAAGCACTTGGATACAGGCTGTGTACAGAGATGCTGATGTGTATACTTCTTAATGACTAACTAGTGTACTTGAACTATGTTTTCCAGAAGAGCCATTTTTTCTAGGTACAAGTTATTTGAAGAATTAAGGTAATCAATTAGATAATCTGAGTAAATTTCGCTTTGCAGCTTTTCAAGCTATTTAAGTATCCCTGCCACAAAGAAAGGAATAAAGCCATATCTCTTATTTTTCATTAGTATAAGTACAGGCCCTTTAAATTTATGTTAAGATCACTGGAAACAGAATTTGTCCCCTTGTCTTAGTTTAATGCTTAAAATCTAAAGAAGAAATACTTTAAAGAATACCTGAGAGTTGAGTGAGTACAATTCTGTAGTTGACAGAGAAATACACAAATTGATCTCAGAATTCATTAAGGAGTTGACCTTGCCTGTTCCCTGAGCTCTGATGGTTTGGATAAAATGGAAACTAGATCTTCCCAAACAAAAGCCTGTGGTGTCTGAATACCTCTAATGAGAAAGAATGAAATCTTTCACTGAATTCAGTAACAAAACTCTCATCAACTTCAACAGAGAATTGAGGGGGATGAGCAGTGACAAGGTTTTGTTAGGAGCACTTAGTATATGCTTTGAAGAATATACGATAAGTAAGAGCATCAATTCATACTGAAAGCTTTTAAAGGGCAATTGTTCAAGCAGAAAAAAAAATTTGTGGTTGTTAAAAGCATTGGATAAAATTAAAAAGGGATTCCTTTTTCCTGAGAAATTCTAACTAACTTTCTACTTATAATAACATGGAATGATTCCAATGAGGTAAAGCAACCTGAAAGTCACTGAGCATTCAGTAGTACATAATGAAATCCTGTTTCTTGTTCCTCAGCCCATTGTAATATAAATCACCAAATCTATGTGCTATCATTTCTGATCAAATGTTCATCTGATGACCATGGATTTTACAGATGTTTGCATTAATGATTTGTTAGAGCTTCTTTCTAATACTTTTTCTGTGTTGTTTGGCCTTTAAGAATTGATGTTTTCATGCATTTGTCCTGCAGCTGCAACACCATGCTTCTATCTGTTTGTATTTGCGTGCAAAATATGCAGCAAGAAATTGATGGATGCCACGTGCGCCAAATAACGGCAAAAAAAAGGAGGGAAAAAACAAACTTCTCCACCCTAATAGGAGATTTAAATCATAACTGCCTCAGGAGAGAATTGTTTCCTCCTTCAGTAGCCGTCTAAACTCTTGATCATAGTGCAGCCAAGACATATCCCCAGAAACACAGTGACTGAGCGTTGAACAGTGCTACATCTCTTTTATGAAAAACATTCTCTGAAAAGCTTGCATAAACAAGAAGCACACATGTTCAACTAAACTATTTTTTGGCGCTCTCACAGTATTTGTTGACTCATTTGGATTTTTGCATGTGTGTAACTCTTTAACTTCCACACTCCTTGCACTGTAGGCAGGTTTTGATTTTTCTTTCTCAATCATCTATGGTTCATGAATTTCCAGAATGAGCCTATACAAAAGTTATTGTTTCAATGGTTGCCATTAAAACTTTAATGTATGATAGCTGTTCTTGCAATATTTTTATAACTTTGTTAAAAGCTAGATTTTAACAATAGTTACTCTACATTAACATGTATGCTAAATCTTATTAGTATTAGCAATTATAAAATTATTTGTTATATTATCAGGGCTGAGATTATGACTGGAGTTAACACTGCAGCCCTTTATACACTTAAAGCAGGAATTAAATTTCCTTGTTTTCTATTGAAAAAATGAGTACAGTTGTGAATGTTTGGAGTGTTTTTAATGAAAACATCATTTCTATATATGGTCAAATCAAGCATCTCTCATTAACTATATGAGCTTTTTTCCTTTTTTTTTCCTTTTTTTTTTTTTAAAGAACCCAAACACACTCCCTCCCAGAATCCCAGTGTTTGCCAGATGTCAATAACAGCAGCAGACAAGGATTCAGGAAACCTAGAGCCTGTTCCCAGAAGTGCCAGTCATCTGATGTACAGCTTGGTCTAGTTCCTTCTCTCACTTTTGGTTTCCTTGCTATCATTTGCTTTCTTTGCCTTGCCAGTGAAATTTCTTCAGAGTGGAGTTTCTTTCCACAATGTGTTCAGTCAGTGTATATTGCAGCTGGGTCCCAACCTTCATTTGGGCCTCTAGGCTCTACTGCTTCAAGCCTTTGTTTCTCAAATGACTTTGTGCATGTATTTTCAGGATGAGAAGAATAGTAGAAATGAGACCGTTGCGCCTCCATCATTGCTGCTTTAGAAGTCCTTCTGTGAGCTGTTAGAAAAGTAGGCATAGACTGTATTTCAAGGAATTCCAAGTGAAGTAAGGAGAAGCTCAATAAAGCCTTCCAGGATTAGATACCTATTCAAAAAGCATTTGATGGGGGTGATGGACTTCCAGTTGCTGAAGTCTGTGTTTAAGTACTAATTTGGTTTTTGAATTTCCCGATGACAAGCGGTTGCCTAATTTCAAGGTGCTGCTGTGGTCACACAGGAGTAGCCCATCACTTTGGTTCTGATCAGTAGTAAATGACCACTTTATTTTTTTTCCACAGATCAATCAGTTTTAAATATTTGGTGTCTAAGGTACATAGATATATCACATAGAATTTATTATGTATTTTAATATTTAGACTTCCTGCCTTGTATTCCAGGTGTGGCAGTTCAAAGTATTCAGTAGATTTAGTAGAGGGGTGCAAGGATAAAAGGATGTTTTCTTGGTTATGGCACAGTATTGTTGTCTTTTACTGTAGCGTTTTCATCAAATCTCAGTCAAGCTCTGCTTTTAAGGAGTCATTATTTGTCTTTCTTTTTTTTCGAGGGTCTAACTTGAGACATCGTGCTTTCATCTGCTGAAGTATGCATAGTTGCAAATGATTGAGTGGTATATAGCACTAAATAGTCTAAATCAGGTACTTTGAACCTCATATTTAGAACTGAGGTAGGGTAGATACCTTTAATCTCTGTGCTATAGTTTCCCATCTTTAAGAGCTCTTAATATTCCTTCAACTCATGGAGATGTGTTAATGTGAAACCCTGGAATACCGTAATGATAAGTATCACCAACAGTCCACAGAGGAATTAATATTTTTTTTTTGAAACATGGCTTGGAAAATACTCTATGTAGTCAGAGGCAGTACATTGAACAAGGAGAAAAGAAAATTCTGCTGCACCAGTAATCCTTTGTATTCTTTGATGTAGGATCTTGTAGAAAATTGACAAGTGAAGTTTTAAGTAAGGAGGCTGAATTAAGTTTATGCAGGCAACTTTCATTCTATTATTTATAGTTTTGAGGTCTTGAATTTTCACCCCTAGTAATACTCTTTTAACACAGTTACTTAGAATACAATACACAAACAATATGAAATTCTCTGCTTCTGATTATTATGTTCAGAAAGTAGTTAAACGTATGTGTTCCTGAAAAAAGAGACCAAGTATATGCGAGATAATCTAGATTATTTGTTTTTAAAGATTGGTATTTCTGTGGCTATTTATATGTTAAATTTGACAGGAAGATGTATATACGTAGAAAAGAATGTCAAAGCCTGAAGTGGCAATTCCAAGTAACAATAGCTTTTTCAACTGTACTGTACTGTTGTTGAGACATCTGAATGTCTGTCTGAATCCCTATGGATTCAGTGATGCCTTAGGCAATCTCGTATCTCAAATGCACCAATCTGCCACACATGCAGACAAAATGCTTGAGTACCTGCTCTAAATATCTCTTAGGCTGCAAGTTTGTGATCCAGTGCCATACACTGTTGGGAGACTCAGCACGTTGAGTGCAAGAAGAGCTTAGAGCTAAACATCCTGCACCTCATAGGCAGTAAACACTACAGAATGAGTGGCCTGACTGAGGTGGCTGGGTATGGATTAGTGGCCCAGTCATGTGCCCCTACAGATGACGTGATGGACTTTCTATCTGTCCTCCCTGTTTCCAGGGCAAACAGTGGTCCTAGATTCCTTCCAGCAGTGGCTAGGAGAGAAAAGTTCCATTCTGCTGACTTGCCAGTCCTAAATTTGTTCAAACAGGATGTTTACTGACATTAAGGTAAATCAGATGATGAATATGAAAATACTGTACAAGATGAAATTGATATAAATTAGTTATGAGTGCATTTAGACAAAGTTCTGAAAGAGCTTTCAGCAAGGAGGAAGCAAAGCTGTTTTAAAATTATGGAAGAGATTTTGTAAGAGAACAACTTTTCATCAGAAGTATTTTGCTCTCATTACATTTAAAAAACATAATTTATAGTCATTCTTTGGCTTGTTTTGCATTGTTTTATGTAAGTAGCTAGTTTATATTCTTTTTTGTTTATAAATGTCTGTGTGGGAAATATGAAGAATGTGAATCATATAATGGCTGTCACTATAGTCCAGAGTGACTAGTCATTTGTGTACATGTACATTTTGGCATCCTGCATGAAGAAATTAGAAACAAGTATTTGACAAATATTCTATGCAAGCTAATATCTTGCTAGTTCCTGTTTTTCTGACCAGGTTAAAGAAGGAATAAATACCTGTAACTGAATTTAAAATAATTCTTCATTTGTTCAACTTGAAAATAGAGACAGCACAATTTTGTTGTGCTGTTACTTGAAAGAGCTTTTCCTTTGCTCACACACTCCAAAGCAAACATTTTCCATAGTGCTTTAAAAGAACACTACAAATAGATGCTCTAGCACTGATCCACATTTCACTGCTGGTGGCTTCGTATCAGTTAATTGTAACTAATGTCAGTAGAGCTATTTCCACCTGATTTACACTGACACAAGAACAGAACCTGCTCTCTACAGCAATGTAGATACACCCAATACCTATGAAAAAGAATACTGCTCTTCTCCATCTAATAAACTGATATTAGAATTAGATTTCAAAATTACAGTCCTGTTCCTGCAAGCTCTTCTCCTTCCTGTCTCTCATCTCCTCAGTCCATGCAGCAGCTCTCCAGAATAAGGACTGAGACCTACGTGTCTGTGTGTATTCCTGATGTGTCCAACACAGCTACTGCCTTCAAGAGTAGGTCAATGCCTCTTTAGATTCGTTTGACAGAGTGCCCTAGAGATGCAACTTTTTATTAGCTACAGGCAGTTTTCTTAAGCACTTAGATTAAAATATGAATAAAGAGGTATTCTGGCAATTTTTCTTTTGTTTCTATTTAACCAGAAAAAAAAAGAAGGGAAAAAAATGTTTTGCTGAATTGCATGACCTCATGGACCATATTTCATGTTCCTCATCGAAATGTGATTAAAATAATCTTGTATTTAACCAGTTCTAAACCTTCAAACAGCAACGTGTTTGGGTTTTTTTAAATGTTAATTTAAAAGACAGGGTTTTTTTTCTTTGGCTGTATTTATCAAATACTTACATATACGAAACATTCATCATTAATTAATATGAGCACTGTAATTCATATAAAACAATTATAGCATTTAGAGTTTTTAGAGGAGCTACTATTGCTGCCTTAGCCCTTTTAAAAAATATACACCCCAAAGGACAAAATGTGATCTATTAATATGTATGTATTATTACTTTTTTGTAACTCTAAGACTGCTGATGTCCGTGAATATGGAAGCATTTATAGGTTATAGACGGTCCGTTAGTTGACTTGCAGTTCTAATCGCAGTATTTTCTAAAACCTAAAAAGCAATATTAATTACCCTCTGTCTATAGTAGAGAGTATAATATATTTTCTTCTGGAGATTTCATATTTCCTGTGATCCTGCAATAGCAACACTTGAACTTGTTAGGTTGTTTAGAATAATTGGCAACACAGGGATAAAAATTTCTGGTTGACTGTTAATTGCACAAATTAATAAAAATAATTCATATTACATCACTCTCGCCTTTAAGCAGCTTTCTTACTTTTTTAGAATCCAGCAGTTTTGAGATAATACATTCCCAGCAGAAGGAGTTTACTCTCTTGTTGCATTGCAATTGAAGGGTAGAATCTTCATGCGCAGAGGCTTGTAAAAGGAAAAATTGAACTAATTCAATAATGTATACATTCCTCCCAAACCAAAACGAGGTATTTTAAATTTATTTTCTATTCTATACTTTATTCAGCCTTATTCAAAAGTATCTTGTGTCCTAGCTGTTTAATGGGGTTGATATAAAAGGTTTGTTACACAGGCCTGGAACTGCAGGGAAATGATTGGCTCCTTTTAAATGTATTAAGTGTAGTCAGTTTGCTTTTTATAAATAAAATAAAAGAACTACTTAAAAAATTTTCAATTCTTCTCCATGATCAGTCTATTGTCACATGCATTTGGCATTCATTATATGTTAGCCCCAGGCGCCTCCAGTCTTGTACTCAGGCCAGCAGTAATTTGGTTTATAGAGATCATATGGCAGGGAAACAGACCTTGAAAGACAGAACTCTAAGAAGCATATTTGATGAATTTCCTATGATTTGAGTCTGGGTTTATTCTTTCCTGTTGTGGAGCAGACACCCTACAGCACACGCGCTGAGGCCCGATGTGCCTGAGCAAGGGGCCAATTAAATGACAATATGCGCACTGTTTTTTCGCACATCTCGGGTTGCATTTCCTATCAGAGAAAGGGAAGGGATGATGGGAGGGGGTGGAGAGGAAGAAAAAGGGGGGCCTTGTAAAGGATCCAAATATGGGCAGGAAACCACACAGAGTGAAGGTTGCCTTTGTCATTAACAATTAATGTAACCACGAACGCTGGAAAAAAATATGCTGCGGCTGCTAGTGGCAGTGGCGTAGCCAGCGCAGCATGTCTCCTGTCTGCCCTTCTTCCCAGCAAGGCTGGCATCCTGGTGCAGCCAGCTCCAAGGCCTCTGCTGCTTTAGCAGATGAACCAGCGACTGTTTAACCCTTATACCCAGAAGGGTCCCAATCCTTATTTGAGCATGCCTAACAGGTTGTAGAAGTGGCAGAAATGGATGTCAGAAATTTCTATAGCCAAATGTTTTTTTGCCATTAGCTCTTACCCTCTTGATCTGCATGCTAGAGTCCCTTGTGGCTTTATAGGCTATAGTGTGACCTAATGCTCTTGGATGACATGGGAGATGTTTTCATATAAGTCACTGAATGTCAAAGTAGGCCTGAGCTGAGTGGGATTAAGGTGGTGAGGCTGGATTTTGATACCCTTTCTTATATTCAGCAACACTTTGGTCACTGGCATCGATGGGATGCCTTAAGTAGGAAGCTACTAACCACTATGAGTGAACAGATACAAATGTAGTCCTGAACAGGCAGTCACACTTCCTTCTCAGGGGTCCCTGGGCACAGCCTTTACACCAAAGCAACAGCACAGACACACACACACATGCACACATGTAGGGAAAATTTCACTCTGGGTTTTATTCCATTTTAAGGTCCTAATTTCTTTGATGATGTCCAGAGACTGTCAAGGTCCCTTTGGGTTTTTTTTGATTGATTTTAATTCCTTTTCCCCTCCTCACTTCTCCTTTCCTCTCTCTTTCCCTTCTCTTCCCCCAACCCCCACCTTTTTGTAGTAGTTTATAAATGCCACTTTTCATTAATGTGACCAAAATGTCATCAAGTAGTTTAATGCTCTTTAATGTCCTTGTATCGTTTACGTTTTTTGAACAGTGTGGAAATGAATCCCATCTGTGGGTTTGCTAACATCAAAAAAGTTTGACAGGCTATTTAGACGTGCTACTTCACATTGCATTAGCTTGTACAATGTCAGAGAGGCAGGAGGCAGAGTGAGGCCATACCGCGCCACCTCACTCCTGACCCCTCCTATAACTGCTCTGAAAGTGACAGATCACTTACCTCAGAAAATCAAAGTCAGTTGTGAAGTATCTTGGCCTGGACAGGAGCCCAGAGGCCCCAGGGAAAGTGTGAAGCCTAAATAAAAAAAGGCGAAATCATTCTGAAAGAAAAGAAAACCAAATCAAACCCATCCTCTCTTCCTTGCTAGTGCCAAGAGATCATTATAATACCAGTTGGGCAAGTGGATATGCTCTAATGTTGTCTGATGGTTCATTTTTATTTGTAACGGGATTTTTTGTTTTTTCTTACGGATGGTTAAATGCTTCCAAAGTCATCTGGTTACATTTTTCAGGTTTTTTAAAAATTTGTTTATTCTTGCATATTGACGAACCAAAAAACGTTGCTTCCAAAAAATGTTGCTTCCAAAATACGTGATACCATGCCATCTTATTAATGCCTGTCCCCACCCTTGGAAGGGCTTATCATGCTTTTTTTTCAACATCCAGACTTTTGAGGTGATATTTAAAGCTTCTATGTACCCCCTCTGCAATACCCTATGCAAGTTAATACATATCAGGAAAGTATAATTTCATATTTTTTCAACCCATATTTGTGTTAATGTCTCATAAACAAGGCTCATGGATTTAACTTACTCTTTAGTATGTGATGGGTGTATTTTAAATTTCTCTGGCTTTGTGCCATGAGAGTGATGTGCCCCCCTTTTAAGGCATTTACTGTAAAAAGAGATGTGGCTTTTTATTTCAGGAAAACAAAAGCTTCTGTTCTTCCTGAGACACAGGGAACAGCAGAGAGTGCATTTTAACTGTTAATCATTATGGATAAATGGATAATAATTTCCACCTCTGAGTGCACTAGGATTTACTTGCCAGTTTTTTAAACCCTCCCCCACAGTGCATTTGCATACACAAATATAATTTAATTTTAAGAAGGAGTGTAAATAAATAACCTTGTATAGTGGCATCAAGTTTTCAAAGCCAAAGTAATCTTTTATAAGCATGAAATAAAAATGCCTTTAAGGCAATTACAATAAGTACGCAAGTCCTTTAGTCTTTAAGAATTGGGTTTGTGTGAGGTAACACACAATTTTGTTGTTAGTTGTGTCACACTGAAAGAGTAAAGCACAAAGTATGGAAACAATAAATAATGTACCTTATTTTACTCCTAAATTGGTCGGATAGTGATAGTTTCACTAAAGGCAGGATGAAATTGGCATCATTTCATGCCCTGATCTAAGCACTGTTTACACAGAGTCAGGATCCAAACATAAAGGAGGAGACAATCAAGGTTACATTTAAATTCATTTAGCAAACACATGCACTTGAGATGCAATTCTAATTGTTTGATCTTGTGGGGTTTATGCTAAATGTGGATAAGCAGGATGGACTCTCTTACATTTTTCAGATGAATTTCAGGCAAAAGCAGCAGGTGGATTTTACTTAAACATTTCATAGGAGACAAGGAAAGGAACCCTAAAGTTTGTTTTAGAAGCATTTTCCAAGTAGCAAAATCCAATCTTTTCACTCATGATGACTTGTGTTCTCTTGCTGTTTTGGAATCTGAAACACAGCTTCAAGTCTGTTCAATCCAGGAAGAATACACCATGCAGTCACAGAACAGTAGTTCTATAAGAAAGCTGCGAGGCTTCACTGAAAATACAGTAGGCAAATCATGGGTGTGCTATTAGAATGAGAATTTATGTTCTTCATACACACACACACACGCACAAAACTCATGTATAGAGAGCTGATAGATTCCTCTGAAAAACTAACCCAACCATGAAGAAACCTCAAAAATTACCATTGGGCCAAAAAATAAGCAAAGTTTCAGTATGAGAGCTTAATCCCGGAGAAGTTGTTCTGAATCATAGTTAGAATCAATGAAGTACTCATGTCTTTCCAAGCGTGCTTTGGGGATCTTGAAATAATTTAGCTGGGTACTTGCAGCTATGTGGGGCAATGAATACAAGGCCTGAAAGAGCATGCTGCTCACTTCAAGCTATTTCTGATATCATACCGGGCCTCACTCACCATTGCCTTGCTTTCTGTTGTTAATTACACCACAGCTAGTGGATATGAAATGATACCCTCTTGCATACCGGGGGGGTGTGTGTGTGTGCGCAGCCATTAATACTCATTAAAAATAAGATCAGAAGGGACCTTAAATATGTCCTTTGCTATAGGCTAGATGACAGATCCAGCCTCAAGGTTGGATTGATTATACCTAAACTGCTTTCTTTAAAAGCCAGCAGGCTTGAGGATTCCACAGTGTTCCTAGTTATTCAGGTACTAACCTACCATCACTACTGGAAGATTGTATTCCCTAATGCCCAACCTACATCTCCCTTGCTGCAATTGAAGCCTGTCATTTTTATTCTATCCAGAGTGGATACAGAGAACAATTATTTCTCTCTGCTTTGGAGCTATCTTTTGTGTATTTGAATATTGCCTTCATACTTCCCCTCAGTAATCTTTTGTCTAGACTAAACCCTAGATCTTTCAGTCTTTCTTCAGAGAATGTGTTTTCCAGATCATTCTTGTTCTCCAGTGGGCTAAATGGAGGCTGCTTTCTATTCAAATGTGATGCCCTAGCCCAGACACTGTATTCCAGTTGTGGCCATACTGCAAAGTGAAGTGTAAAAATTCTCTTGTGTATCTTTCTGATGATACTCCTGTTTATGCTTATCCCAGTGTACTGTGTTACATTTGTGATTTTTTTTTTTTTTCCACCCCAACCATGGCACTGATGACTAATGTTCTTCTTGTGACCCATGACACCCACTCCTTTGAATCATTTTTGGCAAAATTGCTACCTCTTGGCTTTTTCCAACTGGAGTTTAGAACATTGGGCATTCCCAGCTGATATGTTTATTTTTAGGTCATTTGATATCAGGTTCATTCTGAACTCTAGTTCTGATGCCTGCAGCCTCTCCTCCTAGTTAGGTGGCAGCTGCAAATTTAGTGTGCTAATTCATCATTAAGGTCATTATCTTTGCATTGTGTACAAAACTGCCTAGATTTTACTTCTCTCTCTGATTTCCTAGAACGCACCCTAACAGATTTTTTTGGAGCACAGCGCTTTATCAGCTTGTACTGTGTTTGGGCTTTAAGTAAGCAGAGGTGACGTGTAAGTTCTCAGACTATAATGACAGTGAAAAAGAGAGCTGAGATAAGGTAGATAAATAAGAAAATTTTCTCTTTATAAATTTAAAATGAAATGGGAATACACAGGTCGTAGAAGGCTATGCAGATGAAGATAAGCCATTTACAAAGAAGATACTATGTAACCAACCCAGGAGATGAGGTATTTGACTGCATTTCTCTTTGGATATATAAAACTGAATCGTCATTGCCAACAATTGCTAGCCATCTAGACTATATATCTATGAAGAAAATAAAAGAAAAAAAGCTTCTACCAAAGTTGGAAAGGCTTACTTCTACCCTTGTGCAAAATTTTGATGGAAATGAAGAAAAACAGTAATGTTTGTAGCATTCTTAAACAGATAACTTGACTTTCTGTGATGAATGACCTTGCTGAGAGTTGAAAGTTGTAGAGAAAAAAAAAAAATTACAAATGGAAACATTATTCTCATTTAAAAGTTCCTGTGAAAAGTACTCAGTAGGATGGATATTTATTGAAAAGCATTCATTTTTGAAGAGAATATTTGTTTAATCAAAAGCTTCTCATTAGATGCCAGAGTGCTTGATTTTAAGCCCAGCTCTATTCTATCAAAAACGAAAGTGTGAAGACAGTATGTCTTTTCTTCTTCCCCCTAGGCTACTGACAGTAGTTTGGTGTGTGGCACAAACTAGTGCCGCTTCAGAATAGTTTGTACGAGCAAATTCATCTGTACTGGATTAAGGGGCTGTTATGGGAGAAAGCACTTGAAGTTCAGCAGCACTTCGCCTGTATCTCTGATACATGGCAAATTTTGAGACTTCTGTGGCAGATGAAGAGGGACAGGAAAATGGTTTTAAAACCAGTTTTAATACTATCTCCTAGCAATATTTGAGATAGTATGGGGAAGTGGAAAGACTATGGGCGTGGTGTTCTCTCCATAGTCTTTGTTTCTGAGAATATAGACTGCTCCTTTTTGTATCAACTGATGGGTTTTTAGGTGGTTCCTACTACTGCAGGGTGCAGTTTTTATACCTATAGTGAATATTTTAAGTGAATATTTTCATTGAATATGAAGTGAAATACTGTTATCCAAAGACTTTTTTGATTTGTTTTGGGGAATCTGTTACAGGTATTTTGTTACAGAAAACTGTTGAGGAAAAGATAATTCTACTTCATTGTGTTCACTGTGTAATAGTGAATGTTTTTTGATAGGTCTACAGCTATCATGTCCATTTTTCACTTGCCTGCCTCTTACTGTTTTCTTTTTTTTTTTTTTTTTTTGTGCCACAACACCTAAGCTTATGATTTATTTTATTTTCATAGAGTTAGCAAAACATTGTGCTAGGTGTGAATGCCCAGTAAAGTATATAACAATAACATTATATAAATGAACTGTAACCCTAGAATAATCAGGATTTATTGTGTGAATAAAGAGGCCAGCAACTGCCAGTCTGACCTTAATTCTTTGACCAATATTGCTTGATGAAAAGCCTTGGTTATAAAGCTAGTTAGGAGGCTAATGTGGCTGTAGTTATAACAAGGACATGACAGAGAGGGCTTGGAGGGTATGCGAAGCAAATGCAAGTATGCAGCTCTGTCAGCTGCTGTTCCTGCCACTTCAGCATAAAAAAATAAAAAATCAAAGCAGAAAACCTGCAACTACTTTCCAATGTTGTACATAATGTTACAATGTTGCTCCTACTTTGCTAGTTTTTAAAAAGTCAATTAAACTGTTATGTATCCCTATTAAGGTGTTTTCTTGACAGAGATAGTATTAGGTCGGGCTTGGATGTTATTTGCAGTACACTTCAAATTTCTGGAAAATAAAATACAAATGAAACAATTGGTGAAGCAGGAGACAGGTGGGGATATAAAAGGAGTGGTAAAGGTGTGCTGGTTTTGGCTGGGATAGAGTTAATTTTCTTCATAGTAGCCAGTATGGGGCTATGTTTCGAATTTGTGCTGGGAACAGTGTTGATAATACAGGGCTGTTTTCATTATTGCTAAGCAGACCCAGAGTCTAGGCCTTTTCTGCTCCTCGCACCAGCGAGCAGGCTGGGGGTGCACAAGAAGTTGGGAGGGGACACAGCTGGGACAGCTGACCCCAACTGACCAAAGGGATATGCCAGACCATGGGACGTCATGCTCAGCATATAAAGCTGGGGGAAGAAGAAGGAAGGGGGAGGACGTTTGGAGTGATGGCGTTTGTCTTCCCAAGTAACCGTTACGCCTGATGGAGCCCTGCTTCCCTGCAGATGGCCGAACACCTGCCTGCCGGTGGGAAGTGGTGAATGGATTCCTTGTTTTGATTTGCTTGCGCGCGCAGCTTTTGCTTTGCCTATTAAACTGTCTTTATCTCAACCCATGGGTTTTCTCACTTTTACTGGTCTGATTCTCCCCCATCCCATGGGGGGGGCAGTGAGCGAGCAGCTGTGTGGTGCTTAGTTGCCGGCTGAAGTTAAACCACGTCAAAAGGACAGGGAAAGAGGAACATCTCAAGTATCAAAAAATACTGGTGACTGGGTGCAGTGAGGAATGCCTCCTATCCCAATGAACCTGCACTGATTTAGCTTGGACCTCTGTTTTGCATCATATCGAGTGCAGCTTTTGCCCTTCGGTGGGCTTAAAATAGTCCATTACATCTGTGGGCACATTTAATAGAATAACTTAGTTATGATACTTGATCTTTCATGCTTAATGAGAGATGACTTTCTTTTCACTCCAGTAATATTCTGAGGACTCACTACATTATAACAATCTAAAAGAAGCAAAATTGAAGGAAGAATCCCTCTTCCTTACTAGGATACTAAAGTTGGTAGTAAATCCAGATTTTAAAAATTATTTGTATTCTGTATATTTGGGACAGCAGATAATATTTTATTTCTGTAATGACACAAGAAACGTATTAACTTGTCACATCGTTGTAAAAGTAAAGTATCTTTCATATTATTTTATACTTTAAAATATTTATCCTGTTTGATTTAAACAAATTAATCTGTTATGTGACCCTGTCACAACATTTACTTGATAAAGATAGGACATGTGTGAATAGTGCTTGAAGTCCATTTCAAAAAAAATTTTTTTTGCAAGGAGAACAGAAAAGAAACACAGACCTAAATGAGGTTACATAGAACATTAAGTCCAGTGCCTCCCCTCTACCCCTGAGCTGCATATGGATGTGCAGTAAGCATTTAGTCCAGAAGGGCGCATACAGCATTGACTTTGCACTCCGTGCATGGCCACAAAAATGCTTCTTAGTGCTCTATCAAATATTTGAGACTTACAGTAAAAGATCAAATGATTTTTAACAAATATATGTTTGTGCACATGCACCATGAAAAGAAATTAGACCATAAATATCTCTATAAATATCTCTGATGTATGCATTCTTTACAGTTGTAGAAGATTGCTTAGGCAAAATTCTACAATGTGCATAGAAATAACCTGGCACATAAAGAGAAGCAGAGAAGTTTAACATTTTAGCTGTATTTGTTTTATATAAAGGTCTCACAACACAACGTTATCATAACTCCGTAGATTCTTAGATGATCCTGAACACTGTAGTATCAAGGCTCATAGCAATCCCAAATGGACAAAAAGCTGTTGAAACTCAGCATATATTGCTGGAATACCTATTGAAGAGGCAACTTTTAGCCCAACTGGCAAAATACCTCATTCTCATGAAAATATAAAGACCTATGACATTTTAGCAAGATGTAGTACTATTTAGGAAGTTCAACAGTATCTTAAAGGGAATTAGATTCATATTGAAAGGTGCCCTTGAAGTCTTAAAATGCACTGGTTCTTATTTTGAGTTATATGTCCTAATAAAGCTGTCAGCATTTTGGCTTCCCTTTTTAGAAAAACTTTAAGAATCCCTGTGAACTGGTTTGAATTCATTCTGGGTTGGAGATTCTCTCTTAATCCCAGCAGGGGTCGTAGGCTATGATTCATAACATACGCCTTAGCTGGAGTCTCCTATTCCTATTTGGACTTGTCAATTTACCTGAATAGTTTTCTTTCTTGTAAAATGCCATAAAAAGTCACTTGATTTACTGAATTCTTGACAAGATTCCACGGTTAGTATTAGATTTCCTCTCTAAAACACAAATGTAGTTGTAAAATTGACTATAGAAGAAGTTGGTTATTGTGAACAGAAATGTCTAAGGCATGAAGAGAGCATCAGGAAGTACACCCCTGAAGCTCACAGCATTTGATCTGAACTGTTCTTTGGGTAAGAGGGAGTATGCCTTTTCCCTCGTCTCCTCTGCTTGGGACCCACTGACTATTCATCTTGAAATCAATGCCAAAAATCCCAATGACTTCAACAAAAACCAGGCTGGCCCATATTTTATAAAAGAAGCTAACATGCATAGCAGAAACTTGGCCAAATTCTCAATGCTTTAGTAAGGTAAAATTTCCACTAATGAAATGGGTCTTTCTTCCTGAAAGCCGATAAATCCAAACAACATTGCAAATCTCTGCACTTTCAAGGTCTGAAATGTCTTTTTGTCTTCCCCTTCATTTGTGGCTATTTCCAATGGATAAGACTGTCTCTGAAACTCAGTGATTTATTTCATTTTAGACCACAACATTTCTCTTTCCCTTAGACCTGTGACTATACAATATAATAGCATTTCAATAGCCTTTCCTCTTCCCGTGGTTTCTTTTTTTAAGCAGAAAAAAAAGGAAGAGACTATGCATCCTTGTATTATAGAAATAATTACAGCTGGTTTTTTGAAACTGAAATTTTACTAGCCTTGTGCAACTAGAATGTTAACACTGCTCTAAAAATGTGCAGATATATACATCTGCGTTTGAGTTTAACTGCTTGGAAAACTTTGGAATAAATATGAGGGTTTTCCCGCTCTTCAGGAGCATGATGTGAGTGCTGTTACAGTACTACTTTTGTTTCAATACAAGACTTGTACTGTAAGCCTTTGGTGGCTGAAAGGTAAATTACATTCATGCAAAACAAAACTGATGAACTACTGAAAGCTGTAGCTGCTGAAATAAATTTCTGTGTACACCACAGTACATTCACTTGCAGATTCAACTTTCAAATGACTTTCATTACCAAAATAAGTAGCAATATTGTGAGAACAAGGTCCACCAGTGATGAGTAGAAAGGCATACTTTTGTTGTTGGAAATACTGATGCTCATCAGCATATATTAATCTTTGTGTGGATCAAGGAGCATTGCTTGTGTATTTATTTTCATTTACTTTTCATTACCGACAAAGGGGTAGTAACAGGGCCTAAAGGCTCAGTTTAAGAGGTACTACTATATTAACAGACTTGATCTTGAAGTTTAGGGCCTCCAGCACCAAGGTTTCCTCCTACAGGCTGGCTTTGCTTTGTCCTTTATGAATGTACTTGTTTCCTCAACTGCAGCGTCTCCTGTTTATATTCTGGATATTTCTACTTATTACAATGACCAGCTTATTGAGGGAGACTGAAAAGAAGGAGGCTAAAGAATGGGTAGTGTCTTCCTTTCTTTGCACAACCTTCTGCAGTGTAGAAAATTTCAATGTTTGGATAGCAGAACAGTAAGATGGTAATTTTATGTTTTCTCAAGGTTTTTGCTGAATTGGGTAACTGTCTAGCATAAAAGTGTTCAGCATGATGCGAAAGTGTGTTTGTTGTACTTCACACAGCAAATAATAGGAAAGACAGCAAGTGTTGGTCTTCCAGATCATATCCATTTAATATAGTTGTCTCACGTGCCATTTCTTATTTCATGTTGTAAAAGCAGTAAGTCCTTAAGAGCTTACACACATACTAATGGTTGAGATGTAATTGTTAAAGAGCAGATACTTCAGACGTGACATTCTGCATAATTGATTGAGAAAATATAGACTATAGGACAGCCAAAACAAGCTTAAATTTGAATCTAACCCCTGGTACACAGAAGTAAGTTCTCCTTACCAATGGACACCCATTAAGTGAACACAATCGTTCTTAGTAACACTGTCAGCCCACAAAAACAAAAACGATTTTTATTTTAATTATTTTTAAAGTTTAATGACAAATCCTTTCCCTCCTTCACATTAAAAAATAAAGGCTGTGCTGGAGTCCCATTAAGGGACTGCTTTAGAGCCTGGTTCTCTGAGGCACTTACCTTGTTTAAATTTTAATTTCTAGTCTGAAATTTTTATTTAAAACTATACTTATAAACAAAAAAAAATATTCTCATAGTCTTTGGCTTCTACTCTTGCAAAATCTTCTAAGCTTTTACCTGTCCCAGTGAATTCTCTGCCAACTCCCAAAGGCATGTTTTCCCCTCTTTTGGCTTCCCCTAGTCAGTGCTACAGTACTGTGGGAAAGCACTCTACTTAATGCCTTCCCATGATATTTTGACTAGGAATAGAATATACGAAAAGACATAAGACTACATTCACCTTTGGTGTAATGCCATGGAAGGCAATTCAAATGGCAGTCAATGAGGTAACATCACAGATAAATTCATTTCACACAACACACAGTTTTGGGAAATTTCTGACATGGATACAAAGTTGGGAGAAGGGATTATAACCAGTACTTTATTCTGTGAGTCTCCACCTCTCTTCTGGCTGCAAAGTATGATTTCCTTCATAATTAGAAATTATTTGGAAAGTAATTTTTTGGTCTGTGATTTATTCATTGCAAATATCTAGCCTGTACAAATCGGTATTTAAGCTGTTTTGAGTACAGAAATGGGTCAGACATTACAATTCTGTTTCCTAGCTGGATGCAAAAATTCTAAAAATTAAGTTTTTAATGTGAAGAAGATGCTGTTAAATTTGAAGTTCTGTGAATGCAGTATTGCATATAAGCGTAAGGGTGCCTTGAACGCTTCCATTACTTCTAGTGTGAGTTGGATCAAACTCCAAATTCAATGAGTAGGTGAACATTCCTGTTCCTTGACTAGCCTGCTAGAATATTCATGAAAATCCCGCCAAGAAAAATGAACAAAGCCAAAATAAAATTAGATACAGTGTGTACACTGGTAAGAAAAGAATCCCTCCTTTTAGAATTTGCATCCTGAATGGCTAGGGCAGCAAAAATACATTTATTATCCTCACCTTCATTGTGCAAAGCTCCCTGAAATCAGAGTTAGATTTACACTGCACAAATCAACATTTAAACACAGATTTAATTTTAATTTACTGCTCAAGATGAGTTTAGCTGAATGAGATGAGTGCCCATATGACCTACCAAAGAAATGGATACATCTCTCTTGATTCCTACTCAGATACCTTAATGAAATCTAGCTCAGATTTCTAGCACTCTTCATCTACAGATCTTAAGCCACTAGGGCAGCTGTGGCTAATTCCTGTAGTCGAGTGGAGAGCTGTATTACGTACGCAGCATTGTCCAAAGGATTCTGTGCTAGATTTCAGCATCTCCTGATTATTACCCTCTCTCTCATTGTGTAATAGAAACACTGTAAGCAGATGGACGACAGATATTTCCATTGCTCTCTGCTTGTGCACCTCTTGCTTATTCCTAGTGCCCAATGGGGTGTTGTGACCGAGAAAAATAAGTCAAATAGTTTTAAAATATTTCAAATGAAACATGAACCTGCATTATTTCCCTCTGTTCTTACACAGGAGATTCTCTAGGCTCAGGGCTTTTAAAACTACCTTACTTAAGAAACAAATACTGTAACTTCTTTGCAAGGTCTTGCTAATTCCTTTTGTTGGTTCAATGTCCTCCAGAGTTTTGATATATTTATATGATTTTCCCTTCTTGCAGGGAGTCTTTAGAGAACCTGCAGTAAGTAGGTAGATTTCTGTCCAACAGATACCCTTCTGGATGACTAACTGTCGTGGTTTAACCCCAGCCGGCAACTAAGCACCACACAGCCGCTCGCTCACTCCCCCCCCCGCCCCTGGGATGGGGGAGAGAATCAGGAAAAAAAACTCGTGAGTTGAGATAAAGACAGTTTAATAGGACAGAAAGGAATGAAAAACAATGATAATGATAATAATAATATGACAACAGTCATACTAAAAGAATTAAACTATACAAAGCAAGTGGCGCACAATGCAATTGCTCACCACTCATTGACTGATGCCCAGTTAGTTCCCGAGCCGTGATCTGCCCCTCCCAGTCAACTCCCCCAGTTTATATACTGGGCATGATGTCATATGGTATGGAATAGCTCTTTGGCCAGTTTGGGTCAGCTGTCCTGGCGGTGTCCCCTCCCAGCTTCTTGTGCCCCTCCAGCCTTCTTGCTGGCTGGGCATGAGAAGCTGAAAAATCCTTGACTTAGTATAAACACTACTTAGCAACAACTAAAAACATCAGTGTGTTATCAACATTCTTTTCCTACTAAATCCAAAACACAGCACTATACCAGCTACTAGGAAGAAAATTAACTCTGTCCTAGCTGAAACCAGGACACTAACACTTTTTTAAAACAAAACAAAACACAACACAAAAAAGGGTGCCTAGATTAGAGAGACCAGGTTAGGTTTGAAGTCTGCAGATGGCTTTCCGGCATATCTGTTATTCTATTATGTGACATTGCTGAATACAGATAGGATAAGAATTCTTAGTGCATTGGTATTGCTCTTCAACTTTAATGGAGTCTATGGAGTACATTTTTTTTTGGTTCTCATCAGAAACACCTTATTGTATAACGCTTAGAAACTAGATTATTTTTCACAGGCACTGTGCTATTCAGAAACAGGGCTGTAAGGAGTGCTGTAGTCATACAGTTATATTAAAGTTAACAAGAGTGAAAATTACCAAATTAATACAGACATTCTCAGAGAAACCTGTTTGTCATTTCTCTTTTCTGTTTTTAGGTCTAACTGTTGGATGGCTCAGCACAAACATGCAACTATCAATGAATACTTAGCACTTGTAACTGCAGGGAAACAAGTCCTTGTATTTGTTTAAGGATCCCTGAGTGGGCCAGCCACAGGCATGTCCTTGAGTTTTGTATGTGGAAGGTGAGTAGGATCAGTGAAACACTGAGCTGGAGTTGGCTGAGAATGGGATGAGCACATGGGCAACATATTGCCTTCATCCTGTGCATTGCCACATTATGACACTGAGTATCTATCACTTCGTAGTATTTCATCACTTCCTATCTATAATGGAATACTTCCAAATTAATGGAATTATTTTGAAATTAGCCATGTATTCTTTCTGCTTTAAATCAAAATAGGCCTATGGTATAATACCAAAACCACGAAAGCTGTGGGAAAGACTGAAGATGCTCTTAAAAAAGGATTGACACAAAACTTCATTTTAAAAAAGGTTTGGAAGTAAATGACATGCCTTGCTAGGATTCTTCACTCTCTTCTCCCATCCCAGTATAAATGATAGCATTATCAATAATTCACTAATGACCTCAGTAGTCAGAATCTCTCATCTGCCTCCTGCTGAAACACGTTTGGGGCTTGGGGTGTAAATGGAATACAAGAGAAAGTCAGAATTTGTCCTCCTACCATCTCCTTACTTAAAAGAACTTTCTAGAAGAAAGGGCCAGTAGAGGAAGCTGTTGAGAGTTCAGGGCCTCATGCTCTTCTGAACAATTTGAGCAGCCTAGATTTCCTTAATGCCTTTCCCATATGTGATAATATTTGTCCTCTCCCAGTATTTTTTCTCTCAGGGATGGATATATCATGAAAGCTTTATGGATTTTACTCTGTAATAAGCCTCTCAAAAATAATCATGATAGCTTTAGCTGTCATTAAAAACCAGTATGTTTATCTGATGAGGTACAGTTTAACTATTCATTGACTTCTGACAAACTATAGCATAAGTCAATATGCCATCTATACTGAGGTGAAAGACATTGATAACTAAGGAACTGTGCTAATGCACAGCCACCAATACAGAAAATCTATTAGAAATTAATAGAAATGCAAACAGAGATAATTTATATTGTTATTACGTCTTGTTGCCATCTTAGCACTACGCTGTTGTCTATTTTCAGCACATAAATTTTCAAAAAAAAAAATTTGTGATGCTCTACTCTCCACTAATCTGTATCCTCTGCTTCTGTTCGCTCTAATTGGCACTTACAGGTTTGGGCCCTTAAAACTGGCATGAGAATGAATTAATGTGATGTGTTTTAAGCTTCTGGTCTTATCACAGTTTAATTACAAGAATAAATTAATTTTGAATATTTTTCTGTCCTTAAAAAACCCCTTACTTTAAGAACCAAAAAGGGGTGATCATTCCATTCTCATTACATCCCCAAGATTGCCATGAGAAATAAAATAATTAATATCTGTGCTTATTCTTTATCATTAGCCTTTGTCCTAAGAATGGATTAATGAGAATATTCAATGAGAATCAGAACATCCTGGCATTCACTTCTGTGAAAACTCGTTCTTGTGTCAAAGTCTGTAATGAGGACTGAAAGAAGCATACAATTAATTCACAGCAACCTTAAGGTTGTAGTGAGAAAATAGTACATCTTTCGAGACTGATGACCAAGATCAGAATAAGAGAAGATGAAGAATGAATACGAGAAAATCGAAGTAAGAGCATTTTAAGGATACATTATAAAGCCTTTGTTTGACAGTATATCATTTTAAAATCCATATTATTTTTTATTGACTACATTTTTCATTCCATTAGTGGTCTTTTTTCACCTCTCCTTCCCAAATGTTTCTTCAGAACTAAGCAATTACCTATCAAACTCATTTTCTCCACCTCTCCCAGGTAAGAGGTTGGCAAGAAACAAAAGAAGATGAAACTACTTTTTGTGTTCCACAACAAAGGCTAAGAAATAAAAACACTATGGAACAAAATGACCTTTAGAGAAATTTCCTTGGTATCTATGGGTTTGAAACAAACATAATCCGGTTTTGGCCCGGTATATATTTCTTAAGTATTCTTTGCTGCAGTGATTAAACCATATAATACTGATAGGGGTGCTCATTTTCTGAACTATTTAGGGTACAAAATAAAAGACAAGCAGCTCATGTAAATATGGAGTGCTTGGGTGGGCAAAGCCATGAGGAGGAAGAGACACTAACACAGGAAGACAAGACTGCACAGCTGATTAGTTCAATGTTTTTGTTAGGCCTTGTGTCATGTGTGTTGTGGGTATTATTTCTGATCAGAGTCTTCACAGTTGTGTAAGTGTTGCTGGCTTTGAATGACAGTTACTGATAGAAAACAATATATAGTAGCAAGAAACTAAATGAGCACATCTCCTTGAAAAAATGTTTAAAATGGGTGCTTTGCTTTTGATTAATAATTAACATTGCTTAGTTTCTGTAGGCTTAAAAGAATTATTACAGCAGCATGCCTGCTTCATTATACTTTAGGTTGTGTCAGGTTTTCCATTATTAAGCCCTGTATTTTTAGTTTGTTTGGTAACATGGCTATAAAAATTGATTCCAGCCGTGAACTTGCCAGGAAAAGATCTCAGCTTAGCAGAGACTTAAAAAAATTATTTTAATTTTTAAGTAGCTCAGCTATTTGATGGTTAGCAGGGGGAATGGAAGCCTGGGATAACTCTTCACAGAGAGAGCACTAGTGATCAGAGCATGGCCTTCTCACAGAATGCTATGCTTTATGCTGTTTATTTCCTGTCACAGGAATGCTGCTAGAAGATAAGCAGAGAAAGCTGTAGTGAGAAGCCTGACAAAGAAGGAGAGACTTCATACCCTTAATGAATACCTGGTTCAATATTAGAATAAAGCAATACTCACTATAGTTCTTCTTTATGGCTCCTGATACGGGGGTCAGAGCCGAACTTAAATTGAGGTAGAAGATATGAGAGAGAAAAAAACATACTGGGGGAAAAAAACATTCTTAGTGCTATAGCGGCAAAATATGGACCATCACTAAGGAATGTGGCATCCAGTGAGAGGATAAGAGGCAGTGAGTACAAACTGAAATACAAGAAATTCTAATTAAACATAAGAAAAAACACTCTGACTGTGAGGGTTGTCAGACACTGGCTCAGGTTGCCTAGGGAGGTTATGGAGTCTCTACCCTTGGAGAAATTCAACTGGACATGGTCCTGGGCAACCTGCTGTAGCTGACCCTGCTTTGAGCAGGGGAGTTGGACTAAAGAATCTGCAGAAGTGCCTTTCAAACTCAGCTATTCTATGCTTCTATGAATAATAATACTAATACTAATATATGGATCTGGAACAAGATTAAGACTTTGGTGCTTTCTTTCTCAACTTTACATTGCTTTCTGCCTGGCGGAACAGCCTCAGTGAGGGTAAAGGTGTATATATCTCAGTGGATGGTTATGCCTGTAAATTTGGTTGTGAAGACAACCCTCCTGTTAACTGTGTTAACTATGCAAGTAAGATAGAGTGACTTTTCAGTTTCTTATGTCAGGCTGTCTTTGAAAAGCTGGAGAAGAGTTAGGCTTTTTTTTAAACTGGCCTTAACCTTGCTTCTTTTTTTTCTTTTTCTTCACAGTGATTCCTAGTGGGATCTGTCCTTGAAGTGAGAAGGAGGGAGGAAGAGGCGGCAAGCATTTCACAAAGGTATTGGCAAGGTGGTTTAGAGATTTTCTGCACTTTTCTTCCTCTAACAAATCCCAAAGGGATGCAGAGTATCAGAGGTGTAACAAGCAAGTGTGAGAGGACTGAGCTCAGTTTTGAATCCTACTGCTGGAATTGTTCATGCATTGAACATTGCCCTGTCAGTGGCCAAAATGCAGAAATAACCCTAAGAACTAGCTATGAGCTGAGTAAGTAAGATTCCAGAGGGTTGTGGCTTAATGCAGTCTTTACTGAAGTAGTGTTCTTCATACCATTAACTGCAAAAGTGCCTATTCTTTCATATCATCCCAGGTACCAAGGAGCTGACATCACACACAGCCACCATTCAACATGATAGCAGCTTGCTGAAGAGTATTTTCTTTTCCCAACATTAAACAACTCAAGGCCTACTTAGCCAGTGATGTCAGAGAGGCTTACATCTTCACATTTGACCAGCAGCTTGATATTCTGAACCAGTAACTTTACGAAGATCTCTACCTTGACAGAAGCCTAGCACGGAAACCTTATGAAGAACTCAATCTGACATAAAACCTACAAGAAATACTACTATGCTAGAGAAATTTAAGAAACCAAACTCTTTGCTTAGGATATCAGCAAAGAAAATGTGTAGTGATGAATTAGTCACCTCATTTTGGTTTATTCTTTGACAGCAGACCCCTTGGGGGTGAGGTGGGAAGCAGAAGGACCATGTGAGGGAGACCAGCCTGCATTCAAAGGCTTAAGACTTTTTTACTACCTCAGCAAATTAAGAGGAAGGGCTGAACCATGGTGTCATTGCAATAAGCGAAGGAGATAGCTCAGGCTATCAAAAATCCCACCTCTGTAACAGTATTTACTGCCAGAGAAGAGTGGATGGAAACAGTCCCTGAGCAATCCTTTGTCACAGGGCCTCCCTCACTTGCCCAGCTGCAAGTGTTCAGAATCTCCTGCAGCCAGCTAGTAGGTCTCAACAATTATTCAGCTATTTTATACAGCAGGAGCTCATAAAGGCTCCTGGGAGGTAAAGCTCCTGTCAGAACATCCTCGGGGCATTGAGAGTTGGTTAGGTCCCCAAATGGTCCCCGAAGATATATAGTGTTATGGTGTCTAAAACCCTCTTTTGCCTCCCCTCTGTGCCTGTCTCTAGTGCAAAACCATGAGCCTTTGAAGGTTGGACCCCAGTCCTTGTAGGAATAAATCCAAACCACAGCCCAAGATAACCTTTGAAAACTGAAAGTTCCTTAGACCACAATAGAACCGGTGAGTACATTTTGACACAACCTCCTTTTGATTTCTTCACTTACTTACATTTTAAAAATAAAACTACTGGTAAAACCTAACTCCCCTCTTCCTCCCCCTACCCCCCCTTCCCCTTTGTAAATTCTGGAGTAACACACACGGAGACAGTGTTGCAAGTAAGGTTTTGTGTGTGTGTGCATTAAACTGATACAGTTAATTAATGAAGACACCTTGGGGCTCGAACCTTATCTTGAAATCACAGTATAAAAAATTAAATACATGTATAATGTGTGTGAATGGTTGCCACTAAAATCTGTAAAAGGAGCCAGTGAAATATCAGCTGCACTCCTACTTAAGAAATAATTTTTAAAATTACTCTGATGATACAGTGTCTTGGCACTACGACTCTGGCAAAAAAGGAGCTATGTGGGATTTTTTAACCGTGAAGTACACAGTACAAGCTTCTTTTCATTGTTTTCCTTGCATGCGTACATGGTTTGTTGAAATGAGAACGGTTTCATTGTATGTTTGTGCAGCGTTTAGCACAAAGAACACAAAAAAGTATTTGGGGCATCTGCGCTTTCAATTGTAAATAGTAATTGACATGCCTAAAACAAGATACATTTAGTAAGGTAATCACAGAGAGAATCACAAATTTAACTTAGGATTGTAACTTTTCTTTGTATTGTAACAAGGTTCTTTCAGATACTTTGCCAGCTTGAAGAATTCATATCACATTTAGGATCCAAGCTCTCTATGCAATGCAAGGACTGAGTTAAGTACCAAAGAGTAAAATTCATAAAGAATGACACTTGCTTGTGGGAATAAGGAGAGGAAGGTGGATGAAATTGGCCAGACCAGTTAATGTAAAATAAAAAGGAAGAATCATGCCTTTAGTTCTGCCCCTCGAACAGAAGTTCCTAACTCTGCTGCATTTCAACTGCAGTTAGGTACTTTGACCGGCATATCATTTTCTCAGAAAGGCAATAAGGGAACTCTGTTTACTCACCTGCCGAGAAAAGGCCTATTCAATTTTGCAGACGTAATTATTTATTAAAGTGAAGAAGAACTGGAGCCTGGTTATGTTTTCTACATCCCTGACTAAATGCCCTAAAACAATGGGCAACAGAATCCACATTTTATATTTTCTTTGGCTCATTTGTTGTATAGTGCGTAGTAAAAATCACATCTTCTCTGAGCTGTAGTTACCTTGTCGTACGCAGATCAAAGCTTGGATGGCAAAATTTGGAATCTCACCTACAGTGAGTAGGTTGATGATACAACACCTTTCAGCTTCTATGCTACTTTCAAGCAGGGAAAACCAAGCGCACCTGAGCGCAATTTTGGATTGCTGAGACTGTATATTTGTCAAGGAAAAGATCTCTACCATACTTTCCTCCCTCCACAGTACTATCACAGATTCCTCCATTGTATGTATGTAGTTGCTTCTCGATTGACACTAGAATGAAGTCACTCATAGGAACAGACGAGAATCAGAAGAGTAAGAGTGAGAAAACTCATGGGTTGAGATAAAGACAGTTTAATAGGTAAAGCAAAAGCTGCACGCACAAGCAAAGCAAAATAAGGAATTAATTCACTGCTTCCCCTCAGCAGGCAGGTGTTCAGCCATCTCCAGGAAAGCAGGGCTCCATCAGGCGTAACGGTTACTTGGGAAGACAAACGCCATGACTCTGAACGTCCCCCCTTCCTTCTTCTTCCCCCAGCTTTATATGGTGAGCATGACGTCCTATGGTCTGGAATATCCCTTTGGTCAGTTGGGGTCAGCTGTCCTGGCTGTGTCCCCTCCCAGCTTCTTGTACGCCTGCTTGCTGGCAGAGCATGGGAAACTGAAAAGTCCTTAACTTAGGATAAGCGCTACTTAGCAACAACTAAAACATCAGCGTGTTATCATCAGCATTATTCTCACACTAAATCTAAAACATACTGTACCAGCTACTAAGAAGAAAATTAACTCTATCCCAGCTGAAACCAGGACAGTGAGAGACGCATTCTTTTGATATAACAATAAATTATGTGAATGGGAGCTGTGAGTCTGAATGCATGTGTTAGTTTCACATTGCTCTTTAAAAATCCTTCCCATCATATTTGCAAATGACATCCCAGGCATTCCTGACAGAAATGTGGATATCTGAAAAGTGGTCTAAGGAAACATAGTACTGAATGCAAATATCTGTTCCAGTGCCCTTCTGGGAACAGACTTATTAAAGAAAAACTCATTTTGTGGAAAGAAAAACATTGTCTACTATCATTGTTGTCGTGGTTTAACCCCAGCCAGCAGCTAAGCACCATGCAGCCGCTTGCTCACTGCCCCCCCACCCCTGGGATGGGGGAGAGAATCAGGAAAAAAAACTCATGGGTTGAGATAAAGACAGTTTAATAGGACAGAAAGGAATGAAAACCAATGATAATGATAATAATAATATGACAATAGCAATACTAAAAGAATTAAACTATACAAAGCAAGTGGTGCACAATGCAGTTGCTCACCACTCATTGACCGATGCCCAGTTAGTTCCCGAGCCGCGATCCCCCCTCCCAGTTAACTCCCCCCAGTTTATATACTGGGCATGATGTCATATGGTATGGAATAGCTCTTTGGCCAGTTTGGGTCAGCTGTCCTGGCGGTGTCCCCTCCCAGCTTCTTGTGCCCCTCCAGCCTTCTTGCTGGCTGGGCATGAGAAGCTGAAAAATCCTTGACTTAGTATAAACACTACTTAGCAACAACTAAAAACATCAGTGTGTTATCAACATTCTTTTCCTACTAAATCCAAAACACAGCACTATACCAGCTACTAGGAAGAAAATTAACTCTGTCCTAGCCGAAACCAGGACAATTGTTATTAAGAATAAAACTCAAATTGTTGTTTTCAGTTTTTATTTCAGTTTATTGTATTTTCTTCAGTTAGTGGCATTCTGGTGAGCGTGATGAAATTCTTGCCTCCTAAAAGGGCACGTGGGTGAATAGTAACTGAAACTCATTTTTTTTCAAAGCTTTTGGAAGTCTGAATGTTCATATGACTGAATAGTTTGGCACAATCTCCAGAGTGAACACACATGAAAATACTAGTTAATACTATCAAAATGTGACATTTTGTTTTTTCTGTTTTTATTTATAGATCCTGCCTGTTCTGCAGCTGTTCCTCATTATACAAGCTGACTAGAAGCTGAAGTATAAACAGGAGGAAGAACAGAATAGTAGTACTATCTTAACCTGCTCATTTGATTTTCCAAGTTCCATATATCAACCCTTGCAGTGAGTATACGTCTTTCTAGTACAAATCCAGTCCAAGAGCAGTTCAAGGTAACCCTAGTCCTATTAATAGACCCAGCAGGCTGATGTTAGTCACAGGAGTCATAAACCATCAGGCTTCTGTTATTCTTGACTGTGGTCTTATTGTATGTTAAAACCTTAAATCTAAATATTTCCAAATCTACAAATACAATATTACTGGAAGTGGGGGGGAGGGGGAGAGGTGATTGGTTTGGCACAGAGGTGCTTGGAGAATAAAAATTTCTAATGAGAAATTATTACATGCCAACGTCTCGTGAAGGTTTTTGCATGGGATTTTAAAGGGCAGAACTTCCCACCTATCTTATCTTGTGCTATATAACACCATAGCTCTAGATGGGAATTAAGTGTTTTGTCCACAACCCTGGCAGCTGGACCATACAAGTGTTGATCCTTATTAGATGAAAACAAAAATATGAGAATTGTTACCCAGAAAGTGGCATTATTTCTTATCACCCTGATAGTGCATCAGCACCGATTCCTAAGCTAACTGAGCCATGCCACCTGGATGAGAACTATCCTGTTCTTCACATGCACCTGCTCAACACCCGCACTACAGACAGAAATTATTGGAGCCTTTCAAATAAACCATTAGAAACTTTTGCCTGGGGGAAGTGGGGGAGGGATGAGATGGAGGGGACAGCTTGAATAGTTCTTCAGCACAATCTGCAATGTGCAAGTCTGTGGTCTTCAAGACAATACCCGGTTCAGTATTCTAAAAAGCTAGATGGGGAATAATTTCCTTTTTCTTCATTAAATTAGGGTCCTCCTGGACTAGTGGTTTGTGAAACATGGAGGAAAATGTCTGTACCTTCACAGCTATCACATAAGCTTGGGGCTGGGTTCTCCAAATGAACTGTTTCTAAAATGATACAATTCTGGTTCTTACTTAGCAAATCCTCTTCAAAACCACTATCAATGTCAATCAAAGAGCACTCAAATCAAACTGAAAGTGATCTTAGTTTGTGGTTCTGAGATGTCCATTGTAATTCCAAGTACTGGACTGCTTGGTATTTTTTTTCAGACAGGGAGCGTCATGCTGAGTGGTGTTTGGAAAGACAATCTAGCAAGCATTTTACTGTGCTGTTTCAGTCTGCATTAGGCAAAATGGATTTCTTACATTAGGCAAAATGTCTTGCTATGGAGATAGACACTGAAACTTTAAAATTCCTTTTCTCCCCTTCTGGAAAGACAACATCAAGCTGTGGACTCCAAAACTGCTGGGAAAAAAATAATGGACAAAGAGGGCAGGGAAGTTTTTTTCATTCTGAAAAGAAAATTAGGCATGGCTAATATAACATTTGCAGCGGTACCTAGAGATCCAGCTGAGAGTGAGAGTCCATAATTTTGTACCCTGTTCATACATGTAGCAAGAGACAGTTCCTGCTCAAATACACTAGAATAAGCAGAGAATAACACAAAAGGGGGTAATGAAACACTGTGTTATTAGCCCAAATTTTAGGACTAGAAATCTCTCAACAGATTAAGTATGTATCAGACCTGGGAACTGAACCTAACCCAGTGCCTCAATCACCAGGTCAACTGTCCTGATTTTAAGAGAAGGAATTGTATGGGTAACTTTCTAGAGTTTCAAATAAGTATCAGATTATAATTCCAGCTTTAAATTTCTTATTCAAACCAAAACCCAAATTCAAACCTCTTGACAGTCTCTCAACACTGTTAATGCACCCGTCAGCATCAGTACATATCCCAAACAGCATGTGTTTTCAACAGACAATAGTGATTGTTGTGGTGGGTGGCAAAATATGCAGTGGGTTGCAGTAGCAGGGATTATATCCTGTGTCTTTTTAATATAATATAAGGCTCATATTTCAAAAATTGTTTATAATTAGAGTATCAAAAAGGACTTTGATTAATATTTGCATCCAGTCTAATGCCTTCATTTGTTCCATAGTTTCATTTGAAACAACTGTATGCAAAAGATTCTGATGTTATGTCAGCTGAAGCTAAGCAACTGCTATTATTGATTATAGCCTTGATGGAAACTTCTCAGCAGTTTACAATATTTAGTTAGGATATTTAAAGAGACCTAAAGTAGTATTATAAAGAAGCAAAGCTAGGTTTGGCAAAGAGCCTTTCTTTTGTCTCTGAAACTTTCTGCAGTAAATTTAGAACTGAAGAGCATTTCTCTGGAGTAAAAATATATGTATTGCTGGCTAGAAGTGAATGTTTGCTGCTTCACAATTCTAGAATTAGATGATGGACTTATTTAGTAGACATTGGACAGTAAAAAGTAAAACCCCTAATTTAAAACATTCCACATTACCACATTCCAAGAAAAACATGGACCGGTGAACAAAACCAGCAGTATTGTAATAAGAAAACAACTAGGTGCATTTTTTCCAAAACCTAAACCCAGAAATCTAAATGTATGAGTTACTGGCTAAAAATGCCATTTTCATGTCTCAGTTTCTTCATGAACTGAAAAAAAACCCTAGACTTGAGAAAATTAAAAAATAAGATCTAAGACTGCAGGTCAAGGTTTAGAGCACAGTTCTAATTTTATAATTATCTTTTTTGAATCTTAATGTTGCTTTTTTAATTTAAAAATGTGCTTTTTTCTTTGTAAGAGATTTATCATTACAGCATTTTTTTTAATGTAAATGTAAGATACTTTTGGTAATTTTTTAGAAGAATTATAATAATTACTGTGACCAAAGGATTTCTGTCATCATATTCTGTGCACTGGCTTTGTTATCTAATCTAGGAAAGAGGTCATTTTTGACATAAGCTACAGAAGACAACTGCTGACATGTAATACGAGCCCCATTTCAGCAGGCTACATAAGCCCCTGATTGCTTGGCATCCATTTCTGATTACTATCAACTTCTGAGCACTGATTGTAAGTCATGACTATTCAGTCAGATGCTCATACCTATGCTCAACTTTAAGCACATGCTAACATTTCAGCCCAGCTTTCTACAACATTAGCTTAATTTGAGTTTTACTGAATCATAACTGTAATAATGCTTGGAAGTGAGAGTGGAAGATTGTGGGAAGATGAAAGGGAGAGAAAACATGAACCAGATTCTTGAATCCCTGCTTTTATGAAGAGTGCTAAAGCTGCTTTGTTTTGACTTTCTAAAGGGTTTTGCAGAACAAGAGAATCTGTACCTGTGCAAGAAGGTACAGGTGAGAGGAAGACAGGCTGGACATAACTTCAGAGATATTTGTTCAAATTAAAGGAAGGCCCTGAAAATGGAAAAAAAATCATTGTGAGGAAGGTAGGGCACATACAGGCAAGATGTTGGAAATCTGAGATGCGACTTCCTCCTCCTGGACATCAGTGTGCTGCCTGGTGTAGTTTACCCTCTGTTGAACATTTAAGAAAAAATTTGTGACCAGAGAGAAGATGGATCAAAGCAGTCAACAACTGTGTGGATGACAGACATGGATGTTGATAGAAGAAAGGATGTAGCAGTCAGGGATGCTGCTGCATCTACAAGGCTCTACGCTACTGTTGTGCCTTTGGGAGGAGAATGTTCTCTTCTAAACTCATGCAGCAAAATCATGCTCAAGCGACTTCTAAGGACTTTTGTCCTATAGAAGTCCATGCCTCTAAATAAACAAAACATCAGCTGCTTTCTAAAGAGCAATTTCTCTTCTGCCTAATCCTTCTTGCTTTATCCACGTGGAAGAAATAGAACAAGAGCATTGGAATGCTACCCACTTGTTGGTACACCTATATGATGCTATTGGTATGCGCTGATCTCTAATATTTCACAGTCACTTCCCTGTGATAGCACTGTTTCAGATTTCATATTTAGTTATCTTCCAATAGCACACAATATCTCATGAGGGCAGAAGATTGTTTTTAAAAATAATTAGTTTTGATGGGGTGAGGGCAAAGGGACTCCTGGATCCTGGACTTGCTCAGCTGTTTGAGCTCTTGCTATTTGTGGATAGTCCAATATTAATCAGAAGGACACTGCATGTGAAATATAATCATCTTTGTGATTACATCTTTTATCTCCCTTTTGAAAGCTAGGCAAAAGGCAGCCTCTTAACTATGCTCTGTGCTTTGTACAACTCCATGACGGACCAGAAAATAGCACCAAAATGTGGTGTGTCAAATGCATCTCCCTTAGGAGGTTCGGTGTGACTATTCCATCATGTGCCCTGACCTTCATTGCCTGAAGGACAACAAGTTTTGTTCTTGAATCTGTTTCTTTCAACCTCTGCCTTGCCCGTTTTGCTTTGATATGCATTATAAATACAAGTGCCATAAACAGCTGTTTAAATAACTAGAGTGGATTATTTTATTGTACTTGCCACGATGTGCAGAGAGAATATAGAGCTTTAATACATGATTAGAAGTACATTAATTGAATTATAGCCCTTCAAGGTAAGAAATATAGTTTGATGAATGATATCTTCACATTTAGAAAATATGGAATCCGATTCCAATTTAGCCATAGATTTCTTATGTAATAATGGGATGAATCACTTAACAGTTATTACTTCACCTGATAAAATGGTGGTATGAGTTAGACTGATGCTTCTAAACTGCATTGGAATCCACACAGCATGTTGCCAGTATTCATTGTAGCCTTAACTGAAAAATCTTCAGCTGAACATCTACAGAGGCACATTGCTTACTCTGCAGTACTGGACTGCAATGCCATAGTGGCAGTACTGTGAGCTTTTCTGTGTTGAAGCTTACTTTCGGGAACACGTAGCATTTGTTCAACAAGGTGGTAGACCATATGAAAAGTAGGTCACATTTACTGTGATGGATAATAGGGATACTTCTTGGAGTCTGAGTTTCTAAACTGGGTGCCTAAAGTCTTGAGGGTTTTAAACTTTGTATCTAAAGAAAGTCCGTACATACACTAGGGTTACTATCACCGTGCAGAACCAAAGACTGGCAGGCAAAAAGGAAGTGTCAGTTCACACTTACAGGTTTACTGAATTACTGTCTTTATTCAAAGTTTTCTCTTCTAACCTTTACCCTCTTCTCATTTTTTCTGTTCTGTTTTCACCTTAATCTATATGTGCTCTATTTGCTTTCCCTTTCTTGTTTTCCTTTCATTAGTTTCTAAGTAGAAGATGGAACAGGGTAGGTTGTTTCAGTTTGGATCAACTTTTTTAATATCTGATGTTCAGTTGTTTGAAATTAGGCAAAACTTGTTACAATCAAAAAGTGGAAGCATCTTTAAATCAGCAGATGCACAGGTTATTGTTATAAGGACTGCATCTGTAGTTGATGTCCTGCTAAGTGATATGATTATTCCATGCAGTTGCTAGGAAAATTGAAGTGTAAAGCACACCCACCAAAATGCTTGAGGCGTTCTGCAGTATAAAACCATTTTGAAATATGTTACACACTAAAAGACTAACCTCTAAAGAGAAAAAGAAATTCAATCCATGGAGTCCAAATGGAGGGAAAGCCTACATAAGAAAATTGTAAAAAAATAGTAAGTGTGAAGCCAATAAAATACATTTCTGGTTGTGGCCTAAGAAACTGTTATGCTTATTGTATTACAATGGAATAAAACAAGAAGCTGGGTTATTGTCTGAATGAGAAATCCTTTGTGAGTCATTGAAGCTCACTGCATATTATTCCTGTGTTTCCCCTCACATAACTGCGCTGTGATTTTATGTGTTACAAGCAAAATCTGCACCTCAAGTCACGCACTCTTAAAAAAACCAGCAATATAATAAATTTAGAGAAGGCCTGAAGTGTTTTCAGAACAAGTGCATCATTTTTAAAGTTTTTCCATGGGGAATTATTTATAAAAATATGTATCTTTTGGGATTTGTACCAGGGTATTTCTTAATTATTGCTGACATGCCCCCCATAACACCATGAGCTCCCTCAAAGGGCAGGAAAACAGAATCAGTCTCCCTTAATCACCAAGTATAAACCAAATAAATTTAGCAACTACCTCATGCTATTGAGGCAACAAATTGATGCATTCAGAGTTCCCTAATGACTTAAATGTATAAAAACTAACAGGAAAAAAAAAGTACTGCATGTTGCCAGGATGAAATCTCAACTTTTTTTTAGGATACTTTTTAGAGCTACCCACTGGCTTGGAAACCTGCAGGTCATGTGCGACTGAAGATTGTCTAGTCAGTCAGCAGAATCATTTGTATTGTGGAGGTAGCAAAAATTAAATTCGAGGTGTAGTAAATGAAGCCTTCAAGGAATCAGGATAGGGGTCCAGTCCTGCACGTATTTGATACCTAGAAAAGCATTTAAAAACACAAGTTATCTTACTATTTTGGGCAGGACTATTAAAAACAAAGAATAAATCCTAAGGTTTTCCACAAAGAATTAGTAAAGAGCATCCATTCAGGGTGCTATATATCATCTTCAACTTAAGAGTACAAATCCCCTGAACAGCCAACCTATGCTAAATCAAGTATAACATGCAATTTTGGTCTATACGAGAATTTTTCTACTGTTTATCCTCATCCATTGATTTGTGTTGAGTTTTTCACGTTTGAATAAACTCAATACTCAGAAGTTTTCTAGCATGAGTCTACATTTTTATACATTTATACTATGATAGCTTTGTGGAGTCCCAGTGGGCACTGAGGTTACATTGTGCTATTTGCTTTATAAATTTTTAAAAAGACAAAGCCACTCCAGGTAGTCCCTTGCTATTAAAACTGTAGTTGGCTATGAGAGGAAAGAAATATAACCATGTGCTTCACATACTATGTATCAAAGCCATCCATCACCACCAGCTCACTTGAATCTTGTCTCAGATTCAAGTCTTGTGTTTTGCAGAAAAGGGCTTGAAACCAGATGAGTTTTATGACAAATGTTTCTCACAATGTTAGATGTAACACTCGTGGATTTATTTATTTTTTCACTCTGGAGAATGTTTAGATTCTTATAGGATTGGGCACTTATTGCCAACTGGCTTTAAATAAAAAGTTATGAGTCTTGCATCAGACTAGGGTCCAATGACCCTTGCACATAGGGTTTTAATACAGAGGGAGACACTTAAAATCACCGTCACACACGAGCCTTCACAGTTGCACATACTAGTAGGAAATTTGTTCTATGCTATTACTTCTGTGATTATTTTCTAGTGAACATGACGAAAATTTAAAGGAATAAAAAATTTTTATACCTTTTATGTATGTACATATACAGAGACATATGTAAAAAAACTATAATCAGTGTGGTTATATTCATCCAGGATTATTTAATCTAGTGATTTGCTTTAAAGAATGTATTTTAAAATTTTAGTTATCCAGTGCTTCAGCAAAGAGATTAAGGAAGCTGAATGAGAGCCTTGTCCTGCTGTAATCTCTAACTTTTGCAGGTCCAATTTATTAGTCTGTGATATTGATATACGCACAGCCTGAGACACCATAAACTTCCTCTGTATGCATTTGACCCTTTTAATTTTGACTTACCAGCCTTTAGGAGTTGTCTAAATACTGGGGGCTTTTTTGAGGTATATTTTAGTGTTCTTTGGAATGGACTTGAAAGACATTTAGGGCTAGCTCCACCAAAAAAATGTGTATCTAATTTACTGTTTCAGCTTCAAAACTCTTCTAAATCCCTGTTTAGTTGTCTGCTCACCCTAGAGCCAACTAAGGCTCACAGCTACCAGATTGTTGTCCAATAAAGTTCCTAAACATGTGCTGTTAAAAAGTATTTAAGTAAGGCCTGACGAGACTAAGCCCTAAGAAACCTCCCTCAGATCTGTTTCTTTCGTTAAGAAGGTAAATAAGAGCTAGGTGTTACAACGCTTAGCACTGACAGTCTTTTTTATTGATACCTAACTTGGTCTCTGTAAAAACACTAACTTGCACATGGGAGGAAGATGCCCTTGCGATTCTGGGTATTTGTCTGATGTGGCAGACTTCCAAATAGGTTTGCAAACCTGTGCCTTGATAGCTTGCTTCTGTGGATCTTGAAGAATATAAGAGCACCACCATTAGATGATGCAGACATGACAGTAAAGTTCTGCTCAGATTGCACAGTAGGTCGATTTCAGGTCTAGGGGTTGAATCTTGGAAGTTTGACTTCTAGTTTTCTTATTCGTGCAATGTGTGTACTGTTTAACACATGTGTAAGGGAATAATACATATTAAAGGCAAACCACAATAATATTTTGAAGTTCTTTACAAAAAAGAAAAGACCCTTGCCAACTCTGGAAAACATGATCTTTCATTCCTTTCTTGCTCTTCATTAAAGAAGCAACAACTTGCAACTGCAAATGTAATTCAAACCCTTTCTAAAACAAGAACAAAGACAAAAGTAGAGGAGAAGCATTTACCTAAGTTCAAGTTGTTTCTATTGAAGCATAAAAGATTTTTGTGCCTTACAAAAAGATTATTTACAAATCTCCTTACTCAGAAGATTTTACCAACTTTTAGAACTTTCTCAAAATATTGTCATTGCAGACATTACTGATGTCAAAAGCCTGCATTGTCACCAGAGTAATTTGAATAAAGATAACTGACATCTATTACTGAATGCACACTTCTATAGTATATTTATAAAGGCTCCTGGGCTCTGATTAAACAGCAGCTGCTCAACAACCAGACCCCAAATCAGCTGGACTGCAGTAACAATCATGTCTTATTTTAGCAGACAAGTACAACCATCACCCACACAAACAGTGCAGCAAGATAAATGAACCATTCTTGCAAACATCTTGCAAACACCCACATCTAATATAATGCTTAAAAGTTCTTGAGGTAGTGGAAGAAAAAAGCATTAATGCTGTTCAGTATTTATGATCATATTTGTAAGTTAAGCCATCCGATCTAAAAAACTTGAACGCTTGTTCTTCTGAAGTCTCCCTGCATGATCTTCAGTGCTACCTATTTTTGTCTAATCTTTTTGTAAATTCACTTTCCTAATAATTTAATCTCCTACTCGATATTTTGATTTGATAAAGTCTTTGTTCATTCCAGTTGCATCTCACTTTTCATTCAAGTACATATGTTTTTGACTGAGCAAACTTGTTACATGTTGTCATGAAACAGACCAAAGTGTCCCCAAGGGGGACAGCTGTCTCCATTCTGGGAATCCTAAGCAGCAGCCTTAGACAAGCATTCTTCTTTCTTTAAGGGTTTTGGTTCTTTTTTTTTCTTCTTTTTTTTTTTTAAAGAACACCCTATGTAAATGTATTTAAGTAAACAAATAATCCTACAATCCCCGAAAGGTCCCAGGGTTTATGCTACTGTTCCATATCTCACAAGGGTGTTAGGCCCACTGCCAATGTTAATCCATTCCATATTAGAAATCTAAAACCTCTCAGATGTATTAGGCAGCCTACCAGCACTCAGCCGTTCTGTGCTGGAATTTGGCTTAATTCCTGATAGTCATCCCCTTGCACTTCCTCAGTGGGGAAAAGGCTGGGGTTTTTTTAAGAACTTGTCATTGGTGACTGCTGAGATTTTTGGTGACAGTGAAGTTTCACTAAAGCAGTTACTGAAGCTGTATTGTTGCCACCTCGCCTGTAGCGGTCACTACTGAAAAACTGAAGGCCTTATGCCACGGAGTCAGAACATCATATTTTTGCCAGCATATACCACAGTTATTTCCTTTTCTAAGTGTGTGGAAATAGACAGACACAACTGATAACTGTTAGCAAATGTCATATGCTGTATTATTTGCAGAGAGGCTCATGATAATTAATGAGCAGTCCAGAGGTACCGGTGTTCTTTGCATTGTTGCTAGTTTGAAGCACCTCATCAGCTGTTTGGCTTTTTTATCTATCTTTCTTTACGAAGCTTTGAAAATGATGTTACAACACCACCAACATACATAGTAAGCAATGATTTTTGTTTTTTGAAGCTCGTAGACTCAAGAGGAAAAATAGCACCTACTGATTTATATAGAAGAAGTAAACATTCCATTTGAAAATACAAACGGATGCTAACAAATGTTAGCCAGTCCCTGGTCTGATAACCCTGTTTAGCCTATTCCTGCTTTAAATTGGCTGCAATACAAAAAGGGATTTTATTTAAACAGGAATATCATGGTCCTAAAGTGTGATAACACTAAAGAAAGCCATTAAAAGAGCTAGAAGCAATTTCAGAGCTGTTTTTCCCTAAAATCCCCTTAATGCCAGAGGTGCACATAAGCTAACTGAACTATTTCACCCTCTACATCATCAGCCAAACAACTTGAAAAGCAGTTGCCATTTTTAGATAATTAATACTCTAAATCAATTCATGTTTGTTTTTATCTGGGTGTCCATTATGCAATCTGTTGCTGTTATCCAACACAACAGCTGGGTATAATTTGCTAGTGGCTTATCTGGCAGCTTACAGGCATAGAATTTAAACTTACATGTTCTTCAAAGGTGTTGGAAAATAGTTAACATGAAAGTAACCCCTTAAGTAGAGAGTGTTTGCTGTTTTGTCTGAGTTGTGTCATACATTTTGCACCTTTTTTATCCAATCTGTGAGCCTCTAGCCACTGCTACCAGCCTGTATCGTTCATAGGATAGCAAAATGCCATCAGATGACATTTGCAGTATTACCCAGTGAACAGCTTAATAGGATAGCACAGAGATTTTGGGAACAGTCTAAGCAGACAGCATGTAATACTGACCAAACACCTGGTGTTCCAGTCCTGCTCTTTCATGGGACCGATAGTGCCCAACTGTGTTGAACTACACTGAGCAGTGTAATTGCTTTGAGTTATACGGTGTCTTTTACTAAATGCTAAAAATGTCACTTGTGTGCTTACAAAATGACAGCACTATTTTACTGTGACAGTCATTTAATTTTAAAAGATCTGTATGTGTTTTGCAGGATCGACAATTAAAATAAGTTTTGTTTACCCCAAGCAATGGCTGGTTGAAAAATGAAGCAGTCCAGTACTGCTATCGGTTATGCCGCATTGCATGGGTGTACTTAAAAAAGGGATTTGGCTGACACAGCTGTAGAGCCTTAAACCATAAAGTCACAAGCATGACTTCAGTCAGGTCAAAATGAGGAAACGCTGTTAGGTGCTGTGCTGCTTAAAGGAATTTACTGTGTCCATGTTAAGATTGGGATCCGGAGTGGTAAAAGGGGGAGCTGACTGGTGGATAGGTATCGAAGTCTGCCTAAGTCCTTCTGTAAATCTGGTCTGAAGATTCTGTGCTATAAGTGGAAAGCACAACAAAGCTCTCTGACAGCCTTGAAAGTGTTACTTGAAGAGGACTGTGACAAGAGTGACGAAAAGCAAGTGCTTTACATTTGCGATCGATACACCTTATCCCACGTGAATGTGCTACAAGTTTCTGTACATCCTATAAGTGACCAATGGCATAGCTTCATGCAAGTGATGCTGTTAACAAACAACTTCAACATACATAGAATATAATGTGCTTCTGGTTGGCACATCCGTGTCTGACATGAAGTGCAGGACTATTGGCCATAAAGCCTGATTACCATTTGATGTTTTGAGGGCCAAGGCTCAAAAGGCAAAGAGGAAGACCGGCCCACAACTTCTAATCAGCAATGATGGAAAAAGATCTGTCTCAATCATGGCAAGAGAGTTAAAAGTTAATTCAACAGAAATACCCTGTATTTATGAATATTATTAAATAAATATACCAAAATATTAGTAAAGCACATTTTGAAAAGAAACTTATGTGTATGAAATGAAAAAAGTTTATATTTAAAAGCTGCTGTAAAAGATTTTTGTTTTGTAAAACACATTTCTTAAAAAAGGAATACGGCATATAAACACAAACATACATATACACACATCTGCACGCATACTTCCCAAACCCATAAGATGTCTGTTTGAAAGATGTCAGTTCTTTCAGTGACTTAAAGTTTCTTCAAGGCAGAAAACTATGGAAGATACAGTATAGCTGAACATCTGTCTTGTCATGTAGGCAGATATTAGGATTAAATTAACTAGAAATGAATAGAATGATATATGACAGGGTGCAGATGTCCCAGCCACAGTGTGATAATTTCATTGCAAAACTATGTAATGAATTCCATACATTACAGAAACACAAATATACCACTTTAGGTAATTGTGATGAAAAGGTATAATATGGAATGGATAAACAGATGGTGTACCCAAAGGCATTTTTTGTTTACTGTTGCTCTTTAGTAATTTTGAAATTACTTTATTTGGTTTACTGTCCGTCTATTATTACATCCTTTCTTTTTAATTTTTTTTTCTCTTAGGTCTTCTGAATCTGGATTGCATGAGGAGCATTAAGGACCATTTTGCATGTCTGCTCCTGATAGATTGGTTAGCTCCTATTTTCTTTTGTAAACTGTACATTGCTATACTACATCTAAAGCCAACATTTCCGTGACTTCAGAACAAATTGGATTGATTCTAGAAGCCTTTTGGCTTTATGTAGTTTCTAAATTGGCACATGCTGCATCTGTGCTACTTGAATTAGCAGAATTGTTCATATTTTACTACAGATTATTGGCAAATTTTCCTTTATTATTTGCAAATGGGTACTTTGGATAGTGTGTGAGATTCAGTTGAGGTCTATCCATTTCTAATAGGTATATTAAAACATGATTATATCAGGATATATTTTATGATATGATTATTTGACCATCCTGAAAAATAAAACACCTTTTTACATCTGGCAACAGGTGTTTTTAAGTGCTGTAAATAGTTAAATACACGACATGGCTTTCCATCACTGGTCTCATTTGGAGTGTATAGTCAGCCCTTGACTTCATTACTGTCCAAAGCTGAACTACAGGGAGACTAGTAACGGAGGGGCTACATGTAGAAACTTAATATCTACTCACTGCACCCATATATGCCTGTGCTCTTAAACCGTGCATATGTCCTTGGAGGCTGGACTGAGGCCCATTTGAAAATACAATATTTTAGTTCTGCTGTTAGCTGCAGATTACTTAGCTAATGTCTCATCGACGTAGAAAGTAATAGCAAAACATTTTCAAATGCTGTTGAGGTTAGGAAAAAAAAAATCCAAAATAAACTATTATTTCTTTTTCACTGTTATCATCTTGATTCATATTCCAGTATCATAGCAATAATATCTGCAGCATTTGTGTTCACTTGCAATAAACAGCTTCTGAGGTTATCAACTGCTTCAGCTTCAATTCAGTGTTTAATCACCCGCAAAAGATATTTATTGCCTTGTATTCTCCAATGCCATGAACATTACCTCTTAATTATTAACCATGTCTCTAATTTTATATCTGTTTTTTAAGAAAAAATCTTTAGTAATTGAAACAAAACATGGGAGTGTTGTCAGCTGATTTTATTTCTTTCCTAAAGCAAATCAGTGACTAAATATGGCAGTATTTTTATTACCACCAGTACAAACACACGCAAGCACCCCACGTATTTCAATCACTTCTGTAGTGGTTGGTTTTATTGCTAGTTTTAATCGCTTTAATTCAATACAGTTTATATAGTGGTTTGATGAAGGTGCTAGTACCAAGTTCAAGTTCCAGTACATTAAAATGTTAACACACTGGTTACTTAATTTTTAGTTAGCATCTCCTTGTTTCAGTTTCAGTTTCAACATCACTATTTTCTATTTCTTAAGCTTTCAAAGGAAGTTAATCTATTTAGAGGCATATGTTTTTAAATATGGAGATAGCACAGTTCATTTTCTCATGATGAAAGCATATTTTGGATAATCATTTTTTTCCAAACAGATGCCCAGTTTATCTCACTTAAATCAACTGTTTCTGACTGGACCAATTCCTGGATGAGTTAATTGAGCATGGCTAAACCCAAAATGCTGGACTAATCAAGGAAATAGGAAGAGGTGATGACTATGAAGATTCTCAGCTTTCAGTAAAGGTGTTTAGTTGTTTACTTATATTCTCACAACAGAAGGAATGTAACAAACTCAGCCCACTGGAAATAATTCTGGATAATCTCACTCCATTACTTTCGGTGAAATTGAGTCTGCTCACTCTACCCTAGTGAACCAACATCTCAGGGAAACAAGAAGGTAATAGCTCATTCAAGCAGTACAAAATAAGTGACAGAAGGAAAGGCAGACTGAAAGCTGTATGGTTTTAGTTTTTAATTTATATTAGTAATCTGCCATTAATGTATTAGCTTCTCAATGGCTATATTCAGCACAGGAAATCAGTGTATTGGCAATGCTGTTCATTAGTACCAGGCAAATGCCCTGCTGTCTTGCACACATCACAGCTGTTCATTCATGTTCACTTTTCAGACTTGGAAATATTAGTTTGGAGAATGCTGATGTCTTGTTTGACTTTTTTTTCCCCCTTCCTCCTATGGAACACTCTTCTGAGAAATGCATACTAAAAGAAAATCAGATTCTTGGATATCTTAACTATAAAAGAGGGTAACTTTCTATTCTCAGTGCTTTGAATATACTCATCTGTCACTTTCTGTGATAAAGTTCATAGGCAGACAGCTCGTGGGACCATGCATAGAAATCTATCATCATTGCAGTCTTTTTATATTAAAAAAAATAGTAAGATGGCCTCTAGAGCTGATGGTTGGAAAGGACTTTTTATGGGCCAGGAATTGTATTATGACTATTTTGGCTAATTATTAATTTTGTACATGTGTATAATTATACTATTTTTGAGTTCTTCTTTAATAACTAAAGTGATAATGACTGATGCAGTTCTTTCAGTTACCAGTTGTTTGGTTGTTTCTGAAATCTTTCTCCTAGGTTGCACATTCAAATTTGGCCTTAATTTGAAGTAACTGAAAAATGTATCTTGTTCCAGATCTTTTGCTAGATCATCAGTCACCACAATTCTGAACAGGTATCCACCTGCAAACTAGTAATCTCAGTTGAAATTAACTAGTGTCATTACTGATGTGCCAATAGCAATGCAGCTGTAATTAATTTGTACAGCATCAGGGAAGAATTTGGTTCCTCTCTCTAATGCAATAACCAAGTAAAGACTTTTGCAACTGTTCTGATGCCTGTGAACAAAAGGGGACGATGGCAAACCTCTAGCTCAATTAATAGACACAAACACATTTAGAACCTTTGAATGGATCCTTTTGGTCTCCTGATGGAGAGCACTGTAACTGCTAGATGGCACATAGTGTTCTTCCTAGGGCTCTTCTCTATTGGTTTTGGATTTGAAGCACAGTCATAGAGTGATTTGCCTGAAAAGCTCACACCTTTCCTGTGCAGTAGCAGGCCAATGGTCAAAAAATTAGCTCAGGCTATGGAAATCAAGAAACGCTGTCAGGCGTCTGACAGCTACTAAAAGTACAACTTAAAATATACCTGGAATTATAATTCTACTACTCTCTGTCAAATTTCCATCTGTCTAAGGGTGAGCACTCCATCCCTTTGACATGTTAATTTTCAGTTAAAAAAAAATATATCTTGTTTTTTTCTTTCAGAAAATAAAAATAACTTAAAAGCTACCAGTCTGCTACTTGTAGGCAAGTTTACAGAAGCAATGCGGCATGTTTGTGTAGAAGAAAAATCTCAAAAACTTTCACAGTTATTTCACGGATCTATTACAGAGCAAGTGCTTCCACTATGGCATGGTTCTGCTGATAGAAAAGTATGTATACAGCTGCCTGCCTACAGCAAGCAGTCCTTGCAGGACGGCTTTGAATTGCACAAAAATGTTGTTCTTCCTGTCCACTAACCTCTGTTTGTACTTTTGAAGTTTCAACAGCTTTTTTTATAAATTACTGCAGGTAAGTCCTTATTGGAAAAGCAGAAGCAAAAACCCTGAAACAAAAATCCCTAGCACCTCACTCCCACCCCAAGCCCCCACCATAAAACAATCCTCTCCCAACACTTTGTTAAGCAGACATGCAAGGAATAGGCTTACAGCTTACACAGTCTGGTTTTTTGAACAAGGCAACTCTACTGGAGAAGGAATCAGAAAAGAGCTGGCATGCACAAGGAAGAAAAAAGATAGCCAGGCAGTCATTCTGGGAGGTGATGACCCACTGGGTCATACGAGGTTATCAACTAAACAAGTTAGTGGAATCACACCCTGCATGAATAACAGACAAGAATATGCTTATGAATATTTATTCACGTGCAAAGGCAAAACCTATTTTTTTCTTGGTTGTTACTGTTTGCAAACACTGAAACACTTGAGCAGACTTCTGAGGCTAATAATAAAAATAATAAGAAATCTAGAGATTTTGGTTTTTAATTTTGCTTATTTTCTGTGTGGCTATTTACTATCAGTACTTACTTTCCCGATATTAATGAAGATAAGCTGCAAAGTGGATTTGTCTCCATGAATGAGACTAGCACAGCTAGGCCTTAAAAGTGAATTTCTTCCTGACTATTCATAAATCAGACTGGTCAGTCTGTTGTACGTTAGCTGTTCATCTATTTATTCCTGGTCAGGATATCTTAAACAAGGATATGCAGCCTAATAATAACTTCAACTCTGATCATAGGTAATTCATGAATGAAAAAAAACTGGGCAGCAACCATCCAAAGCTATTTGTAGTGAATTTTTCATACAGCTGTACATGGCAGTCACTTGCCTTTGTGTAGAAGACTAAATGGGTCCTAATCCTCTGTAAACACATATATACTCCCAAACAAAGGTGGGTAGGGGCACACACTGGCAAAAAGGAAGCGTACGTTTCAGTGGTCATGATGAGTGGTGGTACTCAGAAATCAATATTATCTCACTTTTATCGGTGAGAGATGTTCAGTAATGAAGACCTAAGACAGGGGCTACTGAATGCAATATAAGATACTGTAACTGATTACAGACGAGCACAAAATCTTTTTGCTATTCTGAGGGAAATGTAATAGTACTAGTTACCACATTTCTTCATTTCTTCTCTCTCTCTCTTCCTCCTCCCCCCCTCAGCAGAAAGCCAACCATAGACATCAGGCACATTTTTCAGTGAAAATGTTGAGAAAATCAATAGGTTTTCCCCCCACAAATTTTGGTATTGATTAAATAGCATTGTATGACAAAACTGTTCCAGACAGGTTGAGTGTTAATCCTTAAAGCCCCATGCATGTTGTAGGACCACCAAGCTCAGTATGATGATTTCTGTCATTAATGTTATATATAAGCATAAATCAAAGCAACTGACTTGTAGCATCTTCCCCATATGGCCTGGCCTGACTTACCTATTACAGTGGGAACAGGCATTAATATCTCTGTCAGCTAGCTGTGAGACAAGAGCCCTATTTTCACTGTGTAATTTCCAGTAGGATTTGTGGGTGTTCAGTAATGCTAAAACTGTAGGCCAATGAATGTTTAATATGCTATTAAATCCATGGATACATACTTACACCTTTTTCAGTAGTACAGCAGGGCAAATTTTAGTCTCGATTACTGTATTGCAGCAAATTTTGTAGTTATGCTGTGTGTCATTTTGGCAAAATGATAGTAGTAGTGTATGGATGTTTAAACTTTATTTTTTGCAGCCTTGATTTATTTATGCAAGTGAGATATCTTTAATGAATTTTAATCTAAAAAATGGGTTTACAAAATATCAGTGCGTCTGCAGTCACCAATAAGGCCTCTTAGCTGAAGCAAGGCTATGAAAAGAGCTAATGTCGAATATTTGTAAGCTCTGTTGAGTTTGTGTCTCATCTGAGGCATTGTTGCATAAAATGCATTTCATGTTTTGAAAAAAAATTATGACTACAGCCTTTAGTTATTTTTAATGCAGACTAGGGGGACCATAGGGAATATTGTGATTTCGAAATTTTCTGACAAGAATGCTTCCCAGCATATGTGGTGAAATACATCGCTATAAGTCTTTATTAATTTATTTATCATGCTGCAATTCTCTAAAAAAGAAAATACTTACTCTATAGCGAAATCATTGCTCATATGTAGAAGTAATCACAGATGAAATTTAAATAATTTATGTGTAAAATTAATTTGCCTAATGGTATAGGAGTTCAGTTAGCTATATGGCAGCTTTACTGGTATCCTGAAGCACTTACTATTCTGAAAAAGACAAAAAAAAAGAGCAAAGGAAAGCAGTGAATACAGTCTGAGCTTTGCAAAAGGGCTTCTTCCACATGTAGGATATACTCTCAGTTTAGGAGCTCTAGTTTGGAATGCATAATTGTGTTGCAGTAGGTATTTTTATCTTTTTTAAGTACCCACCCTGACAGAGGCATAAAAGACCATGAGTTGATCCATTAGGTAATTAGGCCTGATCCACATTGGTGCTATCAAAAGAAGTCTTTCAGCACATTTTTAGGGAGACCTGGATGAGGATCTTAGGATTGGAATCTGAGCTATGTGTATGCAGCAGCCTCCATGTTGCATATTTAGTGAAAGGTCTGGTACACTTCTGGGCACTTAAAAAATAGTAATTGCTGCCTATAATCTGTGACAGCGTATGAGTGTGTGCGTGTGCGTGTTTGTGTAGTGAGTGCATGTGTGTGGCTGAATAAAGTAGAAAAAACGGCTGGTACCAAACGACAGCAGTTCCTAAAGGACAGGGGAGGAACTCGAGGAGACCCATTCCCCAACTTGTGTTACTCCTCTCTTTTCAGTGTGATACTTGACAGCACTGCCTGCTGGGATTTCAAGCTGGAAATCTTGGTGTCAGTGACGAGCTCTGCAAAATGTGCAGGCTTCGACCTCATTTCTTAATGAAAGAAACAGTAGGCTGCACTAGTGGGATCATCATAAGGTCAGTGATTAAAATACTATTGTAAACAATACTGATACTCTAATGCTAGTCAAATTAACCTCCCACTGAGATTAACTGAAATTGCACAGGTCTTTGTTAAAATTGTCCAACATGGTGTTAACAGTTTAGTGAAACCCAGATAAAAAAATCTTTGAGGTCCAACATGCTAGGAGATGGATTACTTTTCAAATACTGTCTTGTGAACAAAAGCTTTCATTCTGTAACAGGTTATATGTATCTAATAAACTGCTGCTTTTGTATCTTATGAGTATGGCTGCCCTTCCTGGCAGTAAAAAAACCCCAAACCACAAACTTGAAAAGGCATAGATTTGCATAACATTTTTTTCTCTTTAGTGTTGTGGGATTGTCTTACTGTAATGATTCTGTGAAATGGAGATAGGTAAGAGATGACAAAAAGTCTCTTCTCCCTGTGTTAGAGCTCCAGTGTTTAGGCATTCGTATTACCGGGACAGGATGGGAAAAGCTCCCTAACTCAGATGATTTTTTTTTTTTTTTAGCTTAATGGGGCTGAGAAGATTTTTTCTGGAAACACAAAACCTGTACATCAGCAGGCTGCTGACTTGCACTGGGCTGAGAAACAATTCTTCTCTATGCAAAGAACAAAAATGGAAGGTGCCATGGGGCAATGGTACAATTACCACCAACTGAGATGTCCCTTTCATATTACATTAATATTCTTAAAAGATGGATTGCTCTGCTTGGCTTGGTCCAAAACCAGGGACTGATGAAGTCTGAACAAGCCTTCAGACTGCTCCATCAACACACATATATGCCCCAGGCAAAGTGAATGAAGGAAACAACCTACCTTGTATACACTCATATTTCTACGATTTAGTGAGAATCAACTGTATACCATGTCTTTGACTCTTGAAAGATAAGGAGACATCAGAAACCCAGCCATAATTAGATGATAAATTGAATGTGGACAATAAGAGGAAAAGGAAATGATGCTAGTCGAAAGGAATACTCTGCTTTTCTACAGGAAGATGGCGATAAAGAACAAAAAGGTAATATAAACAATAACATCCAGAAGCTAGGCTTGTGGTATTCAGTAACAATGTCCCCATTAGGACAACGAAACAGAGAAGAAAGAAAGTGTAAAAAATCATGTAAGAGTGGAGCATGGAACCTGGAGAGACAGGGAGGATAGTCCAGGGAGGGGTTATGTCTATTTACTCTCCAGTGATCTCGTAAACTCTAAACATGGTAACATGGGAATGAGTTACCTGGTTCCTTCCCTCCTGACTTTTTTCTGTTTTCTGAACAGAATTTAGGATAGCAGAAGTTTTAGAGAGACATGAATGCAAGACTCACCCTGTTTCCAACTTGCCCTGAGTGCCCAACCCAACCTGTGTTTCTGCACTTCCAATTTGCAGGCTCTTTTTGACCCCACAGACTTCTTCCTGTGCAGCAATAGCTGGTAATGCTTGGGTATAGCTTCCACCTCCCCAAGGCACCAAGAGTTGGAAGCCCTTGCTGCACTTATAAGATCCAGCCAGGATCCTGCTCAGGGTTCAAAGAAGCCACAGCAGCAGAATCTGAATGAAACAGCTAGCTCTGAAATGGGAGTAGGATTAAAGATACAGCAATGCTACCTATAATACCAGTAAAATCAACTAGTAACAGTAGTAAAAAGACTTAACTGTTTAACAATAACGACTCACACAAGAGCAGTGGAGTGCAAATGATCCTAGCAAACTGATCAATGTGATAAAGTCCTGCTCTAAATGTCATTCGAGTCAAGAGATACAGAACTCTGACTTCTGGATAAAGTCCTGTAAGAGACTGAACTCCTAGTGTTCAGACAAGCATGAAATAAGGCAAATTATAACAAGGCTATGAATTCTAACACAACTACAGCCATGGATGTTCCTGAAGTATATTTTGCCCTGCAATTCCATAATATTTAAGTAACTTCAAACACACTTTCCTATATATCTGTAATGTTCAGTTTATTTAAGCTGACATCAGAGATCAAACCCAGAGATGCTATTCTGTATAGGGGTTCATTTACTCTTCCCACTGCCTGTAACCAACATCTACCTGGTGTGAGCTCCTCCCCCATTTATTCCCTCCAGAGAAGGAGAATTATGAAATTTGACTCAGCCTTTTTTATGATACAAAAGATAGAAAAAAGATTTTTTTAAAAGTGTATGATCCACTGCATGCATATGTTAGAGGATACTAAAAGAGGTCCCCATACTTCTGCAGAATTAACAGCTCTTGCATAACTCACTGTTAGATCCTAACTCCTCCCATATACCCTGAAGTCATACCACCACCACTGCTAGCTTTTCTTCTGTGAGCAGAGAAGAAAGGGAGCCAGGAAAGAGGCAGGTGCCTGAGCTCCTTTGCTGTATATCAGCCTAAAAATGTGCCATCTTGTCCACAGAACCAGGGACCACATCCCTTTCCCGCTCACCCTCGTCAAGGTGTAATCCCTTTGCCCTCTTCCTTAGGATCCTCATAAGTCCAATGGCAAGGACTTGTCAGCTGAGGAAGTGAGGCTGTGGTCTGAGACGAGCTATGGGTAGGAAGCTCTGACAGCAGTGAGGCTCCCTCTGTAAGCTACAGAGTCCTCTCCAACACATCACTTTAGTTTGGCCCAGACTATCTCGAGGAGATGGCCACATGGAACAAAACAAGGTCATTAGAGTAATCTGTCTCCAAGCCCCTCAAAGTCTTCCCATGCCAACCCTGGAAATGAAGAGAGCAGTAAAGCTAAGAAAGGCTACAAAAAAAACCCCTTTCTCTCTTCTTTTTTTGGTGATGGATTATATTAAGAAAGGTGAGAAAAAGATTGCATTAATTATGGTGAAAACAACAATATACTGTACTGAAGCACATGCATGAAGCAGTGAGGAAAAACATTCAGTTTATACCATACGTATTCTAAAATATTTCCTGCATTGATATGAGGTGATTCTTTTTTCACCAAAAGTTATGTAAAATCATGTAACCTGTTGCACATGACTTTCTCTGCCCTTGGGCTAACTCACACGCTTTCTCTTTGAACAGCATTCAAATTTCATTCCCTAGAATGTGCATAATGTGCAAACAAGCTGAGACAGAGGCTGTTCTGGTTTTGGCTCATTATAGGCGTGTGTGTGTGTGTAAATATATACAATTTATATTACACACATAAAGACATAAAATGGTGCAAACACCAATGCTAGAAGGTGCAATAAGAAACTTTTTAATGGGGAAGGGAGAGAATCCAAGAAGCATGTTGTTAATGCAGGCTTCATTCAACAGGTCATTGCAAACCACCTAGCATTCAAAGATGGTGATTTGATACATACTCCTGTTTTCCTGGCAAAATGTCAATTTGTGACACAGCGCCATAAAATGAGGAACCAAATGAAATAGAATGTTGAGATTTTTGTTGTTTTGAAAAAGAATAGTAACAACACCTTTAAAAGAAGGGAGGTTGTTTTTTCCACTGTGAACCACAGAATCCATTTTGGAAATAATTCTGATATAAATAATTTCACTAAGAAAACTCTGAAGTAGATCAACTTCTGCAGAATAAAAGTAAACTAGGTCTGAAAGGAGAGATTACAAACACATCCATGTTAACACCTTCATTTAAATAACATAATGTGTAATAGACACAGGCCCTATATATAGACCCTCATATTAGGTCACTAGAACAATGCAGATATGATAATGATACACCAGATGACAAAAGTATAATTTTTATATAAATATGTATGTGTGCATGTGTATAAAAATAAATACATATACATAGCCTATAGGCAGGCACACATACACACAAACACCCCACGTGTATGCAATATGCAAAAACACCTGTCAGGTAGCACACACTCATTAGCCATAATTAAGCATAAATGTTCTGTAGACATTTCCTATGAGATATTTCACTAACTGCAAGTATATTCATTTTTAAATGTCCACACAGTATTTTACACTAGCTGTGAGGACTCTACTAAAAGTTATAGACAGACCTCTGCAATTTAGAATTTTCTTCCTGTTAACTCCATTACAAATGTCTTTGCTCCTGGAAGAGCTGCCAAAGTATTAAACCAGCCTAAAGGAAGTTGCTCAGATGTGATCTTTAGATAGGAACATAGAGTTCCTATAGTATGTTTCTTTAAAAAGAAAGAAACTATTTTAGATTCTACACTTTGAGAAATCCCAACACCTTTAGGACATTGCAGAATAATAAAAATAAATAAATATCAGAAAAGATTTTGTATTTCGATGCTTGTCTTCACAGGGATTTGGTTTACTTTCACTCTATGTTTCCTGGTTGATAAGTAGGAGAAAAACACCAGCAGTCCAGAAACAGCAGCAGCTGCAGCAACAAAAAGGTCATGAAAAGTAAGTACTATGCAAATAAAGGAAATAAAACAAACAGATCATTTAAAGCATAAAAGAAATAGAAGAAATGACCATAAATCAACATGCTTGGGAAAGAAAATTAAAATAAAGGGCAATTTGAAACAAATCAAAATGTCATCAAAACAAAAAATGGCAAAACCATAAAGAAGTAATAAAATAAACAGTAATTGGAAGAAACTGCAAATAAAAATAGAACTAACAGGAGCAACAGGTGGTTGCTCTTGTTACACAAAAGACTGGGTGGAAGCAGAAGCTTTTGGATTTCCCCAAAAGATGGGAATGCTGTTGGACCACTGGCCCTAGCTTGTGAAACTGTAACAAGAAGTGATCAACCCATTTCAAAGTTTTAATCCAAACATGTTTGAATTTTCTGACAGTCTGGATGCAAAGTTGATGCCTGTTTCTTCCATTTATCTGGTAGGCTACCAAATTAAAGAGAAACAAATCAATCTCCCCCATCCCTCCCCCCAAAGCCAAAAGTGTTGATTTAAACACCTCAGAACCTGACAACCAGCTAAATCTTTGCATGTGTCTTTTGTGAGCAGAAATCGGATTTCAAGTCTGGACACAAACCGGTGCTCAGGGCTGTTGGAGTAAGTTACCCTGCTTGTGCTGTGGAGCGAGCTCAGGGAGCTGGCTCTAGCTCAGCTGCCTCTAGGAGGCCAGCGGTGGACAGGACGGGACACAGGGTTCTATGAGGCAGGCCCCAAGATTGTAACATAAGCACCATGAAGTGTGCAGGGAGAGAAGAAAATAATTGGCTAATAAATGACTGAACAGGTAGCATTTCACTTCTAACTAGACACCAGCTCCTAGAGGAGGAACTCGCCAAATTAATGTGGTATATCTGTTTTATTAGCTATGACAAGCGAATGACAAACAGTTGTGGCCAAAATTTGTGAAATAAGCTTAAATTAATAATAGGCCAAAGAAAGGGCCTTAGTTGGGCAATACACGGAGGGGAGGGGCTGCTGGTATGATGTATTGCTCTGTAATGGCTTAAATCAAATGGTAACTTTCACAAAAATTGCAGAGTTGAGTTTGATGTACTGTCAACACCAATGTGAGTAGCTGCACGCTGCCTGGCTGAAGTTCCCCTGATGCCTCCCTCCAACAGGCCAGCTGTCGCGGCCGCCTTCCACGCGAGGTGGGCTGCAGGGCTGTGTTTTGTGGCTGGGTGAGCGACAGCCACAGCTCTGGTGAGCTGCATCCTGCACTACCATTTGTTACCAACTTCAGATGGCTGTGCAACTCCTGCATACTGGGCTAAGCAGGCAAAACAACCATATCACACTAGTATAAAAGAATCAAGCAAAAGAGACTCAGGACTACAGTTGCAATAAGTTGCAGATCTGGAGCTATTTCCTAACGACAGAAATAGATGAATAAAGTAGCTGAACAGTACGTGTTCATCAAGCCTACTAGAAACCTAACACCCTGCTTCAGCAGTTTATTTGCCTTTTTTTTTTAAATATATTTGTTCTTAAACGGCCCCTAAACCCACGCTGTGCAGTAATTTATACAAATGTTCACAGGCAACTCTGCACTCAGTATATATAATTTTATTGTTTTGACTTAAAAGTCACAAGACTGAAATAAAAATGCACGGGTGGCACTTTGCCATACTGCCCCTAGAGAACAAGAGGCTGTCAGCCTGAGCTCTGTGCCAACAGGTTGCTGTGCACTAGACTAAACTGAACAGCAATAAGTCTACACAGCAGAGCTTTGCTGAAAGATGTGATCACACCTCCTAATGTGACTCCATGGCTCTGTTACTTACAGCTAAATTACATTATTATGACTTCATTGTTGAATCCCAATTCTCCTAATTATAGCCTAGAGATCTATTATTTGATTTTGTAACACCAAGTGCTTCTTTTCTAAATCATGTAATCTCTTGTAGCTTATTAATGTCAGGTTGCACACGCAGGGACTTGGTTGTTTGCCAGGCAGAATCAAATTTTCAAATTTTCACTGTGTTATGTTGCAGGGGTTTGCTTGTTACAATCTAATTATATTGGCACTGAAAGCAAATTTATATTATAAAGCACTTTAACTCTTTCACAGAAACATATTTGCATATGTAAGTGTCTCGCCATTGGTCTATTAGCTTTTTCACTGGGAAATTTTTATGGGATTGTGTGGAAAAGAATAATAATTCTGAAACCATTAACTATTTATTTTCCTTTGAAAATATGAATGTTTTCATTTAAAGTGATGCTCATTGTAATAAATCCATAAGTTAAATGCAAGTAGATGCCACACATCAAACTGCCTGTAAGCTTCGTAATGACAAAAGCAGAAAAATGGAAATTTATTGTTTTATTAAATGACATAAATTTTAAAATGCCATTTTAAATTGAGACTCTATTTCCCCAGTATAAAAGCTGTCTGTCAGGTGGTTTGGGTTTTATTTACATAATTCCCAATAATGCTAAGTATATTTGGTTACAAGCAGAGTATTTTATAGTATGAGCAAGCTTTAAAGCTTTAAAGTCCCAATAATACACATGTCATTAGCTTCTGCTGAATTCAATGGAAGTTGAAGGGACTCATGGTCTTGCAGACTCAGAGAGTGAGCAAGAGTGAAATAAGAGACTACAATTCTCAATGAGTACATTCCCCTTGTTGTATAAGGGTTGGGGCCATGAGTAGTAAAGCTCTCTTTAAACTACCTGGTTGTGTAATGCATTCTCAGGGCCCTGATCTGCCGTTCCCATAAGATAAATAAAAGGCTGCTGTTTCACTTTGTTCCTCATCTGGTGTAGCTGTGAGTGGCTCCTGAAAGGAATGGGTCTGCACCATCCCGCCCTCCTGGTTGCTCCCAGCCAACAGGCTTCCACTTCTCTTGCATGAGGTCGAATGACTGTGTGGCTGCAGCAGAAGTCATACAACTGGCAGTCTAGTGATTTTTTTTTTTTTTTCATTTGCCCCTGCCCCATCACACACCCCACCCCAGCCCACCCCCAGTTTTAATCAGATCACTGATTTGGACTGATTTGCTGTGCAGTCAGGAGACTGTGCAGCTCAGTCCAATGCAAGAGAAAGGGGAAAGCCTGCAGCTGGGGCAGATGGAAAGAGAGGGGAGAGCAGGGCTGCTGCTCTCAGCAATAGCTTACAGCTACACTGGATTAGGTATAATATGAAACTGTACCCCAAACTGTACTCTAATTGCCTGCCTCCTCCAGCAACTATGACAGATAAAAAGCAGCTAGCCTATAACGTGCAGCCTCCCTTCCCTGCTTCTGATACTCGCCATTTTGTTGGTTCTGCATTACAGTTAGATTTCCACCATACAGAACAAAATGTTCCATAGGGGATAATTCTACCTAGTATGTGATGGCTCGCTCTCTGCCGTCAGAGGAGCAAAAGAAAGGATCAGCATTCACAGACAAGCCTAGGACTGAGCAATTTGGGGAAGATTTTGTCATTCAGCGTATATTTATAACAGGCTTAGCAGAATGGGGCACAACCTTTGTTGCTGTAGTGAGACAGATGTTTACGTATTAATATGAATATGGGATCATGATGGAGAAAACATATGTAGACACAGCTGCCACGAGAAGTGAATGGATTGCAAGATTTACTGCCAACGGAAAAGAGTCTGCCCCTTTTGCCCGACCTAAGTAGGCCTGAATGTTTAGTCCACAGAATTCAATAGAACTCTTTCCATTGACTTCAGTGGACTCTATTTCTCTATGCTCCAGGTAGCTAATGAGTATGGTAACCTACATAATATTCTTTGATGAATCTCAGTAAATACTGGCTATGATATATGAAATAAGGATGGTATGTTTCTCAGAAATAGTTAATGAGTACTGTACTACTGCTTTATTTCTCCTTTATAGGGAGAAGCCTACCCTCCATTTTCTTCTTTCCAGGTGCATATTGAGAGATACTGACCCGATATACTGGAAACTTTGCCAGTAAGCTCATCCTCCTGTCATTTGAAGAAGATCCCTATCTTTAGTTCTGTGCTCCTTGTTAGATTTTCCATTTATTTATCCAGTCCATGGTCACCGGACCAAATAGCAGTTGACATCTGTTTATGCAGTTAGTGCTCCTTACTGAATCAAATCCAATGTCAGTTCTACTCAGTGAATAATAAAGTGTAGCTTTCAATGCCTATTAAAAACACCCCATTGGTGGGCTTCCCTGCTGAAGAAATGAGCAAACTTTACAGCCAGATTTAATGGGTTGGTTTATACGTGGATCACCTTACACTGCACGTGAGTACTTTTAATATTTGCAAGGATTATCATCTCCATTCCAAGTAGGTATCTGGAAAAAGAGGTGCAGGAACAACTACTTTTTCTATATAGTAAGGTGTTTTTTCTATATATTTTGATTCTGCAAAAACATCCAGGATCACTAGGAAAATTGGCACCAATCAAGTGAATAATAAGAATAAAAAGAGATTTCCATGAGGGAATAAGATACGAAGGGGAAAATTGTTATCAAGATACAGTGGAACAAATGGGCATTATACGTATTAAAAAGCAAACGTTAAATTTACTACAGTTGCAGGAATTTTGACCTCTTTGAGCTGATCCCTGTAAAATCCAGGCCTTCTATTAAAGTTCATCTGAAGCTGCTAAAATGAGAAGAGAATTGCAATTAGAATTGCAATGCAAGTAACACAGAGATCTTCTGAGTTTCACACACAGTAAGCTTATGCACAGACGCATATTACTAAGCAACATAAGCACTATGAAATTTGAAAGAGCAACTCTTGTATCTTCCGTGGTGTAAGTATGAGAGATTGGACGAAGGAAAGCAATAGTCCATGATAAAGAAGCGATGAAAAGCAATTACACAGTAAATTACCCTTCTGTAAGGGTGTTTAGTAAGAAATACTGATCTGTGGCCACTTGATGTAGTTTGCAGCAAATCATTGATCAAATGTATGGATACATCTGAGGGTCCCTTTTATTGTGCTATTAAAGTAGCATATTCAATAGTTTTATGTAGCTGCCTAACAAGGAGATGACTTTTTGGCCCAAAAGAAGCTCCAGAGCTTAGATTTTCCTTGTGGTAGATTCATAGGATTATGATCAAATAATGGATTGTGGTATTTCTTGATTACATAGTTATGGAGCAATCACTTGTCATGTTTGCCTAACCAGTTTCTCTTCCTAATCAAGTCATACCGTAATTGAAGATTTTAAAACAAATTCAGTGAAACTGCTGGAGAAATGGCCATGACAATTTTGATTCTGAACTTCATATCAATCATACTAGCTGCTCACACACCACTTTTCTTTTGCTACAACTATTAATGAACTTTGCTTCTTCTGTTTTTTGTTTCAGCACAGTTGATACTGTAGAGGTTTGTACTTTGCCTTGCACTTTTTTTTCAGTGAGGCATGTATGTACATCCTGGCCTAAGCTCATGCACTGATACACTTCATTTTTTTGGTAGTAGCATAGACAGATGATACAACTTGCTGTGAAGCTGCAGATGTTTGACAAACTTTGGAATAGAAGTAAGGTCTCCTAAGCCCTAGAGCTGTGGTTTCATTGTCGCCTTCCTTACCATTTATAAATATATATTGGATTTCTGTCCATTAGTGTTTTGTCTCAAAACTGTGCTGTTTCAGCTGGATTTAATGCATGTGTACTCATGTATTTTTTTCTGGGGAACATATTTAATGCATAATCAATTATTAAATAGGGGGAGTGTGAAGAAATTGAACCAAAAGGAGACACCCATACAAAACCAGGTTTTGTTGGCTGCATGACTCATTAATGAACCTTACTCAGTGCTCCTATTGTGCTGAGTGCCTTATAATGAAATATACAGGGTTAATGGCTGCAGTGCAGTGGGTTTAAGTAAAACCACAGCAGGTGTGTGCCTTAACGAGGTGTTAATGGGGAGACAGGTGCATGTAAATATGGAGCAGGAGGGCACAGGAATAGCCAGGAGAGAGGGCAGAGCAGTGTGACCACAAAGTGCTCTAACAGCAGTTACAGAGTTAAGCGCTAATTGTGCTGTGGTCTTTGATACTGGCAAGTTACACCTGAAAGACCTCATCTATAGTAAAACATTCTGTGCTGTTACCCCTTCAATGGAAGAGACTGGCACTAGGAAAACTCCAAAGATAACTCTTGTTTCTTTATGTATTTGGCTAAATGAGTTTTCCTAGGAAATATTGAGAGTTTTCCCCAGATCAATCACAAGTTCCTAACTTGGTGCATGTGGCGTGGGCACACAGCTATGTGTAAGGGGGTCATATCTCCACCTGCCTTGTATAAAAAGCATTTGTACAAATTCTCTTGCAGGAAAAAACAGATATTGGTAGCCAAGGGCCCTAAACGGTTGAGTGAACAAGCAATAAGAGAGGCTAAACCCAAGCAACCTCAAGTATCTAGCTTCAGTGCCAGGGAGATGCAGAGCTTCTCAGATAAAATCTATGTCTTAAAGTAGGAGCTGATTCACATGTTCTCAAATGGTAAGAAACAGCATTTTTTTGGGTGCATAACAGCTGACAGTGTAGGAAGCAATTGTCAGGAGTGGCCATGCCGCAGCAGTTCCAGAACTGGTGGCAGCACGGGACACACTCTAGAAAAGCACTGTCCTGAACTTAGAAAGTTGAAGCCCTCCTTGGGCAAATTAAATTGTTAGTCTTTTCTACTAAAACTGTCTATGACCTCTCATATTCCTACCCTAGGAGACCAGTTACCTTGAGTTTTGTTTTACTATCTTTTTTATTTGGTTTTGCAAACAATAATAAAAAAGTGTTATTGTTGATGGTATCATCACTCTCACATGTTAGCAACTGTGGCTGTAAGAGGAATAATTCACACGTCAAAAATTCTCCTGGCTAAAACTGCCACAAAGATCACTATTTTTCTCCTGGCTAACTTCTTATGATGGAGTCTGCTATTGAAACCTGTTTTCCAACCCTGGAGACAGAGGCTTCCTTTTCAACAATAAAATAAAAAGTAAAGCTCTGATTCTGGGAAATAATGGTCCCAAGAAGTATGTTTCCCAGATGCTGTGAAATGCCATCTTGTTGCCTATTCTACTCTGTGGTACACATTAATGATGTTTGGGGCAAATCAGAATAGATTCCTTTGGAAGATTCATGATGAACAAAATCCTTAGCAAAAAAATGTTTTTATTAGCACTTTTCTTATTACTCCTTACATTTCTGATAGTTTCATCTCCCTCTTAGCTGTGAAACAGGAGTATATGATAAGTCAGCTCCAAATGTCATCCTCAGGGTATTTCTTTAGGCACCTGACATGAGCGCCATTAGCTCAGATCACTCAATTACCTGCTGGCATTCTGAAGGTACCTGAAGAAATAACATGAATATATTGCTGGAATTTGCATTAAATGTGAATGGGTAGTAAAAAAATTCTGGATTCTTTGACCTCTTTGTGGTTTGTATTAAAAAAATAGCTAACTAGGATCTCTTATGTTAGAACAGCTGCATGCTTTTAAAAAAGCTCCTAAAAGTTATTTACTTTTAAAAATGTCTTTATTTATAACTTTTCATAGTTGAAAATTAAAATAGTCTACTTCCATTAAATTACACTGCAAAAAAATTAAACTGGAGAAACAGAAAGTTTAATGACACTGCTTGAGTCTCATGGAAAAAGGAAAAAAATATGCTAACCTCTGAAGATTGCTTGTTACTTTTTAAGGTAATCTTTTGAGTTGTTCATTTTTTTCAGTTTGTAAGGCAAGCTGACAGGCACTTTGGACAACTTATCATGACACTGTGTGCCATAAACGTGATGCAGTGCTTCATAAATGTGACGAAGTACTTCCAAAACAACTGTTGACTTTTAAAGGCATCCTACTTCTCTAAAAGTAGGATATTTACTGTAAGTGCAGTTTGTTGAGATTCTCAGCTCATTTGCTACCTACACATCTTTAATATGTTTGTGAATTCAGAAGATGTTCATAATTGTAAGTGTCTATGAGATTACTGTGTTTTAAACCAGGCTTGACAGCACAATAGAATTCAATAAAAGAAAGCATCAGTTGTACAAGGAATGCTTGTACAGAAAGACAATGTGAATGCAAATAAGATAAAAAAATAATTGACAAAGAAACTGAAACATAAAAACTGCATGTGTATTTCTGTACTACATCCTCTCCACATCACCATCTCAGGAGCCAAACATAAAAATACTATTGTTATAATAAGAGTAGTTCTAATGAAAACTGAAGCGTATAGAAGTTAAGATAAAATAAAGCTGCTTCCCATCAGATTGGTACATTAAATAATCTCTAAAAGATGACACATATTTAAATCTTCCTATCTACTTAAACCTCTTTCCCACTATGAGCTGTTGGTGTTACATAAAGATATTCTTATTCTATTTTGTCAAAACAAAATACACTTCCAGCTTGATGGTCACCTGTAAATTCAGAGTTTGTTTCTCAGCAGATTGAAAAAATGCCAGCTGCATCCAGCCATACACTGGAAGAGATCAAGTGATCTTTACAAAATTTAAATCCAATTGACCTAATGGCCTCAACAGAAACTTCCCACTGTACTTGTCTGGTTTTGTCACGATATACCAGATGACCCACAGGTAACCCTATTACATGAAACTTTTTAATGTGAGAACAAGCTATAGCAAAATGAAACTATGCCTGATTATAGAAATGTACTCACCACTATAGCTGAAAACAAAAGAAAAGAAACATCCTCCTATTTCTGTGTACCCAAAAGCTACTATCTGTGTGTTTTACAGGTATGGCCTAATATAAGACATTACCCCTCAGTAAAACCCTCGGCAGCTGGAAAGGGCTGTTACACTGCATTTTACACTGCATTACATTTGTATATTTTCAGCTACCATGACAGGAAGAATTTAGGAATGGCAATACCTACCTCTTGAAGCACTATTGAAGGTTGCTTTATGAATCTTTTTTAATTGAGCTTGCTTTAAGAAGTTGCCATTCCCCTCTCCACTCCATGTTTCCTCACCACATTGCCATGGTGCTGTGTCTGAGCTGCTATGCACAGTTGAACCTGAGCAGATTAAGCTTATCTGTGTTTATAAAATCTTTGGTTCTTCCAGTGATTTCCAGAAGTGATCATCAGAATAAGCAGGTGTCGTGGTTTAACCCCAGCCGGTAACTAAGCACCACGCAGCCGCTCGCTTACTCCCTCCATCCAGTGGGATAGGGGAGAGAATCAAAAAAAAAAGTAAAACTTGTGGGTTGAGATAAAGACAGTTTAATAGGACAGAAAGGAAGAAAATAACAATAATGATAATAATAATAATAACAACAATAATATGACAATAGTAATAAGAAAAGAATTAGAATATACAAAATAAGTGATGCACAATGCAATTGCTCACCACTCACTGATCAATGCCCAGTTAGCTTCCCAGCAGCAATCCGCCCCTCCCAGCCAACTCCCCCCAGTTTATATACTGGGCATGATGTCATATGGTATGGAATATCCCTTTGGCCAGTTTGGGTCAGCTGTCCTGGCAGTGTCCCCTCCCAACTTCTTGTGCCCCTCCAGCCTTCTTGCTGGCTGGGCATGAGAAGCTGAAAAAATCCTTGATTTAGTATAAACGCTACTTAGCAACTACTAAAACATCAGTGTGTTATCAACATTATTCTCATACTAAATCCAAAACATAACACTATACCAGCTACTAGAAAGAAAATTAACTCTATCCCAGCTAAAACCAGGACAGCAAGGAAAGAGATGAATACCTTGATGCACAGATTATATTGATGCCAGGGCTTTACCTTCAACAATAGCACTGTTCCACAAACTGTCTGCTGTGACACTTCAGGGAATTAATTCAAAAGCATTGACCTCTTAGTCTAGTTAGGAACTTTTTAAACAAGGCTTGAAATAAGGTGATGGTAAAAGTCCATCTATCACTAAAAATAGCATGACTCCTAGAGGGAAATGTGAATCACAAGAGAGACAAAAAGAAGTATCAGGACAACCTGACAAATATCTGTTATGCTTATACACAAAAGCCAAAAGTAATAGGGAATAAACTGAAACCTTATAGCATAATGAAATGGACACTTAACTGGTGTGTCAGAGATGAACACATCACAGGGTGACGACTCTGATCTAGAATGGTACAGTTTCAGGCAGGAGAAGCAGGGGAAAAATGAAAAGCATTTCAATAAATGCCAAGAATTAGTACACTTTTCCTGTACTCCTGGAATGACAGAGATAAAGATAAAACAGGAAAAGGACAGGCACAATTTCATGATAAGCATGGACTACTTAGTCTGAAGAATGAGATTAATATCACTTATTTGAACAGGGAGAACCATGGTAATGGGGAAGGCAAAAGGGGGTGGAGATGAGTTTTAATTACCCAAGTATCTGTGGCAAAATAGCAAGGCAGAAGCAGGTCATTTTGGCAGGTACTATAGACATGTTTCAGAAGGTGGAGAAAGGTTCCAGAGAAACAACAATTTAGACTTGATTCTAACTAGTGAGGAGTGACTAGTCAAAAATCTGAAGATAGATGTGATAGTAAACCAAACGAGTTCATGATATGCAAGAAAAAAAGGTGATGAGAATAACAGGAGTAGGACAGCAGACCAACTCAGGGATCTGCTAAAGAGACTCTTTTGTGAAGAAATTTTATGGAAACTAAGACTTCAGAGAAAGTGGTGGTTATGACATTAAATATTAAAGGCACAGTAGCCATCCCGCTCAACAGAGGAGAAAAAGAGGAAATGTAACAAAGCAATATAGAAGCTTCAGGACCTCTATACTATAAGTCAAAAGAAAATAAAAAGACTAACAAAATGGAAACAGTGATGACTAAAGATGTGTATAAAGAAATAGACTGACATGTAAGGTTTAGATCAAAAAAGCTGAAGTACAAAATGACTTATCAGTATCAAAACAAATAAAAGGTGATAAGGAAAAAAAAGTTGCTCCGTGACAAATGAGGAAAGAGAAAAGGAAGCATCCATTACTTAACATGAAAAAAGAAAGAAAAGTAGGTGTCATAGAATAGACTAAAGTATTTTCTGCCCTTTTTAATTCATTCTTCATCAAAAAGGTTAGCTGCAAAGCCAAGATTTTTCATTTTAATAGAGGGAGATGTGTAGAGTCTGCAATGGGAAACGCATGAGTTAAGTGTGTTCAGATGAGTTAGATGCATTTCAGCCAGCAGGGCCTGATAGAAAATTCACCTTAAAGTTCTTTTAAAGTGAGTCAAGGCAATCTCTGAACCAGAAATGATCATTTTCAAGAATATGGAAAGGCTGGGGGAAGTCCCACGGGACTGGAGAAGGCAAACACAGTAACTGTCTTTAAAAGAGGGGAAAAAGGGCCTTCAAGTAGACTGGCTTTTAGAAAGGCACCTGTCTCAAAAAGTCAGGAAACCATAATGTGTCCTAAACTAAATACACAGAAATCATGGTTCAGTTCTGAAAGCTGCACCTTGAATTTACTGGATACATAGCAATTTTCTCTTGGTACATTCACAGATATAATTGCCTGGATTGGCACATTACTATTTGCGAGAATGGTGACCAGCAGAATTTAAGAAGCTTGAGATGCATTCCCTACCAAATGCAGGACTGAGGCTTCAGTTTGAAGACCTTGGTCCTGAGGGCAGATCTAGGAGTCTGGGATTACGGCAGGAGAAGATGCATGTCCTTTCATCAGGGGATCTGAATCAAGCTGGCACAACATGATTAACTTTGAGTCTCAGATTGTTTTTATTTTTACGTATTTATTTTTCCCTGCCACAAGATACAAACTAGTATGTTTAGTTAGAAAAACATGTTTAATTGTACTCTGCATAAACTCCCATTTAGAAAGAAAATGTTTTTCAAATAAAGTTCTTTAAATGTTTTGTGCAACATCTGGACTTTTTTTTATATAAAGGATCTGAAAGGCATTTAGAATCCCAGACTCCTTGTGGTTCTCACATCTTCATAAAAAGGCAGCATACTAGAATGTGCTTGCTGCTGGGAACTGACACTTCACAATTAATAAGGAAGTAAAACATCTCCTACTAAGTACAGGTTTGATCCTGTACTGCCTAGGAGTTTTGCCTGAGGGCCTTTCTGAAGAGGACTGTGAATTGTATGCAAGGTGGAGAAGAGTTTTAGACTGTTTCCTCCTCTTATCCCCTAGTGCAGGGGCTGACCACATTCATTCTCGTATGGCCTCTGTCAGGATGCACATGCAACACTCACACCGGGCAGTGGTGAGAGGAGTGTGTCAGAGCCATCCTCCTGCAGTCACCATCACGACAGATGCAGCACAAGGGAGAAGCTCATACACACGGCATATTCTTCATAATGCAGATTATATTCTCCAGACTATTTAGAGGAATTATAAATACAGTATGATTTAGTCTCCTAATTTTATCACAACTCTTAAAATGTATTTGTTGCTTCCCTGGAAGATCTGATTTCTGGAGTCATGTGATGATATAAAATCTTAATCTTTGTTAAAAAAAGAAAGTACGTATGTTTTAAACTCTTAGACTTCCAAAGAAAAGATGGAAAGCATAAACTGTAAGGGTTCAAAAACAAAGAAGGCAAGAACCAACAGTTTTTATTATTTCTTCTAATATTGTGGAGTTAATCTTACAATTTTTGATAGGCTAGGTCAACTAGAATATCATCTTGGGCTTTCACTGTATGCTGTTCTCTTATTCTCTGTGATTTAAAAATCACAGTTGCTTTGAAGAAAAACTAATTCTAGTCCAGGGCTATAGAAGAATATAAAGTTCCAACAGTTTTCAGGAATACCTGAAAATTTAGGTGCCCACCTCCCATAGAAGGTCAGTGGCAGCCAGGAGTTTAACTTTTGTAAGCTCTTTTGCAAATCTCACCTGAAATCTCTGTTATTTTCAAGTAAGTGTTTTGCCTGTTGCACTAAAGGACCAGAATTGACTCTTGCACAGTATGTTTCCTGTAATTACTCACAATGGGAGATTGCACTCATAGCCAACTCTGGGAGGTATTTCTGAGTCTCTGATTTCTAACATTCTTCACTTTCTCACCCTACGGTATGAACAGACTGCCTTATATTGCTGACAATTTATGTTTTCTCTCTAACACCCACCTACGTAACATCTATGTTGAGCATTTACGTTTACACTAATAGCCCCTGAGAATCAATTACCATAAGAAGATCTGTTTCTTTACACTTCAGCTGATGAATCAGTCATAGGTTAAAACAAGAGGAGGTAAAAAGCCAGCGTGTCTGCACTGATTTTTTGAAAACTCTTTACTTAAAAATACTGTGGATACAGATTATTTTTTTCTGTCGTGTGCTCATTCAGTATTATTTTACCGGCCTTAAAATATGCTTTCATAAATGGGTTGAGCAAAAAAGCACTCAGGATTAGCTGTATTTTTTATACACTCCAATACTGTGTTGTATCCCTATGCAACAGAATGCAGTCTGTTTAGTTGGCACACCCTGGTGGAAGTAAGTATGATAGCAAGCTGGCGCCCGGCTGGGACTGACTCCAGGCCTGAACTGATTTTACAAAGATGGCGCTATGAGGAGGACAGAAATAATCTTCTGAGATCCCAAACACCTGTGATTACTTATCAGCCCCGGGTAGAGTTCTGCCATGGAGACTTTGTCCGTCCCTCACACAGGGATTTGTGGGGCCCGGTGATGACCTTCCCCTCTTTCTAAACAGCTGCCAGTGACAAAGCTCTGCAAACGCTTCTACCCCTTTCCACCCCTTTCCAAAGTTTCTGCAGAAGTATGGAACTGTCACCTGTACAGAATCCGACGTCCGTCCTGATTTGTCTTTCACAGGCCAAGCTGAAATGATAAAGTAATGGCTTAAAGAAACTTACTCAGATTTCTAGAACAGATCTCAGATGGCCAAAGCTGCCGAATAACTAATTTTTTTTTTAACCTTTTCAAATGTTGTTTAGAAATTGTCTTATTTAGAAATGCCTTCTCTTTCTCATTGCTGATCAAACTGACAGCAATACTGTTTATTAAAAGACACATTTATTTCCCATCAGGTTCTTTGCATTTCTGTACATTTCCAGAATTCTTCATATTCTGGCCGTAATGGTCTGAGAGGTCTAACACTTCACACCATAGCAATAACTGCAAAGCAGTCTGCACGCAGAAATCTCAGGGAGAACCTCTTGTGAATGGGTACCTCTCCAGTGGCCTTTTCTCTGCTATATAGTTTCCTACAACAAACGCAAGCCTGAGCCCCAGTTTTTGTCACTTAAGAGGTACCTTTCCACAAGAAAACTTACAGATGAACGCTTATCACATCCTCCTGGGAGCAAAGAGCCTCCGTTCAGAAAGTAATGAGAAGAACCTGGATATTCATTGACAGTATGACCCTTTTGATCAAACACTGCCTTTCTAACCTGTGATTATATATGTGCAATGGCAAAAGAGACACTGGATGAGCAAAGATAGATATCAAGAAATATTGGCAAAGTGCTTCCTAAGCACAGGCAAAATTAGCAAGAAGTCATATGAAAAAGCAATTTAAATGCCAATCTCAAAGCTCTTGAGATCTTCCTAATTCTGAAGTTCACAGTAAGGAATTTATAAAACTATCAAAGGAATCCCTTTTTTGGAGGAAATCCATTTCAATTTAATTAAACATCCTGAAGAAATATTTTGTAAAAGACAAATATTTTTAAAGTTAATGCAAGGCAACATTGATATGTATAATTTCCATCTGAGAAGTATAAAAACCATATGACTGTAGTTCATAGTTACAGTCTCACAGCAATTTCCAAATTATAGCTCCTTATTTTAGAAGTGAAAAGACTTTATTTTCAAACCACTTGTCTCTTTTCTTATACACTACTAATACATTACATACACTACTATTAAAAAAGAAAAAGAGAGGTTTCATGGTCAACTTTTAGCCTCAGTTTCATGTATAGAAGCCTGGTATACTGATGATGTATAGAAGACATATAAATCAAGTCTCTCTTTGCAATGCAACCACAGTTAAAAAGAATTTGAGAAATATCTGAGTCACCAAAGTCAGTAACATCTCTGACTTGGGGCACATCTGCTAAGAGAGGAGACTGCCTTTTTATATAAACGCTTTTTGGAGTGGAACCACAATGCAAATAACCCAAATAAAGCAGGAAGACAACCTAACATGAATGAATGTCTTGCAGAGCCAAAAGTTTATGACAGCAGGAACCAAACTACAACTATAAACAGGCTTTCAGGCAGCACCATGCACAACACTGAGGCAGTGTAGGTGTGGCTGGTTTTTTACTTAAGAAACTGCAATGCACAGTGTCATCTCGGCTTCCTGCCAACTTTCCTGTATTGGTGGAATGTCCTGGGCAGCAGTACTGTGATTCTGCTTAGGGACTCATGGGAAAGGTACATCTCTGCCGTTGTCATGCCCCATTAAGTGAACTCCATTTTACTCCTAAATCAATCAGAAGAGGGGAGATGCTAGGCTCCCATACAGTGATTTAGCAAGATGTTATCCTCCTCTTTGCTGCTAAGAAGAACTGTATTTCAGCTGCACTCAAAGAAACCCCTATTGTACTTTTGCCTGTTAACTCAATTTTCAAGAGAAAAAGCTTTCAATATTTGTGTTTCCACAATGAGCAAACCCTTATATAACTGCCTTTGTCTGGTACTAATGACAGTCTTAATTAATTCCAGACAAATATCAACTATGTCTCCCCTGTAAGCATTTTGGCCTCCCCAAATGGCTGTTTTCTCTTACATTCCATGGGCATGGTCCAAAGTCTATAGAGTCAATTGGACTTGGTCAAGTGTGCTTTGGCTTGGGTCCTGCATGCCCAGCTTATTTGGCATTCATTGTTAGTAAAATTACATCTCTGCTGTGATTCTTGTACCCCATCTTCCCTCCATAAAATTATTCATTAATCTTTCCAATACTTATTTACAGGTATCTTTCACCTTTTTCATTTGGTACATTGAATTAGTTCACATTTACATTTGCTTAGTGATCACACATGGCCATGGTTCAGTTGATGTCCTCCTGGTAACATGTTTAACCAGGGTAACTTGACTGTGTGTCTGACCCTTGACTTTTCACATGCTTACTATGTAATTTGATCGTTTCAAAATTTTGCTTTGTTATGATCATACATTTGCAGTGTAGGTCTACTTTCCTTTGACTACAACACTCAAACATGTCTTAGTTAAAAACAATGAAATTTAGTCCTCAGGGCCACTAATTCCACAGTTTTTCATAAACTGCAGGAAGTTTCACTTTGGTCCACTTACTGCTTCTTCACCATTTTGCTGATACCCATACTTGACATAAGGCAGAGTATTTTAAAGTAACATAAATAAATGGCAAAATGACACTACATCAGTCTAAATGCTGCTAACAGGAGTGCAAGAACGGTACAGAACAAATAGGGAAAATATCGTATATGTAAACCATTTGTGAAATCAAGTTAAAATTAATGACAAACAAAATTGAGTTCCCTTTGTGGTTGATTTCCATTTAGCTGTACCCAACAATAAAATAGTTATCAAAGAAAGCTACCAATTAGATTTTAATTCAAAACATTTCCAGAAAACAGTTCCCAAATCTCAATTGATATCTCTCCAACAACCTCCTAATTGCAGCAAGTTGGTGGTAAAGAAAAAAAAAACTGCTTTAAATGAAAAAGATGTATTCCGTCTGCTGGAGCGTGCAGTATCCTTTTCTTAATTATTCCCAGAATTTCCCCTAAACATGAGCTTCCGCCAAAGATTATATATAGACAGATATGTATGTGTGTCTGTGTGTGTGCGCACGCACGCACACATGGATGTATGCTGAGAGAAAGAGACAGGAAACGTTATTGTATCAAAATCTAAGGAATTTATCTAATGTTCTACCACTTTTTCGTGAAGTGCACTATTAGGCAAAGGTAAAAAAGACCACAGAGTTCAGAGTTGGGGAATTTCTTCCATTTAGTTTTACCAAGTGGGGTGCCTTCTTGAAAGGATCTTTAGCATAATCAGGAATTCAGAGTCACCTACAATAAGACTCTCCAGAGCCTGTCTGATCTGAAAGCCTTATATATCTTTCACTATCCAAACACAGAATAAAATATGTCATCTTACCCAGGAACTGCAGCAAAAGTTCATTCTTCCTCCACTTATCTGCATGAGGTAGAGACAGGCCATCCCATGATTCTGCCTTCATCTAATGTGAGACCATACTCTTCTGAACCCCCTCAGTCTAGTCCTTGCTGTTTTCCTCTGCACACAATTGTAGCCTGTTGACAGCCCTCTGCACAGTCCTAAAAAAATGAGAAAGATGACACTGATACATCTGAAGCTTGTTCTGCATAGCAAGAATATGATCCACAAACAAGAATACGATCCACATGACAAGAGGTGGAAAAACTTAAAAATATTATTTAAGTTTTATGTTTCAACCAGAAACTTCCAAGCAGATGATCATGATGTCTTTGAGACCTGCAAAATCATCACTATGGTGTCTAGGAAGCACTAAAGATATCCGATTGTCTTCCATACTGAAAGACAAGAGCACTTTTCTTCGTTGCAGGTCAATGAGCAACAGACAGCTTCTTACTCCTAGCTTTCCTGTTTGGAAACCATGTAACCCTCTAAACAATGTTGAACCCTTCTGAACTGGATTTTTAGACATTGTCTGGCACTTGAAAATATGGTTATACTATACATTCCAGACTACACAGTATACTTTCATTGAGCAACCAGAGAAGATGGATAAGCAAACTAAAGATGAGGCAAAGGTTATGAGGACAGTGCTGAGCATCCTTTGCAAGGAAGGACTAGTAGAAATCAGCATACAAGGAACGTAACAGACATTTACTAGCTGACAGTGTTATAAAAGCAGATTTTTTTGCACAGTTCATGAATGCTTTCAAACATAATCTCAGTAATATCAGGCAATGCACCTCCTGTCATTCCTCTCACATTGAACTTTTTGAATCTGGTAGGAACCCTGGCGCAACTGGTTCCATTTATGTTCTCAGCAGCTACAGTTTCTGGGAGATAGAGGTCTCACAGAGACTACTGTAATGGTCCTAAAGAGAATTATCCAGTGTTGCTGTAACTTATGGTAGAAGCTGAACTGACCTTACCACGCAGGATAAATGAGAAGAAATTGACTCTGCAGATCCCCCTAGCTCTTCTGGGCCTAGACTGAACAAACAGGTTTATGTATGGTGTATGTGTGGATTTAAAGGATCCTACTATGATCAGTTCCTACATAACATATCTGAAAGAACAATTGAGGGAAGTCTGAGGTACTATGCATCTGTAGATGAAAGAATTATCTGAAAATTATAGCAGTAAATAAAAAAACTTTGGGCATGTTGCTCTTTACCGCAATATATCTGCTCTACTTTCATCATAAATTCAACCATGCCTTCATTTTCTCCAAAAAGCATTCATGGAAAGTCTGGCATCTTCAGTACACATTATATTAACTCTCGCAATTTTTAAAAACTCAAATTCAGTATAAATGTTTGTGGCTATAAGACACCATCTTTGTTTTCTCAGCTTGCTTTGCCAATTTAGTTTTATTTTCCATAATTAGGAAATGCCTCTTTAAATGTCAGAAACATTAATAATTATGTGAAAGGATTTTTTATAGACTGTTTTTTCCATTTGTTTGCAGAAAAAAAAAAAAACCAAGAAAGAAGAGATTTGGGGTCTCCAGCAGATTAAGGGAACAGAAACAAAAGGTGTCAGCACAATCTCTGGCACAATAAATTTAATCATTGTAGCCATTCAAAGAACTTCTAACACTCTTTTATGTTATGCTCTACATCCCTGACTTCCTGCATGTCTTACTTGGTCAAATTTGCCCACAGAAGAGTGCAGATGACTTCCCTTCCATGTAAAGGTAAGTTGAACAAGTAGCAAAGCAGCGAAGTTTGTCTTTGCCTTGTAATATCTGCAAAAGCTGTTTTAACAATGGATTCTACTTGCCCCCCATTCTACAGCTAAGGTCAGCAACGAAATTTTGTTCTAGATTCAACCCTTCATGAAGTTCTGGGTTATGTCAGTTCAAGTGTTTTGATCAGAACTGCCTTTGGTGTTTCAGTGAATGTGATAAATAAGGAGCCAAAGAAACACTTGAGCCCCGGTCAAGAGAGAAGGTTGTTACTTCTCAGCAGAAACAAAACTTACCAGCTATTGTCACAGCCACACATAAAACAAACGAGATGTGGAGCTGCCTCTAGTAAATATTTTTTGTCTTTCATCAGAGAAGTGTGGTCTGAATAACAGCTCTGACAAAGACCAGCATCTCTAAGATCAAGATTACAACACATACCAAGAGGCCAGGGGGGAAATATCTCGGCTAAAGACCAAACAAAAAATCACTTGTAGCTGTGATTATCAGTCAGCCAGAGAACTGCTCCCTGGAAGGTTATTGAGGTGCACTGTCCCACCCCCATACTATTACATTATATCTACAAGAAAGACACGGAAGTCACACACCAGTACCCACAGACATCCACATATGCTGACTTCATTAAAATCATATTGTGCTTTTTGCTGTCAGGTTTTTTATCCGTAGGAAAGTGTCCTCTCCCGGATGTTTTCTCCCCCCATTTCCCTTTTTAAGATGCTGAGGACTCTGCCTCCTTCTTCCTGTGGGTAACTGAAAAAAAAAACCACAAAAAAGGTCATCATTCGATCTCTGCTTTGTCTCTTGCTATAATAAAATGATCGTCCTTTATATCACACTTTTATATGCTTGACAGCTATGCTTGACAGTTAGTAATAAAACTCAAGTCATAATCTGCTTTCAGTTAGAAGAGTCATCTTGAAACCCTTTGGTATTCTTGTCAAAAATAATAATTGCTCATTGTCAACATTAACCTCCCTGAGCCTGCAGATCCATCATTCCCATTGCACAACAAGCATTATTGCCTACAAAAATCTGCTGTTGAGGTAACAGATAGGACACTGTTGCTGCTATATCTTACTAGATATTCTTTCAATAGTAGTTCATGGTAACATTAACCAGGAACGGTTCAAAACAAGTTCTTATAAAACTTTTGTTATAGTAAAAAAATACGGGCTTTGATGGAATTAAAATAATTCACAAAAATCTGCTTTTATTAAGAAATGCCACATATACTTTTAATGAAAAAAACCACACAAGGTTTTTTTTTTTTAATGTTTTTAACCAGAAAGTCAAATCTGAACTTGTTGTACCACATACAGTATTTAGGGCAAATGGGATAACGCTTGAGATGATGATAATCTTTCACAGTTTTCCATAAAACTGTTCTTGGGCGGTACATTTTAGATGCTAATCTCTTCATTTGGATATTTTAGGATATCTGAGCTACATGAAGAAAGTTGGAAACATGGTAGAAGAGTCTAGTATGTGATTAATAAGATCATTTTGGGAAAAAAACCTTTTCAATTAAAAACAAATTTACTAAACAGTTAGAAATCTAGCTAGATCTCCATTTGGATAAGTAAGAAAATACAATACACTTCAAGGTGGAAATTCTGTCACCATTCAAATGTTATGAATGCTATCTCCATAAAACAACCTGAAAAGATAGTAATTCTATGAAAAAAAAGAAAAAAAAAAAAGGCTAAGCTATAAAAGTTGCTCACCAAATTTCAATCCAAGAATATGGTACAAGTAATTTGCTTCCTCATGACTCCATTTCCTTTATACTGGCTAAACTGAAGGGAAAAGCTGCTACTGCTGTCCAGGCATTTTCATTAGGACCCAAGAAGCAGCTGACTATAAGAAATATATTTTTCTTAGAATCATTTGAGACTCCATGACTTGCCTTGCTACTTATTTCAAACACATCTTGGAGTGCACAGTTCCTAGTCGTATCAATGGAACTACATGTAAAAACAGTTATCATCAGGGCTGTGTAATGCTGGAATGGGTTACTTAGTGACAAGGTAGAATCATTCTTGTCCAAATGCTTTTAAGAAAAGGCTAGGCAAACAACAAATGTGGATAGTCCAGGTGCATGTGAGCCTGCTTTAGTTCATTGAGTTGGATTAAGATTTCTTCTAGTCTCTAAGAGCTCTGTAATTCTGTGACTATTGTCCAAATCCATATTGCTCCTTCAGACTCCCCGTTTCTTCCTACACTCAGGTTCAAATGGCCATACTTCCATTAACAAAGATTGTACATATTTCTTGATGTAATGCAGATGCTTTGTCTTTTATACTTCAAACAAATGACCTGCAGGACTCAGTCTTTGACAAAATATTCAGTACACATCCTCTTCGAAAGGACTAGGAACAACAACAGCTCTGAGAAAAGCTCTCTGAACTTGAACTAACATGCAAAAGGGTTATCCACAGAAACATGTATTAAAACAGAATGTTATGCTAATTATTTTACTACAGGCTTCCTCAAGTAGCTTTAGGTAACTCTGTGCTCCAGCCTACCTCCTAGTATAATATTCTATCAAGTATTGTGTCGCTCTTCTGTGAATCAGCGATAATACTGAAACCCTTCAGAGGTGAACAAATAAAGTAAGCCAACCTCCCAAAAAACCAAATGGAAAATTTTAAATTAATTAATCCTTGATCATATTCAACTACGTGAACGTCAATCATATATATATGTGTAAATACTTACAAAACAGTATTGGTGTTAGTCACTGACTAGCAAGTTACTCCTCTATAAGTAAGTCTTCTTGTCTTTGAGTAAGAAAGACAATGAAAGTTAATCTCTGTTTTAGATCACCAGGAGATGAACCATAACTTTTGAACAGTATATATACTTCCCCAACTTTGCCTCTTAGGAAATGTGAAACTCAATCCATGTGTCAGAATATTCTGAATCCACACCATTTGCTCCATTTTAACCATTTCATAAATAGGTTCTTCTATACCTTGTTAGCAATGTACACATTTCTGAATTGTTTAGCCTCATCTTTGGATAAATATGACACTTTATGAAAATGTAACATTCTTTGTGCAAGAGATCACAATGTAACTGGTACCACATAATATTAATATTAATCCTAAATGTGTTTATAATTCTAGAATGTAATTAGTCTGAAAATATCTGTACTTAGCACACAAGTATGAGATTCATAATGAAAATCACAATACTCATGGATTGTTACTGACCCATAGTAATTGTTAAAATATGAGAATTTGATTGGGGTTAACATGTGAAATGAAAGGTTTGTGTGTAATGATGCTAGTAGCATTTACAGTGTTATAAAATACCACATTAGGCTTGTATTTTCCTAACTGGAGAGGTGCCAGAGCAGTGAAAAAAACAGTAATTTTTGTTGATGACAAACAGTGATGCAAATTTGAAGGTATCCTTAATGTATCAACACTGGTTAAAGATGTGGTTCAAGATTTTATTAATCCATTGAATATAACAGCAAAAACATGATCTGAGAAGGTGCATTTTAAAACCCCACTTTGGTCAAAACAATAATGTTGCATCTTATCCAGATTCATTGCACCTAGATCGTGTATTTTAATCTAGAGAGATAGAGAGAGAATTGTATACGATGATCTCATCAGCCTGTTGACCTTACTATGTCCAATGTATCTCCTAAAAATAGTAGGGAGACCTTCTTTGGCGTCCAAAAATGATGCGTAAGTTGCAACTACTGCGAGCTAAATGACAAGGTGCAGAGATTCACACAGTAGCCACATGTGCTTTTTGACCTTGTGGGCATGAAGCACTACTGGTCCTGATGCTATTAGACAACTCAATGCACAGTGGTGCCTATACTAAAAAAGTCCTGCCTGTTCAGTGAACACAGTAGTGTGGACAAAGATCCATCTGAAACAGCCACCTATACTTTTCTTGTGGCTCATCTGACAGATTCCTGGTCGGTTTGAATAAGGGGAGCAGTAATCCATGATCGCTCTTCACATGCCTTGGAAGGTTTTAGGCTTCCAAGTAAGATGTATCGTTTCAGTGCTTACTACATTATCCAAAAGACTGTGAGTGCAAATTGCTATAATTAAATCACTCTTACACAACCAGTACAGAAATACCACAACACCATTCTTGGGCAAACCAGACTTCCCAAAGCACAATGCTCTTTAATTTGTTGGAAGGGGAAAATAATAATTCTGTGAATGCTAACAGCCAATACTACTATTTGTAAACATTTCAGTTCTCATGCATCTGCTATTCTGGGTGGGTAGATTTTAAGCATTGTAACTCACAAGCAGTATTGGCTGTGGACTGGGGGTGGGCTGGGATAGTGCTACTGGTAAGTTATTGGCATCTTATTGCTTGCAAGGGAAAGTCTGCTGTAGCCTTCACCTCACTTTTGTACCTGTGTAGTTTTCCATTTTCTGTAAAAAAAAAACCTCATTGGGATTTCCCTCGCACTTGAAGCTCCTGCTGCTGTGATCCTGCTACCTTCTGATGACAGGACAGTATTTCCAAGTGACATGTAGAGTTTTGGTTATTTAAAGATCTGGTCAGCATAAATAGAGTTTTACAGGGCAGCTGATCTACATATTTTTGGCTTCCAGGAATGATTTGCTCATGAACAAACTACAATCAGGAGACCTGCTGCCCAGGATATGAGTATTGGCTACATTTTATGTCTGTCTATATGGCATTATGTATAATGCCAGGATTCCAGCCTAAAGGGCTGAGCTAAAGCACTGACTTCAGTTATCAGGAAGCTAGAGACCTTTACATACAGATATTTGTAAAGCACTTTGCACTTTTTGGAAATATGGAGTAGGTTGAGTTGTTCATGAATACATAACCAAAGGTTCCCTCTTTGTTTCTGTGAGGTGCTTCTAGCCTGTAAAAGTGTATTGAAAACCAACACAGTCAGACAGGTACCTACTTAATTACTCTTGGCTACCAAAAATAGGGTCCTATCCTAAATAATAACTTTAGCAATATCTGGTGGGCTTACCACACAATTGTGGTTTCACTAATATTCAGTCTGTTTGAAAATAAAAGATAAATGCCTTTAATAAGGGTATCATCTCCTTTATAATGAGCCATGACGCTGATATTACTAAGGCAACAATCTAAGACCAGTTGTGTTGGTACAACTAATGGCATCAGTTGGCCCACAAAATTATATTCAAATTTTTTGTGAGGGGAATCAGTGCAGTTTGACAGCTAACACCCAAGCGTACATTTTTGGTCTCACTTTATTGGAAATCTTACATACTTACTAAAGGAGGCTGTTAGATCAAAAAATTCAGGCATAGATTTATGCTGATTGAGAAAGAAAGGGCCACATCTGATAAATTCCTCTCCTCCTCCTCATGCCCTGCCCGCTTAGCACTGGTTGGGATGTCAAACTTTCCTATATTACATGTAGCAAAGCTATGCAGATGCACAGCACATCCATTTAGGAGCACAACTCCCCAGGGTATTTTTCTTCATTCAGTGTTTGACCCTCCTACGTGCCTCTTTTTTCATCTGAAAGACAACCAGAAGTGTTGACAGCCTGGACAGACATACACTAGTCGGGGGTTACCACTACTGAGAGGAATGCTGTTCAGTGTGCACGTTCCTGTTACTCTAGTTCTTGAACGCCACTTCTGATGCAGCACTAGAGGAATCAGTGTAATGCAGTGAGTATGTAATCACAAAGTACCACTATCTCTAAGGTCAGTTTCCAGGCTAAAATGGCTTTAGAGACTTTTGTGTAAAGTCAGTTACTATTACTCATTTTTTGAGGAAGTAAAATAGTTACCTTGTTAAACTCACATTCATATTCCAAACATCACAGAAAGGCTATTGCAGCAGCTAACTCCATCTAAATTTTTCTCTGTTTAGAGGTGGGCTACATTCATGGTTTTAATGTAGTGTGTCCTGGCTTTTTATTTTCTGTTTGCTTGGAAGTGGACAGACTAGACACTGTCTTCAGAGGGAACTTCATAATCACAAAATACCCTGGCAAACATCAAGACTTATGCTCAGTCTAGCCAAAGGCAATGTGCCCCCAAAAGAAACTCAAAGAAAGCTGTATTCAGCTACAAAAACACATTCAATCCACTTCACAGAGCATTTAGTGTTGATTTGGTTAGTGCAAATGTGATATTTGCGTCAAATTCTTGTGTCTTTAGAGTAGGTAAGAAAAAGGTCAGCCAGGCATGATTTCCTTATTTTTTTCTAAGCAGGACTGTCTGCATGTACAGTATTCCTTGTGGAAATAACAGAAAAAATTAAGTTAGATGATGAAATGGTATAAAGACTATCCAAATATATCATCTCTTACGTTAAATCTTCTATAATTGCTTTAGCAATGAGTGACTTCAGTTTCTGCATCAACTTACTGCACTTCCGAGAAAGTGCCCAGGTTACAACGTATGTCTGGACCTGGTTAAAGTTTTCTCTTGAATTCTGAACCAAAACCGCATCGAACACTAAAGTCTCGCTCTCTCCAATCACCACTACTTATGAATAGGATCTTTCTTATGTTTTTCCTGCTGTTGTTGTGTGCTAACTGCCCTGCCCCTTTCCCACTCTCCAAACCCATGTGAAAGGCTAATTCATCTGGGCAAGGGCAAGGGAACCCTTTGTATTGAACCTGTGCTGAACTTTAATAAAGTGACTGAGCAAGGTTTTTGAGATGTGCTGCTGCACTACAATCTGCTTTTGTTTTATTCCTCTATTATTCTTTCATTTTCTTTTAAATACTGAAAGACTTTTGTTGGGAACAAACTTGAACATAAGCCTAAGGCTTATTATATCTCCTTTTGCTTTTCTGCGTTACTAATAGGTGAGATTGGAGGGGCATTGAATAATACAAAACCACTCATTACTCTTATAATGACAGCTTTGCAGCTAGCCTCTGCAGAAAGATTTAGAAATGCTTAAATTTTTGAATTACAAGTGGCTTACAATGGGAGCCCACCAGTCCAAATAAAAGATTTACTTAACACCTACTTACTACTGTGTTAATCTTACAGGTATTTGACAAAACATAATCACAAACAGGCCTGCCAACATTTTGACTACAGGGATTTTTCTTTTTCTTTTTTTTCTCTATTTGAAGGGAGGAAAGCTGGGAGAAAAAAAGAATTGGTATTGACTATGTTCACCAGTAGGTCAAGATCATATCTTATGCAGGTAATACCTGAACTTCCAGTGTGTGTGTGTATGCACGTGCACACACGTGTGCCTATGTGAAGAAGCCAAAAAAACATCCAAGGACCAAGACACGAGTAACAAGAATTTGTCACAAATATTGCCAATACATATTAACTGCACCTTCAGCTGTCAGTTCTGACCCAAAATTAATATACACTGAAAAGTTTTATAAATGCTACAGATACATTTTTACCAAAAAAGTTCATGGTGTCAGAATAATTCTTGTTAGCTATACAAAGTGTATGATTCCAACGACATTTAGAGGGATTATAAAAATATTTTGACTTTGCTGATATTTGAGGGTTTCACATTAGCCTATTCATTTTAAAACTTCATCTACAACCACTGACTACATTACAGGTTATTGCAAAAGCCACTTTATAACAAGCAGATCTGTCACCCAACAGGGTGCTGATTTTAGCTGTTTTATTACTTCATCTTTCACATGTGACAAAAATCTTGGACACTTGGGTCTGGTAGAAAGAATATAATCCTAGTAATGGAAAAAGATCTTTCTTACTAAGAAACTTCTTATCTGAGTAGTGCCATCACAGAATTGTAAATCTTCCTATTTCCAAAATGTGACTTTATATTTTTGCAGTGCTGTGTTTTCTTATTCAAGTTCCACTGGTTTGATTGGGGCCAAGCTATCAACATACCTAGTTGACTGCATGAGGGAACTAAATATATATGAAGAGTTTTGTGCCCTGACTTCTTCCACAGCTTATGCAGATCACTGAAGAGAATCAGTCTAATCACAAAAGTAATTTCAGTGGTGATAGCACTTACATGCAAAAAGACATGAGGCTCAAAGACGTAGGGTTTTTGCCTTGCTGAGTTACCATGCATTAACTAAGAGTTAAAGAACTAAAGCAAATTACCTGGTTTTTCTTTGCTACAAGCTAAAGTATGCAGTCTACTGTGAGATACCTAGTCAAACTGCAGTATCTTGGTTGTCTCTATATGTATTTATCTAAGCATCCTGTAGGTTAAGGGTAGTCATAAAAGTTTATAAGACAACTGGTGAGAAACATTTAATCAAACTTTTTTAAAATACAAAAGAATAGCATTAAATTTTTTTTCAAAACCATTAATCGAAGACAATTTTCTCAAGACTCTTCAGGGAAGAGCTAAGTAATGTTTAGCAAATAAAAATTATTTTTTAATTGCAACCATCCTCCCCAAGATTTTAGGGATTTTTTTTTTTCCAAACAAAATGACAACCAAGAGAGTTATCACTTTTTTACACATAACTTTCCACAGGAAGAAGATGTTCCCTATCTATTTTAGCTCTCATCCTAGAAGGTAGTAGCCAACTGCATACCTCTTCCTCTTTGCCTTTCAGAGCTCAAAGCCTTATATTTAAGGCAGAGAGTTAGATATAACTCTTTAACTGTTACCATGCTATTCGCTGATTGTCGCTGGAAGAGGACCTAGTTTGTGTCTTTGGAAGGGCGTTGCAGTAGGTGATCATACAGCACGGGGTCAGATCTCTAGCTGGCATTAACTGATGTCATTCCACTGAAGTACCTGCTGCTGCGTTGATCCAGGATGGCTGAGGCTCTGACCTAGTAACCAGAAAGATGTGTTCCGGTCTCTGTCAATACTGGGCAACTCTTTCCTGAAATTTAGGATTGGAAATAACTACGGTAATTTGGATTCCACTTTGTCATAACTGTTAGCACATGTCAACTTTCTAATGGCAGAGCAAGAAAGAAGCACCATCAGCACAGTCTGCTCATGCTGCTGCTGTTTCTGATGCTGACACTTTTGATGTCCTAAAAGCTGTTGCCATTGCATCCTTCCCTGTTGATGCCACTGCACATCCTTGGGATAAAAGCCAAAGAGCACTTTCTTTGTACTCTCCTGCCAAGACAATTTTAACCCCCTATACTCCCTCAAAATATAGAACCACTGATTCGGGCTGAGATGAAATTTCTGTAGAACTTACAACAACTTAAAACAATCACTCTAAAGGCATGGAAAGGACTGGGTAGTCAGATTAATTCATGGTATATTAGCTGAAAAGCTCTTGTTCTGTAGTGATAAAAACATTGCTTTTCAATTAAGAAGTTGTTGAATGTATTATCTCATCTTTTCAAAATACTTTCACTTCTGCGTTGTATGCCTGGCTTCCTGACTTACTAGTTACAATTGTATATTCACTTGCTTACGCTAGACATAGCAGTAGTTTCCACATTATATTTTTTTCATGGAAAATAAGCTGAGGAAGTCAGGGGTTTGGCTTTGTGAAACCTCATCAGTAGGATTTTGTTTTTTTCCAAACCAAGATGAAACATGGAATTCATGTTCAGGTACTTGTTCTGACTGACTCATTGAAATTGGGACTAGTGGGTGTCAGTGGAATGTTCCAGTTCTGACTCATCTCTAATTTTTCTCAGTACAGTCTGAACTCATGCATCTTTCAGCCTCTCTGCATATTCTAATCCTGTTCATTTATGGTCAGATTCTTCTACCCTGTCAACTGTATAGAACTTACACTGGTTGCCAAAGCACTATTATTTATTGAACATCGTACTATTTAATTGATGTGTGGCTGTTTGACCCTTGGCCTGGGACATACAAAAATCAAACACATTTTAAAATTATATGTGGTTGAAAAGGTTTATAATACAAAAAAGCCAGAAATATGGTGATTTTCAAAAGTCTAGAAGAAGTAGCAAAGGTTGGAAAAGATTTGTAAAGATATAGCATGGAAAAATATGAGCAAATAAAGGTCAAGGCCATTGCCAGCAGCAACAGCAATAGTAATTTTAGAAAATCCTTTGTTTCAGACTCTGGTGGCTATTCTACCAGCACCACTATCCTTAAGTGGGAGTGTCACCTCTGTTTGTTTCTTTGTTTTTCCTGTGACTATTTCTCCTTTTCCCCTGTGTTCTTTTTATCTTCCTGAAGGATTTAATGAAGCTTGATAATCTTTTCTCAAGTTTAAAAAATATCTGTCTGGCTATAACAACAGGAGACACAATTTTTTCAAGATCTTATTTTCCCAACTGGGGACTTTGGAGGCAAACTGGCTAGGCTTTGAGTTTGCTTGGAGAGCTTGAAGTGGAAAGAGAGTATCTGCAGACTCACACAGCTCTTCCATCTGCTTTGAAATTTCTTTTTAAAATAAGCCATCTTATCATGTAAGGGAACCCTGTGAATGGATCACAAAAATCCTGTTAAAAGGTTTAGTGGACAAATGCAGTTTTTAAATCTGAACTTATATGTGGCCATTCAGTTAAAATGATTTTGATGTTTTGGGTTTTTTCCATCTCTTAAACATATGAAGCAATTGTTTTTCCATGAAGCACAACAGCTTTGAAACACTGAAAGACTTATAACTTGCTTCTCATTACACTGGTCAGTAATCATCAGGGTGAACTTAATATATTTTTCATGGAGTAAGAATTTCTAAATTGCAGTTCTTTATCAGTGTATAATTTTATTCAGCCCAAACCAAAATACAGTAAACATTCTTTTGGCTGATGTGTTTTCAGGCAACTTCTTAAAGTACTGCTTTTGAAACATGCTACACTGGCCTGTGAACACCAATACAGAGACTTGAAATCAGTGAAACTGATAGAAAGAACAGGATTTTGTCTGAGTCACATCTCTACTAAGATTGAAACACTGAGGAGAGAGTACTTAAAAGCTCAGTTATTTTAATTATTGAAAAATTCTAGCAAAAGCACTGAAGAGACACTTTGAATATATAATTGAACTTAATGCCCCAAATAAAAAAGAAAGGCACTGGGGCTGTTAACATCAAAGCTCGCATTCACAATCTAGGCCTTGCAACTGATAAGCTCCTTCTGCAAAAAAAAAAAAAAAAAAAAAAAAAAAGATTGGAAAAATCTCCATATTTCAGTGTCACTTGAGTAAAACTGACATGATAAAAGCAAATATGTGAAGAAAGAAAAGGCAAAGTGGGGTCAGGTTCCAGCTCCCAGCAATACTGTATCATACAAAGTCTTAAGTATTGAACTTCATTAAAAAGTAAGTTAAGGATTTCTTAGGCAGCTACAAATGAGACTTTTTTCTATAGACTCTACTGAAATGTTGCTACCACAGTATCAAAGCAAATAACAGATACACTGAAAGCAACACTGTTCAGATTGACGTTTCTATGCTGTTGCAAAGAACAAATAGTTAACATAAAAGCCATTTTCTTCTGGCAGATGATTTACATTAGTTTTGGGGGTTTATAAAAGAATTGATTTTCATGATGATCCACAGAGGGATTCTACTAGCCAAGTGATATGTTAAGAATTACTAAAAAGTATTGCCTTAAAAATGACTAATGTTACTAGAAAATTTTCAGAGTAATTTTTGTATTAGATGTATGAGACAAATCTTCTAGGCCCTAAACTCTTTCCAGAGATGCTGAGGGCTTTCCCATTCTCAATATTTCTGTGGAAGCTAATAGTACTTATCTTCTAACACAGAACTTTTCATATAGGTACAAACTTATATTATAAAATATATACAAACACATACATACTTCCTCATATATATTCAATAGACATATAGATAGATTGATCAATTAATCTCAGATGTGGCCTGGATTAAAAATAAACCTGCAAAATAGGTTAGTTTTAGCCTGGGTCATTTCAGTGGTCTATGTTTGTGTCACTGTCCTTCAAACAGCTGTAGCAGCCCACTGTGAAGACCACAAGCTGTACTAACTGTAGATACAGGCAGGCACCTCTTAAACTGGCTTGCGTATCAAAGACAGTATCATGATGACCTGCAATCTCAAGGACAGAGATATAATGCCTATTTCTTGATTCTGTTAAAAGACAGCTTCATATTTGGGTGTAATAAAGCAGCACTACCATTATAGATGTTTGTAAAATCATACCTGTTGCACGAATTGACCTAGAAATCCAGGATCTCTCACCCTACTCATTTTTGTGCACAAATTACTACAAACATTGACACAGACTTCAAATTTTAATTGTGATATTCTATCCTTATTGCTAGTAGCTCAGGTACAGTTAATTGAAAGACACACACACACACTTGGTTGATGGAAAATGCACATCTTACTTCAATAGTACAAAGATAAATATTCTCAAGCTAGGCATCTAAATAATAATACTTCCCTCTCAAAAATATACAGTGCATTATATGGTTTGCTGCTGCTTTACAAAATCCAAGAACAAGAAATGAGCAGGAATAATCTTACTTTTAAAAATGAAAAAGAATAATTGAAAAATAAATATACTAGAACACATACGTTTCAGAATACATATATTTCAGAAAACCTTTGCTCTCCTGATTCAACCTTGAAAGCACAAGCCAGAGTACTTTTGTGGGATTTTTTTGGTTTTGTTTGTTTGGTTTTGTTTTTTGGTTTTTATTTGTTTGTTTGTTTGTTTTATTAAAAGGAATAAAGCCTGATTATTTACATTTTCCAAAATTCTCTTTTTAACTTTTTCAAGCAGAATTTTTTTCCTCTTTAAGCGATTTTAGTGCTGTTTCTAGGACTAAAAGTCGATAATATATAAACCATGCAACCTTCTGAAATAGGGCTACACATATACACAGAACAGCACACAGTAAACCAGCTTTCAATCTTTCAATTACACTCATCACCCATTACCCACAAAATGAACAAATTCCAAGGTACACAAGTATCTCTAAAAGGTAGATTTAGTGTGGTCAAAGAACCACATGGTCTTTCAGGGGCCAGGATCTGAAGAATCCTGATAATAAATCATGAATACCCAACTTCCTTTATTCTTATTTCTGAAAAATGAAAAGTCAAACTGAGAACATGGCCACAGTCTCTTGATGACAATGCTCAAGTTTGTTTCCTTGCTGCACATGCAGCAGCTATTATTATATATTTCTTCCTGTAAGGCACACAGTTCATAATGTGTTTTTTCACAGTTCTAGTTATGATAAAAAGATTCCAGCTATCATTTTTAATTTCTGATATTCTATGCTAATAGATCTGAAATTAGATAAAAGAATGATATAATGGATAGTATATTATATATATATAACATACATAAATAGAAAAAAGACTGTATACTTTGGCTTGACCAATAGCATTGTCTACAGTGAACAGCAACAACCAATCAGTATGTAATGCATTTGAAAAAACATGAGTATCTATTACTTTTTTCTAAAACAAAAGACCACACCTTTATTCTTTCTCACAAAAAAATGTGACTTAATTTCTTTTTAAAAAGACAGTCTCTAAGTTTGCAGATAGTTGAACTGCAATTAAATCCTTGCCGAGAAACAACTTGCTATTCATCCAGAGCAGTAATTCTTTCCATGGACCTTGACTCAGCAAAATACCAGAGCATCTACTTAACTTCAGCATGTGTTTAATTGATTTGCTGGGCAGGAATGCAATTCTGTTTACATGTTGTGTTTAACTGAAATTTCATTGCTTAGCAAGTGTATTTCATTCTCCATCACTTTGTGGAGGCCTATGGTTTTATGAGTGGAAATGCATATCCTTGACAGTAGATGCTCTTTTATTTCTTGCAAGTTATTAGTTGATCTTAAAATCAAAATTACTTTACTAAGTAAGAGCTAATCTTTCTGAGGACAAATACATACTCTCTCTCTCTACACTATATATACACACTATATACTATATATACTATATGTATTTTATATATATAATACATACTATATATACTGGTTGAAAATACAGCACACACTATTTCAATGCAAATTTTGCCAAAGACTACAGTAGTGTCATGGAAGTGATGAAGCAAGTTCCCTATATTTAAAATGAACTACTGGATGTATATAACTTTTTTTTTTAAAAAGGCACATTCAACTGATAATCCAGTCAATTTCCATTACTGATTCAAAAGCAGTTTCAAGTATTATATCTATGTTTCACATATCCTATAACCACTTTTCAAAGTCTTTGTTTTCTCTCATGCTGTGTGAAAGACCTTGTGAAACTGAGAGAAAAGAATGATTTCTCACAATATACAGTAAATTACAGAAAGCACATTGGGAAAGAGAAAATTTTAAAAATAATAATTTTGAGTACACAATTTTTTTCATACAGATTTTTTCTTTTGGAAGTAGATCAAATTAAACATGAAATTTCTACTCCTTTCTAAATGTATTTTCTTAATATACCATAAATCTTTTCTGATGCACTAATACGTAAATATGGTTGAAATCTGATTATCTTTACTATTTCTGCCAACTGCCACATGAAAAAAATATTGATGATCAGGACCTGATCCAGTTCCATTAACTTCACAGAGAGCTGGACTACATTCTAAATATATAGTGCAAAAAAAGAATATAATTTAGGTAAAAATACTTACCTATTAGAAAACATTTGCAGCTTGTAATAATTCAAATAACTAAATATGCAATATAACAGACATGTGCACTACATGCAACAAAACAGACATGCACCACATAGACAGGTGGAAATGGCATGGTGTGGTGATAATGCTGAGCAGGGAAGACAATCATCCCAAAGTGTTCTGCAACAATAGCACATACCAGATGTTCAAAAGATCCTACACATTTATAGAGGCAGTAGTGGCAATAAAGCATCAATTTCTAGAATGCTGTAAAAGAGAAAATTAGCAGGGCTCAGTCCTATAGATGGGTCTGACATGCAGTACCCTGGTAAGCACTGTGGCATGCAAAGGGGCAGGAACCCTTCTGTAAGGTTAGTCATTTTATGCTCTTGTTTCTAGTTGTGAGACACCTCCACAATGGCACTGCTCTGAATTATGTTGGCTGAGCACAGAACCCCTGGTGAAACCCTGAGCAAAGCAACTAGTAACTTCACTGATACCAGGCATTTCACCTCTCCTGCAGAGGCAGTCTACCCACAGTTCCCCTCTAAGTAGTCTAACAATTAAGACACAATAAAAGATGCTGACATGCTGTGTAAGCATTGTTTCTGACTCTAGTTATCCCAATTATTTTTTTATGTTTTCCCCTTAAATGAGAAAGATATCAGGCGGTAACTCAAACACTGAGATACCTATTTACATTTTAGAACAAACAGTTTAAACAGTATTATATACAGATGTCTAAATATTTTGAAAGTATCTGTTTATGGAAGTAAAATGAAACTACCTGTTTAAATTTGGAGAATTTTATTTAAAATCTGCATCTAGAACTGAAATTGCTTGTTAGTTGATACACTGTGGCAAATGAGGCTTATTTGCAGAGTATATGAAGTGCTTGGATTTCTGTTTGAATCAGGAAAAGCAATACATTTGAATCTTCATTAGACTGCTCCATTTTTACAAAAATGATTCATTGTATAAAAACAGTAGTAAGTGGCTTACTCTCTGTCTTTGTCAACAGACAACTGGCAAATTGCTGGCTGCATAATATTTCTGTTAGACTACTTGTGTATGGAAATCTGACTGCTTTGCAAGCAATTTAATCAACAGTGTAAATAACCTGTGTAAAATAACCAACAGCGCAAATGCCTTTAAATAATCAAGGCTCTTTAATGTACATAAAATAGGCTTTTGTACCTACAATAGACTTGATCTTTATAACCATGGTTCATTCTCACCTATTATATCACATTGTGCTCTACAGTAATCAATGCATATAGAAGCTTGATTCTCAAACCTACTCTTTAGTAGGTGCAATTTTTCACCCACAGAGAATTGTGTCCACCATTTCACACTACTAATAAATTGCCAGGAAAAATAAGCTAGGATTACAGATGTAAAAGCTGGAAGCTTGGACTGAAAATTGGACTGTGATGCATAAATAAAAATCAATCTACAACAACAAAAAAATCAGGTAATTTGCTAATGTTCTTGAGAGACATCTCCCATTTTTCTTAGGCAATGAAAGTTCCCTGGGTTTTACAATATGATAGAAGTTTGCTAACATCAAAATTCAGATGTTTTATGCAGCATAATATATTTCCAAGTTTTCCTATTTTAATATGTCTATCAATATACAAGTGCTGAATATGTGCATGATTTGCTTAATTACACAAACACAGGAGTATTTCCCTATGTTCCCTGCCAGATGACATTAAACAGTGAGAGGAAAAAGAGCTGGAAGACTAGCAGGCAGGTAGAAGAAAGACCTTAGGATATGGTGCTAACATTGAAACTATGGCAAGGTAGCAAATGAAAATGGGTGCAGATATAATTGATACCCACTTAGAGGTTTCTTTAGACTCTCAGACTAATATAAAATTTGACAATGAAGCTGTTGTGCTCATTTTGCTTTAAAGTGTCTTTAGCTGCATATTTTTATCATGTGCATTTTAAAAAATGTTTTAAAATTTAAGAAAAAGTATTTTTAGCTTTTCATTAATTTTTGAACATGACAAAAGTTGTATGCAAGGATAACCTTACTCAGTCTTCTACTTTACAGATAGCCACAAACAGCTTTTATTAAAAAGGAAATTATCAGAGTTGGATGGGTTTAAAAGAAGATGCTTTCAAGAAAATGAACCTCAGCTTTAGGCAATCTGAGCAGTAGAATGTACTAAGCAGTATGAAAGAGCTAAAAAGATTCATTACCAGTAAAGAAGTTACATGAGATAAAAAGTATTTTCAAAGCAGCTCAGCTTCCTAATGTATAATATGGTCAAGTACGTACTTTGCTGAAAATATTGAAATACACCATTTAATTTTTAACCAACCTACATTTTATACCTTTTGATTCTATCTTCACCACACTTTCTCCTCCCAAGCACCTGCAAACAGGTAGTTCTGTGCCCAAGTCAGGGGCCAGACATAAGTTAGATTTAAAATTTGTGGTGAAGCTGCAGTTCTTTCAAAGGCAGTATTTTGGAAATGGATGCTCAGTAAAAAAAGTGACTGATAAGATCACCCCATTGCATTTCTACCTTTCCCTTTTCAGTGGTTTTGGTGTGTTTCATCTGTTCTACGCACACATGCGCGCATGCGCACAAACAAACAAACAAACAAAGAGGCCCAATGATTTTAATTCTTTAATTCTCTAGGTATAGATGTTTATATTTATACCTCCAGATCAATGAATCTGGTACCGATTCACACTTCATTGCAGTGTACCTGCAATGCAGTACTATTGCAGTGCCTGAATTGTGGTGTCACTAATTCATAGGAGTTACTGAGAACCCAGAATTGCCATTAGGGGTTACTAAAAGGTTATTTTACGATGTTCCAGCTATTCAGACACTCTTACTCGTATTCAGTAGGTGAAACAGACTTCATTCCAGATGATCCTTCTGTTTACCATACTTTAACTAAAAATACTACAGTAGAGAATAAAGACGCACGACATACTTCTATCTGTCCACAAATACTGCATGTCTAATAGGAGCAAATGAAACTATTTTGCATTTCCATCATGGGTTGTACCATGACTAGGACCTTAAACACCTCTGTGTATGGGTAACATTCAGTATAATCAGTACAAACAATTTTGGTTATTGTTACAATAGTCACTACAGTCAGTTATTTCAGAGAAATTGTCTTAAAGTAGATTATCATCACTTGCATTTATCTTCATAATCTTTACTATTAGTCCTCCAGAGCTCATATCATAGAGATATCAGAGAGATTTCTGCTCATATCAGAGAGCTTTCTTTCATGTAATTCAGTCTTGTAGCAATCATAGCACTTGCCTGTTGTATACTTTTTCTCTCAAATTCATTCAACACATAGCACCAGAAACTGGAGCTCTTATTTGAGAAAAATAACGGAAGGTTAGTCCAAGTAGCTCTAGACAAAACAGTGAGGTTCTCAGTTGAATTGGGATTCATCACCTCTAAGCTTAGATGTCCACATTGCATGTGTCCATTTCTGAGCTAAGATGTCTAGATTGTCTCTACAGTCAATGGAGAGAAATAGGCCTTCCTAGGGTGTGGGTCATCTCACTTATCTTCAGTGTTCCTTTGGATAAAATTAATCACCCCCTGAAAGGACTTATTTTTCTCCACAGACCATAGAGTGCATCAGAATGTGTGGTTCAGATGTAAATATCTATGTTGTAGCATCTTAAAATTAGATTAGATTAATCCCACTTGTGGATTTTTATCTACACTACATGACCATCCTCTGCAACCACTAATGAGAACTATGCCGTGGTAGCCCCTGGGAAATATACCAGTGTAGCCATAGAGGATGAATGTGTCCTCTGTCCTCACACTGAGCACTATCTCCTTTCACAAGTAGCTCCTTTATTGAAATGGAAATTCTCAAAGTGTAGTACACTATTCGGAATGGGAAAATGGTAGTATTTCAATTGGCCTCATAAAGAACAGATGTAAACAAGAGACAAAGCATCTTTCTTGTAGTTTTTAAGACCTCTCTCCGTACTTAAGTAAACACACTTAATTTGAAACGACTATGTGAGAAAGGCTCATTTGATTTTTGAATCTGTACTAGATTATTTGACTTAAATACACATTTTAGTATGATCATTACTGGTATATCACTTCAAAAGGGTTACTATTAAAAACGCAAGCAGGTAATTTGGAACTTTGTATTTAATATGTAGTAATTAGCACTCTTGCTATTTCTCAAAAGTTACAGCTTCAACCTAAACCCAGAAAAAAGTAATAAAGAAAAAGTTTAAGCTGACTCTATCTGAGAGTAACTTTGGAGTTCCTTTCTTTTCCTGGTGATGTGGCCTGATTTATGTGGTCTTTTAACAAAGAAGAGACTGTTGTTGAGAAATATGGCAGTTAAACAAACTTAATTTTCTGTTATGCTTTAAGGTAGCTGCATCCCCTTCTGACATTTCTATTAGAAGCTCTAATTAAAGGCAAATTCCCGTGTATCCTACTGAGATTTCTACAGGGCTCAGAAATAAGGAGTTCATTGTGATGTTTGTTTGAAGATTGAAAAAAACCACCAAAAGTTTACGGGTGGAGCTTAACAAGCTACAGTAGAAGGTATGTGAATTTTAAATAAAACAGAATATTCTCTTTAGGCTTAGCATTAGGGCTATCCATACCTAGTCAAGAAAGGATGAAGACCTTGCTAAGAATACCCAATGTGATATGTGGTGTTCGCATGCTTAAAAAGACTAGAGGGGAAGGTGGCAAAGGAGAGCTGCAGATTGGTTGAAAGGATGAAATAAATCTGAATTTTTCTTACTTCACAAATTTTTTGGAGAAAGAATGAGATTTACCCTTATTCCGTCACAAAGTTTCTGTTCAGCCTCTATTCTACGCTTATCCCTTGCATAAATATTTTCAGTGAATAAACAACTTACACAGTAAGCTACCGCTGAAGGGTCAAGAGTGCAGAGTAGCTACTATTTCCTGACCAATGACAAATAGTTTAGAGCTCAGTTATGAGTAATGAACTTCCACTTTAGATGAGGTGTTCTATTTTTGTCCTTAATTAGAGAATGGTAAAGACTGTGCCTTATTGCTTTGCGGGTTTCATGAGTCTGCATAATAAAAGACAATATTACAATAAAACATAAAAATAAACAACGTTCAAAACACAGCATATACTCAAATGTAACATACTGCTTCTGACTAGAATATGAATATTTTTCTATCATTACTAATATTTGAATTTTATCTGAATATTAGGTTAAAAACATTTTGGTTTGGAAAACTAGATATCAGCTACCTGATTCTAATAAAACATATTTTATCTACAATTTTTTTCAAATCCTTCCTACAAGATTTTACTGGAGTTGGATGGTTTATCTTTTTCATATCTCATGTCAACCCCTTATGACTTGCTTCAAAACTTACAGATGTCTTCTCCATCAACTCAAATCTTCACAGACCAAATTTAAAGCCCGTTACTCAACTTTTGAGAAGTTGAGAGGAGGCAAACCCAGCAAAATTCAAAATAAAACTTCCTAGCAGGAGAAGGGACTGTCTCCTAAATAAAAGTAGTTCAAATCTTGTTCCCCTTATGCCCCATCCAGAAAAAGAAGATGTATTTTACTGGACAGATTTTAATTTCTAGTAGAGAGATGTCACTGAACAACAGCAAGAACCTCCTTTTCTCTATCAACTAATTTAATTCAGTGGAAATTAGATATATATTTATAACAATGGTAAAGGTATTTTTGGAAGGATAAGTGGACATTACTGGTGGACATGAGAGAAGAAATGAAGCACTCTGGAGGTGATCAACCCACATTTAAATGCTAGCAGAACATTCACTTAGAATAAGTAGATTTGGACCACATGACTATGCAAAGATTCTGTGTGATAGGTTTACTTATTTTTCACCATAGCATCATAGAATATCTCGAGTTGGAACGGACCCACAAGGATCATCAAGTCCAACTCCTTGCTCCTCGCAGGACTACGTAAAAATAAACCATATGACTAAGAGCGTCGTCCATACACTCCTTGAACTCTGACTGGCTTGGTGCTGCGATCACTTCCCTGAGGAACAGGGGAGCCTGTTCCAGTGACCAACCACCCTCTCAGTGAAGAAGCTTTTCCTAATGTCCAATCTGAACTTCCTCTGATGCAGCTTCATACCATCTTCTCATGTCCTGTCACTGGTCACCAGAGAGGGGAGATGAGCACCTCCCCCTCCATTGCCTCTCTCGAGGAAGCTGTAGACTGCAATGAGGTCACCCCTCAGCCTTCTCTTCTCTAAACTGAACAAACTAAGTGACCTCAGCCGCTCCTCCTAAGTCTTGCCCTCAAGATCTTTCACTGTCTTGGTCGCCTTCCTCTGGACACACTCTAATAGTTTGATATCCTTATATTGAGGCACCCAAAACTGCACACAGTACTCAAAGGGCCATTTTTCTGCCTGTCATATGGCTGTGTAAAATTCTGAAAGATCAGTTTTCTTTTCAGTGGCTTTTTATCTCCACCGTGGAATTAACATGTGAGTTTAAGTCAATGCAAATACTCACATCATGTATTTGGTGTTCATAGAGAGAAACATTAAGCTGATGAATCTCAAATATGATACCTCTGACTCTGTGAGCAGAAGTCTCTGAAGCTCTTGGCTACTTTACAGTTATACTGACCATGAAACTTCCATAGAAATACATGCAGAAAGCAAGGAGAGACAGAGGAATGCAAAGAGAAGGATATAATGAGAGAGCTTTATTTAATTGTTCTCAGTCACAATGAAGGGCCAGGATCACTGGTTACAGGTGAAAAAGAAAAAGAACAAGAAAATGATTTTTGGATGCTACAGGTATAGGTAGCACAATCAACAACTTAAATGTTTCCTTTGTAAGCCAACCAGCTTCTCTGACTCTCAGTTCCCATCAGATGACAGATATACACAATTCTTCACCTGGTATGTTTTAAGAACTACATAATACTTGAGGTATACTTTAAGAGTAATGAACAATGCTTCCTATTTCGTAACTTTCATTGTGAATCTCAAAGTTTTATGAAAGGCATGGAAGGTAAAGGCTCTGGTCTCCAGAGCATTAGTGTGATGATGGTGACACCAGACCACCATGAACACAATAATCAGCATATAACATGTACTATTGGTTACTTGGAAGATAAAGATTAAATAACATAATATAAGCACAGACACCTTGTTTAGATGTATGCTCAAACATGGACTTACAAAAACCCAAAGCTTTCAGAAACTTTGCTTTATTCAATGTTACTGTGGAATAAACTCAAGTGAAAATTTCCCATCAAAAATAAAATATTAGAAAAAATAGGAGAGCAGAGCATAATTTCTTAATTTTCTTTTTTCTAGCTAACCATACAACAGAATTTAGGGATGGGAAAAACAAAACAACCTGCTTCCCCATGTTCCTTTCACCCCTGAATCAATACTTGTGCTCTCATGTACATCTTCAAATTCACATTTCAATGAATCTCGTGAAATTTGTGAGTCAGTTCCTCTGTGAGAACAAAACAGGAGAGCTGCACTTAAAGAGTTTAGAGACAGATTACTAGCACTGTATGAGAAGTTTGGAGTGTCTAAGAATTAATAAAAGAAGAATATTTGGCAAAATCTGCATATGGTGAGAGAAGCTAGTAAGTCTTTTTGACCAGACCTTTAGGTATTACTCTATTTATCTATGAGCAGAAGAAATAGGTAAAGTTTTTATGAGATCTGCAAAGGCTGTTCTGATCCAGGGTCATTTAGGACTTCTCTTGATTTCCGGCTACCACGGAGTTTCATGAGGCAATCTGGCAATCTGCATCAAACAGCTGTTCAGGCAGCTTCTATGCAGAATAAGCAGATCCTATGCAGAACATATCAATAGTAGTTTTTTGGCTCATGGCTCAACAAGCAAGGATTTGTATAAGAAGGAATAAACAAATATTTTCACAAAGCCTCAAATCTCTGATCAGAGAGGAAAGAGGATATCTCTTTCAGAACTGGGGATAACTACAAAAAAACTCTGAAAGAGAAGACTGACATTGTGATGAAATCAGACCATCATCAAACCTCTCTTGTCTCCCTCATGATCTCATTCAGTATGGAGAAAGTATAAACTAAAACTGCATCAATAGTGTGTTTCCAATGACTTGTAAATGAAAACAACCTGTAACATGGTGAGGTACCATAAAGGGTGAGAATTACACGTTTTTGGGAATCCTAATTAAGCTGAATTTGAATGCATTTGTCCTTGCTACACTTTACTCCATTTATAAAGATTCTCTAAATATAATAGGATCTGTACATGACATATGGCTGACTGACCTCTTTCCAATTCTTTCTACTCAGCCTTTGGGCAAGATACTGGTAGAGGTACCAGAGGTCTTCCACCCTAGCAGACAGTGTACTTTAGTTAACAGCCAGTAGGAATGACTGTTCTTGTTCTCACAGTTTCAGGCTCCAGTATCTTGCTTAAATATTAAGAAAGGTACCAAATGACTGTCATGGATTTGGTGAAGTATCCTAAAAATTCAACTGTAAAGCAATTGTGGAAGTCAGATACTACATTTACTTAACTGAATAGCCTGGCCAACATGGCAATTTGAAACAGGCTTTGTGATAGGATTCAAATCGGACCATGTTGAAAGAAGTGGTGTTGGAACTGAAATGTTGCTAAATGTAGAACAAAGTGTCTTTTCAAGTGTGTTTTCTGGCCCTCATCTTTACAACAGTCTGAAAGACTTGGCCTCTGCCTAACCTGGATTCCTATACCTGGCCAATATTGTTTCATTATATGATCAGATAAATGAGCAGTTCTGAAATAAATAGAAGTACTGTCAAAAATGTTAGAGTTCTGTAATGTGTTACAAAGCAATCCCTGCTGTAGAATGAAAGTGAATGTCTTTGAAATTAGTTATTTTTAAAAGGAACAATTGAGGTATGTCTTTTTTAAAACAAATGTGTATCATAGTCATGCTGGGGCTAATGTAATGATCTTACTTGGGAAGGTCTTTATTTCAGCATGGGTAAACTTGGAATTATAGTGGAATTACTTGGAATTACTGAAAAAATAAAAGACTTAAAAGACAAAGGTGAGGGAGGCAGTATCCCAAACATGAGACAAGAGAAAAGGACAAAAACAGCTGTCATGAGTTTTCAGTATATGAAGGATAAAGAAACAATTATTGAGAAACGTGAAGAAACAAAATATAAAAATGCAGCATGCTTTGTGCATGTACATGTGAACACATGGATAAAAACATATATGGAATACGTACAAATTTTTCCCTTCTCAAGTTACCAGTGTGACATGGAAGAGTAATGAAATGGCTGTAGAAGAGCTGGGTAAATCCTTCATTCATACAGCCTGGAGCTGGGGCTCAGAACTTAAACATATTAAGTTGCACTTTGAAAATCAGTTTCATAAATTGAGGCTATATTCCACCACTGCCATGAAAATATGTAATGTCTCCTCTCCTCCACAACTTGTGGCTTGTCTCTGCTTTGTTTCACCCTCTCCATGTGCCAGCATAAGCCTGTTCCAGGCTGAATATGCAGTCAATGGCTCAATGTCCAAATGGAGATCAGCAACAACTGGTGTCCCTCAGGGGTCTGTCTCAGGACTGATACTGTTCAATATCTTTATTAATGACATAGACAGTGGAATTGAGTGCACCCTCAGCAAGTTTGCAGATGACACCAATCTGAGTGGTGCAGTTGATACACTTGAGGGAAGGGATGCCAGCCACAGGGACCTTGGCAGGCTTGAGAAGTAGGCCTGTGTAAACCTCATAAAGTTCAACAAGGGCAAGTGCAAGGTCCTGCACCTCGGTTGGGGCAATCACCAGTATCAGTACAGACTGAGTGGTGAATGGATTGAGAGCTGCCTTGCGGAGAAGGACTTGGGGGTACTGGTGGATGAAAAACTGAGTATGAGCTGGCAATATGCGCTCGCAGCCCAGAAAGCCAATTGCATCCTGAGCTGCATCAAAAGAAGTGTGGCCAGAAGATCGAGGGAGGTGATTCTGCCCCTCTACTCTGCTCTCATGAGACCCCACCTGGAGCACTGCATCCAGCTCTGGAGGCCTCAGTACAAGAAAGACATGGACCTGTTGGAGCGGGTCCAGAGGACAACCACGAAAATGATCAGAGGGCTGGAACACCTCCTCTGTGAGGACAGGCTGAGAGAGTTGGGGTGGTTCAGCCTGGAGAAGAGAAGGCTCCGGGGAGACTTTATTGTGGCCTTTCAGTACTTCAAGGGGGCTTATAAGAAAGACGGGGACAGATTTTTACCAGGGCCTGTAGCGATAGGACAAGGGATAACGGTTTTAAACTAAAAGAGGGTAGATTTAGATTAGATATAAGGAAGAAATGTTTTACGATCAGAGTGGAGAAACACTGGAACAGGTTGCCCAGAGAAGTGGTAGATGCCCCATCCGTGTAAACATTCAAGGTCAGAAAATTATGATTAACTTTGAGGTCTGTCATGGTTTAACCCCAGCCAGCAACTAAGCACCATGCAGCCACTCACTCACTCCCCACACCCAGTGGGATGGGGGAGAGAATCGAAAAAAAAAAACCTCGTGGCTTGAGATAAAGACAGTTTGATAGGAGAGAAAGGAAGGAAAATAATGATAATGATAATAATATGACAATAATAATACTAAAAGAATTAGAAAATACAAAACAAGTGAGGCACAATGCAACTGCTCACCACTTGCCGACCGATGCCCAGTTAGTTCCTGAGCAGTGATCCACCCCTCCCAGCCAACTCCCCCCAGTTTATATACTGGGCATGATGTCATATGGTATGGAATATCCCTTTGGCCAGTTTGGGTCAGCTGTTCTGGCTGTGTCCCCTCCCAACTTCTTGTGCCCCTCCAGCCTTCTTGCTGGCTGGGCATGAGAAGCTGAAAAATCCTTGACTTAGTATAAACACTACTTAGCAACAACTAAAAACATCAGTGTGTTATCAACATTCTTTTCCTACTAAATCCAAAACACAGCACTATACCAGCTACTAGGAAGAAAATTAACTCTATCCCAGCCAAAACCAGGACAAGCCTGGAGAAGAGAAGGCTCCGGGAGCCTTATAGCAGCCTTCCAGTACTTAAAGGGGTCCTACAGGAAAGATGGGGAAGGACTCTTCTCAGGGAGTCTAGTGACAGGATGAGGCTTTTTTAAACTAAAAGAGAGTAGATTCAGACTAGATATATGGAATAAATTCTTTACTGTGAGGGTGGTGAGACACTGCAGCAAGGTGTCGAGGGAAGCTGTGGATGCCCCATCCCTGGAAGCGTTCAAGCTCAGGTTGAATGAGGCTTTGAGGAACCTCATGTAGTGAAAGATGTCCCTGCCCATGGCAGGGGGGTTGGACTAGATAATCTTTAAGGTCCCTTCCAACCCAAACCATTCTATGATTCTAGGAAAATCATTCAGCCAAAAAAAAGGATAATTTTAAATTGGTTCAGTTTCATTATATGGCTTATCCTAGGGTCACAGAAAAAGGCTATGGTAACATAAAGGAGAAGCTAACATGAGGATGGGATCAATGGATATGGGATGTGATAACACTTCCCTTGACAGCAGTGCCACTAATGTTGGCTTAAAATGCTCATCAAATAATGAGTTGAAGGACTAGAAATATTTCCTGGCAATCAAAATCAACGACATCATAGGGAAACTCAGCTTTTTGTTTTATATAGTAACTGAAGAACTTTAAGAAAGACTAGTGATTCACAGATACCCGAAGCTTTTTGGTTCTTCACTGTAAAGCTTTCAAAGACTTCTGTGGTGGCACACAACCGTCTCAAGTTACAAATGGAGAGAATAATTTGCAGCTTAGATTCTATCAGAAATAAACTTGGACCCATGAAACTCCGGCCTGTATGTATTCTGTCTAGTATCATAAGAATAGCATTAATAAAAAGAATTTAGAAGAATATTTTTTCTTTTATATAGAAAAGGGGAAAGAAACATGGAAGCTAAGAATAGTAAAGAAATTAGGATTTCTTTAATAGGAACTTTTGTAGGAAATGTGGCTGTTACTTATTGGTTAATCTCTAAATTTGAAATTCTTTCCTGTGTTGGTCGTTCATTGTGTTTTCAATAATTTTATTGAGCAAAGGGACATATGACAAAATCATGGAAATAGATACGTATACTATTATTCATAATATCTGATATACCTAAGTCACCTACTAATTCAGGGCAGAAGACTGCTCTTCAGAAGACAATTAGAATGTTGCCACTAACTTCTATGGGAGCAGCTGCAGGACATGGGTGTGAACTTTTGTTATTTACTACGCAATTCTAATAAAAACTACTATCAACAGTAAATTAATAATATAGTTGAAATAGATGGTAGGGTTTTGAGTCTGAATTCCAGAACAACTCCATCTCCAAAAGAAAATATAATAAATTCTCACTGATTTTACAGAATAAATATCATATATGATTTGTACTTAACATCAGCATTCATTTTCCCTCCACCTCTTCCTCCACCTCAAGAATGTGAAATGCCTTCAATCACAAGGACTAACTGGGGGGCAGCGCAGAAATCCCTTCTATTATGAATCTTATATCCTTTGTCTGCCTTAGCCCATTCAGGAAGTGCTCTTAATCTTCTGAAACATTTGTTTAAGTAAACGTGTTTCTCTTGAAGTATCTCCCAGGCCCTGTTAGGAATTATATGAAATTCCTCTTGGCAGTGACCCTGTCCACATACTGGCCTCAGTTAGACCATGGATCCCACATATCTGGAAGGATGTGAGGACAAAACAGATGAAGATGGCAAGGACTCACATACAGATGTTATTTTTTTCTCATCCAGAGGAAAAAAATGTATGATCACTGTTGGCCTCCAGAGCCCAGTCAGTCAGTCCTCACCTAGTCCTCACAGACATTTTCATCTTCTGGAGGACTGGCTAAAGAAATGTCTGCCATATTTAGGCACTGAGTTAAATTACACATTTTTTGTATTCCAAGTGAAAAAAGTAACCCAGTAATTTCTAAATTAAATGGAAATGGAGTTAAGTTATAGTAAAAGCACCACTTGGTACACAAATTTATATTAATGTAGTGTATGTGCATTCACATAACTGTGAACTTAATTAGGAATTCAGACCTGAGAGATCAGTTGCTTTAAAAGAAAAAAAAAAGATTCTGAAATATATCAGTTAGTGAATATGCCTTCTACAAGAATACACCAAAACAAAACAGTAATATCTACAGACAGAACAGAAGAGATAAATGTTGTATCATCATACAGTATATAAAATGGATGTGTAGTTTGCTATGGTGTATTAGAATATCCCAAAACCCAAATCCTAGATATTCCATTTGTGGGAAGGGGATGATATTGCTACAATTATTCCTCACTCAATTTTAGTACTTTATAACTTTATAATATTGCAATGCTTCAAAATTTAATCATCTTTTTTTTTTGGCCTAGAATTTAGGAATAAGCAGAACTAAAGCAGAACACGCACAATGTTTGTCATTTAGGATTTAGATGTATGACTAACATATCAGACTAACAGGCACTTAGATGGTTTTGGTCCTCAGTACACTCCCATACTTGAAATTAAACATGCTTTTTTTTTTTTTTTTAAATTAGAGCCACAATTATGTCATGAATAATTAAAGTCTATACTGCTTACAAACCAAAAAACAGATTCAGTATTCCATCTTACAGACTTTAAATTACATTTTTTATGTCTGATTAACGAGAAACCTTTCGGAATTGCAGCACAGTGTACCTACTTTGGGGTTTTTTTTTCTCAAGCATGACAGAGGGTCAGGTACAGGCAGCTCTAACATACAGCAAGAGCATATGAATAACCAGATAACTGAGGCAGTATGGAGAGCAGTTCTCCATCCTTTCATCCCTGTAGACAGTATTTGTCCCTTTGATCCCTGAGCAGATCAAACAAAATCCACTAATCAATTATTTCCTTTTTTGTCTTTCAGATGCTGCCACAGGCCTTCAAATACTGATGGCTAAGTATTCAGGAATATTTTATTTGTTTACTTTTATAAAACAAATGTTTACCACAAAGGAATATTTTTTCCATCTCATTATTTTTCCCACCATCCAAAACCGTAACTGAAAACATTCATTTTAAAATAGTTGTGAAAGCTTTTTAGTATTAATTGTTTTGAATATAAATTTTGGAAACATATCAGAAACTTAACTTATAAGGAGAAAGTGGATTTCTTACACTGACATTTTTCAAAACTGCTGAACTTTGGACTTGACAGCATCTTCACTCTCACTAGCAAAACTCTAGAGGGCTAGGCTTGAATGGGCTATTTGAGGGGTGGCAGAGGAGAAAACATACTTCTGTAACACAGAGGTTTAATAAGAGTGTGAGGAATAGCTACTTGCCTCCATGAGAATTATAATAAAAATTAGTGGTTTCAGCTGCCCACTTTTCTGTGACATTGAAGGGGTCTGAGGGACTGACTACCTGGGTGGCCAGTCCATCACATGGCTACCGCTTATGTTGTGGTTTCTTGCACATGCTATGTACCCATCTCAGTGTATTAGTCCTCTTCAGATGCTAACACTGTAGTATAACTCCTCAGCCTGATCTAAACCACTTTATTAAAACTCAGATGTGTCCACTATAATTCTTACTTATGCACATTTGTTTGTTCATGTAGGGTTTTATTGGTGCTTCAGCTATATCCGCAAAGGTTCATCTTCAACTACTAAATCAGAAAGTACTGACCTGAAAGGTTCAGTCCTGACAAGTCTCGTATGATGTTTAGTACCACCAGTGCATCAGTAGCACACTTAAAAGCTTTATTAGTCATTAAAGATAGTAAACACTTAAAACTTGACGTATCAGCCAGTTTTGCTTTGTTGGGAGCTTGTGAGAATAGAGACATAATTTCTTTAGACTTTGAGTAGCAGAGATCAGAAAGAAAGAAGAAAACTAAATTAAGAAAGAAGAGCAGCTGAGTTATTGAGATGTTGCCTTCAAAATGAGAAAGGATATACCTTAAGGATGGGAGAAGAAGTCTTGGCAAAGGGAGGAACACCAAAGTGAAACTACAGTAGTGGACCTTGGATGATAATAACCTGATAGTAAAAAAGGTTACTCACCAAGTGAATGTTGAGAGAAGTTTGGAAGCTGTTGTAGGTAGGTGTCACAGAAACACCAACTAAGGGGAAAAGAAAAAAATACACAACAAACTGAATAAAGCACAAGCAACATATGAGGGGAATTATTTCAAAATAGTGGAAGGAGAAAGAAAAGAGATGGTATGCATTGCAAAAGCAAGATAAAAAAAAGTAGAGACACTATTTGTAACAAAAATGCTTTTATCCCACAAGAATGGTATTACTTAACAGATCTTTGGAAAATTTCCCATTAGGCTTCCAATTTCTAGATTTAGCTGAAACACTGTTAGAATATAAGGTGAGTAGATTATTCAGCAAGTGAAGTTTACCCTAATAAATCCTTCTGGCCCTATCTCACTTACTTTCCACAGACATCTTTCTTAAAATTCTGCACACATGGATATGATACAAGAGAATAACAAAAGCAATTATTCATTTGAATAGGGTAACTCTAAACTTTCCAAAGCAATAGCACAGAAGACAGCCTGCAGGTATTATTACTTAACTCTTAGATTTTATAATTATCAAAGGAAGAATCGAAATTAAGCACCAGGGTGGAATTCATTGAACTGTAAAATTATATAGGTTAGGAAGGCCCTATGGAGGCCATCTCCTCTAATCACCTGCTCAAGGGAGGGTTAAGTTCAAAGATAAAACAGATTTCTCAGGACTCATCCAGTCAGCTTTTGAAAATCTTCAAGGATACAGAGTCCAAAACCTCTCTTCTGTCACTTTCAGATAAATATATGAATATATACACCTTCTATAACCACCTTAAATATCTTTAGACATCAAAATATTAGTTTTCTAATTCAGTTGTCTAGATTCACCCAGTGGATGATTTATCCCTAAAGCAGCTGTCTAATACAGTTGGAAGTATATGCCGTCTGTAGGTGCCTATTTCCCCTCCCTCAGCCGAAAAAGGAGCCCAGAATAATAGTTTATGTGAGACAAGCAACCTCTAGACAACTAAAGTTATGTAAGATGACTCTAATTATGATGTTCAGGCTTGAGCTCATTAACATTTCCTCTTATATGAGGTCCTTTCCACTGTTCTATAACACTCATGGAATCCTAGCACTGATTCAAAATGGAATTTCTTTTGGGAAGAATCTTGTGTTGCCCACGATCTTGGAAAACCTTCCATATACTATCATGCAAATGGTGACCAGTAACCCTATGCTTAAATAGTGACTGCTAACTCTATGCTGCATTGTTCTGTATGGAAACCTGCAAGTGAGTATGTTTTGCTTTTCTTGATACATTAGCATAATTTATTTTTCCACAGGTTATGTTGTTGCTGGATGTATTAGGAGCTAATAATATGTTCTATCCCTCTTTCCACATTGAATGGACTTTTTTATTCCTCTGTATATGTATCTTTTTACTCCTGCAGTAGCAATTCTATGCTACAAATCCCTTTGTTAACAAAAACAGAGTAAACAGAGTGAGTACATCAAAGGCCCTACTTTTCAGGCCCAGAGATAAGAGCATTGTGACTGGCTTTTTTCCTAAACAGACATTTGAATTTCTGTGTATTAAAGGTCTGAATGTTGATAAACTTGGCTTGTTGGCAGTCCCTCTTCAGATTCTGAATTAGTACTTTTGTTGCACTTTATCAACCATTTTCATAGCACTTTGTGAAAAATGACAGTGACATATGCATTGAAGTTCCAGAGGTGCTGTGTTCTGAACAATATCACCTAAGACTAGAAACATGCATGTGTCTTTTACAAATATGAAAAAGGATGACTGAGTTGACCACTGTCAAACATGGTGCAGCCACATAGTAATAAGGTTGCATGTAGCCCGCTCCTCTCTCATTCCTGGAACAAAAAGTAAAAACTTGAGCTGGAGGAGAAGGAAGAGATTTGTAGTGATCAGTAACGATTTCATAGGAGAGGTTCCAGCAATGCTTATCCCATCATCAGGGACAGCCAAGAAAATTTAATTTCTGCACTGTGCTCTGCTACTGGTTTGTGATCCAGGAATTGAGACTAAAATACGTAACAGGTAGTCACGGCTCCATGAGAATAAGGCAACACCTAGAAGAAAGTTATGGGAAATTGGGAAGTGATTTGATGATGTCTTTTCTAATGAGGAAGAAATGATTGTATAAATTAGACAGAATTGTATCCCAGGGAGATTAAAGGAACTTAGGAATTTAAGAAAACCCAACGGAGACACAGCATTGCCCTGGCACTATGCTACAACTTTATACTTCCATATGAATAAAGAGAGAGGCAGCAATATATGTCCTGGTTTCGGCTGGGATAGAGTTAATTTTCTTCTTAGTAGCTGGTATAGCACTGTGTTTTGGATTTAGTGTGAGATACTGTTGATAACACACTGATGTTTTAGTTGTTGCTAAGTAGCGCTTATCCTAAGTTAAGGACTTTTCAGTTTCCCATGCTCTGCCAGCAAGCAGGTGTGCAAGAAGCTGGGAGGGAGCATAGCCGGGGCAGCTGACCCAGACTAGCCAAAGGGGTATTCCATACCATGGAACGTCATACCCAGTATATAAATGGGCTGGAGTTGGCCGGGAGGGGCGGATCGCTGCTGGGGCATTGGTCAGCGGGTGGTGAGCAATTGCATTGTGCATCACTGTTTGTTTCGGTTTTTTTCTTTTTTTCCCTCTTCTTTTTTTTTTGTTATATTCCTTTTCATTACTATTATTATTATTATATTTCATTATTATTGTTGTTAGTATTATATTTTACTTTATTTATTAAACAGTTCTTATCTCAACTCATGAGTTTTACCTTTTTTTCCGATTCTCCTCCCCATCCCACTGGGAGCAGGGGGGAGTGAGGGAGCGGCTGCGTGGTGCTTAGCTGCTGGCTGGGGTTAAACCACGACAATGTGTCATGGACGTAGCTGTCTATCTGACTAGCGCAAAAATTGATGGCATTAGGAAAAGGGCCCAAATAATCCTTTGATGAAGAATTACTGGATCCAGTTGGACCAGCAGTTTCCAGGTTGCAAGACCTGTAGATACATTTGGATCAAGCTCTCCAAAATGTCTTCAAGCTCCAGTAGACACTTATCACTCTGATAAAGTTTTTTGCTTAAAACACATTTTGATATCATGGTGTCATCACACAGCTCCCAGAGCCAGAAACCATTTCGAGATATCCATGTCCTATGAAGGTGTAAATTAATTGGTTAGAGTTGCGAAGAAGGTGAACCAGTTTGATTGGGTGAAGGGAGAAGTAAATTGTCTTGATGGAATGTGGGAAAGAAGGCATATTGTTTGTAGTAGGAAGGCAGAAAGAGATTTTCAATGGTGAGAAAAAGAGACTATAGAATTTCCACATATTTCAATGAAAGAAGCCCTTAATCTCATCTATTAATATTTGTCCATTAAACTGCAGCATATCTATTGTGTACTTTGCATTTTCCAGACAGATGGATTGAATCTGTAATCTAAAAGACAAATGAGAGGGAGAATTAAAAAAAGAGATACAAGACTCTAGTGAAAGATTTGGGTGATTATCGGCTTTTATTTTATTATTTGATCACATTTCCTTCTTTGTTTTGTAGTTTCAGCTATGATCCCTATGGGCCAAGAAGCACCTTTAGTTGTATTTTTGTAGCAGGATTTTGTCTCCAAACATATTTGAAACTATTACATTTCCTCAGCATTGCTGCTCTTCTGTCTAAAACAAAACCAATTTCTGCTGTAAATATATGTGATAATTATGAGAGTTCTTAGTTAATAGCTCTGTCTTTAATAAACACTTCCTATAAAATAATTCCATCATATCAGCTTCCTTAATAATTAATAAACATCACTATGCTTGGAAGCATTTGCTGTTTTCCATATTGTTTATATATATTCTCAAACACTTTCTATGAATTAGAGAAAAGTAAATCTTTTCTTCTTCCGTTGCTTTTCTCCCTGCAGTTATTTAGAAGTCCAGTTCATATATTGTGTTCTACTTTGATAAGAAAGAAATACTATTGATATTTTTTATTTCAGTTTGATAAAAAGCATGTTTGTTTTCGTTCATAGATTTAAAGCCCCAAAATGGACCAGTACCGTAAATAAAACATGCAATCTTATTTTAAAAATTTATTACAAGGAATTTTGTTTATGATTTCATGTTCTCCAGTAATAATTAATTGGAGGTCTTCACTGGTCCCCACAGACTAACTATCATTCAAAATGCACTAAAGGATGATCAACACACAGCAGCACATCTTCAGCAGTGAAAGCAACCATATGTATTTTACTACCAGTTTAACATAAATTTAAAATCAAGTCATTTTACAGTGCGTGTGTTTTGCAAACACTGCCAAGAAAATAGCTAATTTACCAGTTTCTAAGAGTTTGAACATTTTTTACTTAAGTTACAATCATTACTAAATACTTGAATGGTAATACTTTGCACTTTTACAGTGACTTTCATTGGAGTCTCTGGAAAAGTTTTTAAACCGTTAATTGATTAATTAACAATAATTATTTTCAAGAACATATTGAAAAGAATTCCATTTGTTATTCTGTGTGACTTTGACTATATTTGAAGCAACAATACAATACAAGTAAAACTAGCAGCACAGCACTTTTACCTCCACTGTACAAAGGAGAATTTTATCCAGCATATGTATGGCCACCATAGATTTTCAGCCCTCACATGAAATCCCAAATTTTTAGGGCAAAGATGGACTTGGTAGCACATCCTAATCAAATATAAATGGTCGTCTAGTGCAGGCAGACTGTATTACCCTCTCTTACAGCAGGAATGTTCCTGCATGAAGAAGATTATGGCAGCTGGGGAAGTTAGGAAGCATAATACACGCTGAGGACTATTCTGCACTCACAAATCAGACCTCACTTTGACTATCACACATTATCTATGTGCTTAGTAGTAGTAATTTAAATAACACTACAGAAAAATAGAACACAAAAACTATCTTAGCATCCTGAGCCTCTCTTTTCCAAAGTGAATTATTCATTGATTGAAACAACAATCCTTTCATGAACCTGTATTTTTAGCCTTTCATTCCATTGCTTATCTCCTATTTATGCAAATTCTTGAACTTTCCTAACAAGTCATATAATTCTGTACATAATTTGTACATATCAAGTAATCTCTTTACTGTCTGGTCTAAAACTTATTTTGGAAATTTTCATTTCTTCTGCTGTAGAAGTTTCCATGTTCTTCTCTTTCATTGTCTTTTTGAATTTTTCCTCATTTGGCTACTTATGTTGAAGTGAGTGAACCAGTCACAGCATGCCTGGTGAGCAACCTCCGAGGATATTCTGGAATGATGAAATCCGAATATTATTCTCTCTTCTTCACTGATAAAGCTGAACTTATGTTTGCATTTTGAAATGTTCAATCTCTTTGGTGGACTGGTGCCTTTAACGAAATAAAATAAAATTCTTCCTAATCACTTCTATCTCCACTGATTTCACAGATGTTCATTCTAACTGGAGAATCAGAAAATAGCTGCAGTTGGAAGGCACCTCTATACCATCCTGGTCAGAGCAGAGTCAACTATAGCAGGGCCATGTCCAATCAGGTTTCAAACATCTCCAAGGACAGAGACTCCACAACCTCTCTGGGCAACCTGTGCAAGTGTTTGACCACCCTCACAGTTTAAAACAAAAAACCCCAACTAATCAACCAACCAACCAAATAAAAAAAAAAAGTCTTATGTTCAAATTTAATTTCCTGTATCTCAGGAAAGAGGAACAAAGGAAAACAGATCACACCTTTTTTTCTTCTTTACCTCTGATAAGGAACATTTGCTGTGCACTAGCCTCTAATGCCATGCCAATTTCAATATAAGGTAAGAATAATAAATGGCAATTGCTGAAACACTAGCATCATTCTCTGCCCAGCGCCACTGAGATTTAGTCATGACCTAAGGCACTATAAAGAGAGCATATGATTACATCAAACAAAGTCATCTGAGTGTGAAGTATTTGTACTTTTGTAGTACACACTGTGCATTTCACTAAAGGATCAGGAGAGGTCTTGCAAAGATTAAATGATGTAGTCTTGAGATCAGCATTTCACTTCTGTAACTGGTTTGTATGACTGACTAAAGCAAAGGTTCAGCACTTCACTAGGAAAAGAATTTGACCCACTGACAACAAAGAAAATGAGGTAAAAAGTAACAAAATATAGGACACCCGTCTAAAAAGCTCTTCATCTTTGCAAACTCCACTTGCATCAGAAGATGCATCAGAAGATGCTCCACTGGCTTGTGGAGCAAACTCCTACAATTTATTCAGGTTAACCAGAGTTTTAAACACATGGTATTTACTTAAGTAAGATTAAATGTATTTTTGCAGAAGTGCCAATGTTAGGAAAATGCATATTTTCCTAATGAAATAGTCTATGATCCTATTCCTATTTTGCTGCTGCTTATTAAGGATTGTTTTTAACAAACAATCAAAAGAAGCTTCCATTATTGGTTGGCTTAATCCTGCAAGGTACACAACCCTAAAGGTTTTTAGGGGTGGGAGTTGTTAATCGATTCTAACGAGACATCTGCTTAGTTCAGTACTAGGGAATTTAGTCCAAGTGCAGAAATGTAAATTTCTTTGCAGTGTCTTGAACGTGCATCTGCCTTGACCTCCTCCCAGGGCATCATGTTCCATTCATTCCTTACCCTTTATGCTTATACACTTTAAAAGGTAAGCTTTTAGTTGCTAGTACTAATTGAGAAAATAGCCTCTGATATTCAGAATTATCCCACTAAGAACAAGATGCAGTACAACGTATTTGTTTGTATATCCATTAGATGACAATGTCGTTCATGCTGATCTGGTGTAGTATGAATTTGAACTGTGAGTTTATGAGTGAAAAACTGCCATCTTCATGTGCCAGGCCTATCTTTTTAAAATTTATTAATCCCTGTTAGTATCAAACCTTTCCTTACCATGCTGCTAAACCAAGCTTCTCATTAAACAGAAGCAGAAAACTGAGTCATTGACAAACCTGTAATTTATTATAGTAAAATTAAATATGTGATAAGTTATGTAACTTACTAGCTAATTTAGTGATTATCTTACAAGATATACAACAGTTGATTTTTACAACACGTAAGCATTTAGAAATTAAAACAAATCCTGTAAAACTTAAGGACAGTCTGCATAGAGTATATCAACTCCGCACAGCAACAGATTTTACTCATTAATGGCTAATTACGCTCCATTTTAAGAACTTGCATAATTTAATTATTTAAGAATCTTGCAATATATTCACTACAAAGCAGTGATATTCGTAATTCCAATTTTGCATTATCTTTGAAGTGTATGCAGTTAAAAAAAAGACATTACAGTGAAATAAATGAAAATATGTTGTTAAGAAGTCTCTACTCACCCTAATCTTGCCTCTAACCCTCCCTTTCCCCAATCCAAAAAACATTTTCCCTCATTAATTTTATTTAGCCTCTCTGCTGCCTGCAGACAAGCAGTGAATATCCAATGAGAAGCTATGGAATTGTAGACATACATCACGTAGTCTGTCTATTCACGGGGAATTAACTGAATGTCTCTATAAGGTGCGTCTTAAAAACGCATGCAAGACTGTGAAAAACTTAATACTCTCACTTCAATTTTGCTGTGCAAATGCAGGCAAAAACAGTTTTATTAGTCACATTTGCCTTTTTAAATTTTCTGATCTTTGTCTTTTAAGTTTGGAATGGACCTTCAGAAACTTTCTATTTCTTGTTTTTAAGTATCTTACCTGATAAATGATATAATGTTCAAGTATCTAGCAAACTGGCTGAAGACCTGTATAGGCTATTTTGGGGTCAGAAAGATGCCATATTATTCTGGAACATCAGAAGTGCAAAATGCACTGTTCTGGAGACTGACAACACGTCTAGCATTTTATACAATATTAATCTAAAAGTACAGACAGAGTGGCAGCCATTCACTTACATTTCAAAATGTTAACCACATAATTGTACTTTCGTACACAACAGGAGGGATTCCTAAGGGCATCTTTCCATTTAAGAGTATTGCAATGGATTTAGATGCTTCTGTTCACTCCCTAATGGAAGTCATGCAGGTCACAAAACCATAAAATACAATTTGGTATTTTAAGTTCAGAGATAGGTCTACACACTGCAGAGGAGGTTAGCTACATATCTTTCTCAATTCAATAGAAATTTTCACCAACTATGCAACAAAGATCTACATACTTCTAACATAAGCATCCATTTATATGATCTTTTTTAGTCAGAGGTGCCTTTGCTGGAATCTTCAAAAAGTTCTGTCCAGCAACTACCAAACATTAAACATGAAAAGCTGCCCACATTCCTAACTGATTTTTACCTGTCTTGCCAGAATATTTTCCTGTGCTAGAAAAGGGGGACATGTCTCCAGACACAAGGGCAAAAGACAGATCCATACTGAATTTCCTACTCTGTAATCTTTCCCACAGCAGAACTGCTACTGACACATAAGATCATTTGATCACTCACACCTTTGGCCAAATATGCCAGTAGTGGCATACTGAGGATTTACAAAGCTTATTTTAAGTTTCATTGGTCATGACAGCTGCTATACAGACAACAGAAATGCTATTTCCTTCTAAAGGACAACCAGCATGCATACGCTGTAGCAATATTTACCCTGTTACCATATAGGCTTCATAAAGACATTTGCTCATTTTAAGCCCAAAGTAGCTCCAACGAATATGTGGTGTCTTGCTGAAGTTGCAGCCAAAACTTGCTGCCACTTAAATATCAAAACAAAACAGGCATATACAGAATGGGAGATAGAGATGAATATTTTTCAGTGATTTCCCAGTGATGTTGGCCATAAATGTATCCAGAAATCAAATGTGGTAATGAAGACAGACCTTTGTAAAAAAGACCTGTCAGTCCTGCTTTTCCACATGTGCCTCTTCTTGCTTCTTATTCCCACATTGCAACAAAATACTAGCTATCTCTTCAGTCCTTTACTTAATAAGCCTTCACTGTTGTTAAACGACCCTACTGTAAAATAATATCTATTATAGGAAACTTTAAATACTGTCTTTTTAAGTTGTAAGTATATCACTTAAATACCTTTTAAAAAAAATACTTACTGCACTGTGCAGATACATTCAGCTTTTCTGCCAATCCCTTACTATCAAATCCTTTAACAGTTCTTTGTTGTTAAACCAAATATAGTGTTACATTGTCTGTGCTTACACACATTACTGCCGGATAAAGCCCTTAGTTCCCTAGACTAAATCTGTGCTGTTCTCTGCCCTGGTTTCTCAATGCTATCTCATTGCAACAGCTCACATTGAAAGCACGCTATTCCCACACCCACCAACACAGCTCTTGGGATATGAACTGCACCATTGATAGAGTGTGTATTCTTTTCCATAGGTTCCCACCAGCATGTCGCTAACAATTTCCTGGGCCTTATCAAAAAAATAAAAAAAAAAGAAGGAAAAAAGGGGAAAAAAGCCTTTGAAAAGTGGAAACAAAGAATCAGACTCCATTGTTGTTCTACTTTCACTGCCATAATCTGTGTTTTCCATCATCCTACATGTAGAGACTACAAACATCACCTAATACAGACACTCCAATCAACAATTTACTGTGGACAGTTATTGTCCACTATCTGTAATCTTTCATCCCAGTAACCCATTTGTGGTTTTCAAATCATCCTTTTCATTTCCTTTCAGCAACCTGAATTGAGTTGAACCCCATCCCCCTGTCTCCCCCCAAAAAACATTTTCCTTTGCCTGTCAGCAGGAGTAACATCTGAGTCAGTTTCAAACTTTGGACTTGATTCATGCAAGTGAAACATACAGATCACATGAGTTTGCTACGGAAATTACTCAGAAACAAAGTGTGGAGCATGCCACTTTGATTAAGTGTACAACTGGGATCCCTTACTTCTCAGCATGAGGCTTTTCCCCTGAGTAAAACTAAGGGCTTTTCAATCACACAAGAAAAATACTGGTAAATGGGCGGGGGGGGGGGGGGGGCGGGGAGGAGGGGAGGAAGGATGATCTTGGCTCTATTGCAGAAAATTATTTTTAAAAAAAGAGGAGGTCTTTCTTTTCTTTTCCTTCCCCCCTCCCGAAAAGATCCCTATTAAAAGTAAGCTCACCCCAGGGGACATTTTATGGTTCAGCCATCCTTTACAAGACCTAATTTCATTATTCAATACATTGGACACACTCAGAACTGAAGTGATATAAAGCAGTAATAACATGCACAGCAGTCCTTCAAGAAACACTGGCCTTTTTTACAAAGAAAGTAGTAGGTAATGTGCTTAAGACCAAGGACCCTTCAGTTCTGTTCCTGAGACTGACACTGACTTGCTGTGTAAACATGGCAAAGAAATTTAACTCCCCCCCCTGCCTACATTTACTCATCTACAAAGCTGTCTAATAATACATAACAACAACATGTTTAAACTTTTCTTATGACGGTTATCTAATATTTGTGGGCTGCTGTGAAACAAAGCCACTGTGATAGTGCACTTATCCTGTTGTATGCTCTAAACAGTCTGAAGGGGAAGATGAAAAGTCTAAGTTTAGATAAGGATATTCAAATGATCAAATCTCACCATTGAAATCCTAGATCCCGTAACTGTCAAAATTTTTAATGGAACTGTATTAATACAATAAGAAAAATAAAACCTTGTGTTACTTTTATTTTAAAAATTAGAACTAAAAATATTATTAAATGCTAGATTTTTTCAAACAGCAATGGAATTTGGGAATACATAAATTCTAATACAATCCATGCTCTTTACTTCCTTTGATTGTGTGGGGAAATCTTCCCCAGGAAATTGTTTGAGATAGAAAAAATTAAAAACTATGTTTCTTTTAAAGAGTTAGTTTTATCATACTTTCTGTGTGCTTTTCCACTCAAATATAGAGGTGTGCCCACACACCTTGAACAGCATGAATAACATCTGAACCATGGATTGTTCACAAGAGGTTTGCTTAATCTATTTGCTGTTTAGTCTTAATGCTTTTTAACAGTCATTGAAGTTATGGAGTCAAATTTGTTCTCTGTTCAGAAGTATGAAATATTTGAGAAAGATGCTCAAGTTCCCACTGCCACCTCATTAACTTTGTCTTTGTTTCCCCTCTCTTTGACACCATTCAAATTTTGAAGGGAAGCCATATTAGATTGGGAGGTCAAATAGCACCATTGTCAAAAGGGAATGGAAGACACGGTTAACGGGGGAAAGACTGGAAATAAAGTCTCTTTGCCCTCTCCCCATTAAACACTGCAGTTTCAAGAAAGACAAGAGAGAACAGAAACGACTCAGATGTAGCTATGGACTGCTTGTGCCATACAGAATAAAAGGTGATAAAAGAAAAATATTCATATTTGGCAGAAATCTTATCAGAGAGGTATAAAAAGTATTAAGTAGGCATATAAAACATGGCATGATTATACCAGTAATATAAGGCTAAATAAAAACATATTGTCTAGGAAGGCTTATACAGTAGTTTTACATCCAATTTCCAATAACAGAATCATCTAAATCAGTTAATCGAAAAAGTAAAGTTTAATCTCACAGTATTTTCTTGGTCAATTTTTTCTCCCTTAATTATTTTTACCAGATGAAACATTGGAAATTTTTAATCTAAATATGTGACTCACAAAATTAGTTGATCACAAGCCAAGCACTATTACATATATAATATTTCTCCATAGCCAGGCTTCTCAACCGCTCAAAGTACTGACACAAAACGGTACATGCTAGGATACATGACGAAATGCAAAAATGGCATGGTCACATAATAGGTGTGCATACACACGTGCTAAGCCACATGGTCAAGGGTGCTTGAGTGCATGTGTGTGTGTGCACATGTGTGTGTGTTTATCTGTGAGCTAGATCAAGTGACAGGAGAGGACTTGTGGTGTAAGGCTATTGGGGAACAAACCTTGCCAAGCTTTGTTCTGTGTGCATCCTGCTAAGAGAGACATCCCTCAGAGCAGTAGAGCACCGCCACCTGCGTCTTGCTGCTGGGCTTCACATGTCATGTGCTCCTGACTAGCCCTGACACATGGATTCTGCAGATACACAGAAATCAGCAAGTTGTTCAGGCGATGTACATGAGATTGGTACCAAAGGAAGGAGTGCAAGCCAAAGGCCAACTGAGTGACACTCACCCTAAAAGGATGGGACTTGGTATGCCTGTTTGTCAGCTGAATGTTGAGCTGGTGCTAACCACTTTTGCCCAGTTGATTTGACTTTTCTAAAGATGATGCCCACACATTTCTGTGCCTTCTTCCAGTACTTTCTGCTCTATCTGTGAAACTAATTTCAGTTTCTGCGCCTTCTCTGATGCCATACACTTTCTGTTTGGAAGGATTTTTAAAATCTACCCCTTCAGTATTGCTTACTGATCCTTCCCCAGCTCAAAATGCAACATTCAGCTTGAATGCTCTTTTTGCTAATTTGTGAGTACCATTTATTAAGTGAAGCTTCCTCTTTTCAGATAGTTATTTTCCTTCCAACAACACAGAAAGCAATGAGGGTGAAGACCCTGTTTCTTGTAACAAAACGTTTCTACAAGCTTAACCTACACAAGCTACAATTTAAAAAATGGCAAAGACTTACTACTAAACAAATATTTTTAATATTCCAGAGAACATGAATAGAGAAAAAATGCAAGCCACGCTCTATTATTAAGGATGCTAACAATACTCTGTGCCATACTTGGCCACGCTATTATAGTTTAAAAAATAAAAACTAGACCAATATTACTTAAGAGCATTTCATATTAGTAAAATGAAGACTAGAAACTGGACATACAATGTAAATGTATTTAAAGGCTAAGTGAAACTGAGTGTAAAGAATTACAACTGAATGCAAAGTTAAGTTCTTGCAATAATAATAATTTTAAAAAAATAACAGTGTGTATTAAAATTCCTGCAGTAAAGGTAACATATGGCAATACTGTAACTTTACAACAGGTCCTTTGAGCCCATCAGCAAACACACTTTGGAAATTACTGCAGCATGCCTCCCAACTTCTACTTTTTTTATGTGAAGAGAATACCCTTTGCCAGTCCTGAACCTGGCATAGCACATGCTCCTGGAATACCAGGCAAAGACACTTATCACTCCTTTACTCATCGTACCTGTGTTTTCACAAGTAGATATATCAGTCCCAGAGAATCTACTCTCACTTCCACACAGGCAGGTATGGTTTAAGGCAAGCATAATCGAGACAATTACACAAAATCCTGTGCACAAACATTGCTAAGGTTGCCACAGTGGGCAACTCAGAGAGCAGAAAGTAGAAATTGGGACCAGTACTGTTTAATATCTTCATCAGTGATACAGACAGTGGGATCGAGTGCACCCTCAGCAAATTTGCAGATGACTCCAAGCTGAGTGGTGCAGCTGACACACCTGAGGGACAGGATGCCAGTCAGAGGGACCTGGACAAGCTCAAGAAGTGGGCCCATGTGAGCCTCGTGAGCTTCAACAAGGCCAAGTGCAAGGTCCTGCAACTGGGCCAGGGCAACCCCCGGTATCAAGGCAGGCTGGGGGATGAACGGATTGAGCTGGACATGAGCCGTCAATGTGCATTCACAGCCCTGAAAGGCAACCCTATGCTGGGCTGCATCAAAAGAAATGTGGCCAGCAGGTCAAGGGCAGTGATTCTGCCCCTCTAGTCCGCTCTGGTGAGACCCCGCCTGGAGTACTGTGTCCAGCTCTGGAGGCCTCAGTACAAGAAAGACATGGAGCTGTTGGAGCGAGTCCAGAGGAGGGCCACAAAAATGATCAGAGGGCTGGAACACCTCCCCTATTAGGACAGGCTGAGAGAGTTGGGGTGGTTCAGCCTGGAGAAGAGAAGGCTCTGGGGAGACCTTATTGAGGCCTTTCAATACTTAAAGGGGGCTTACAGGAAAGATGGGGACAGACCTTTTAGTAGGGCCTAGTAGTGATAGGACAGGGGGTAATGGTTTTAAACTTAAAGAGAGTAGATTCAGACTAGATATAAGGAAGAAATGTTTTACCATGAGGGTGGTGAAACACTGGAACAGGTTGCCCAGAGAGGTGGTAGATGCCCCGTCCCTGGAAACATCCAAGGTCAGGTTGGACAGGGCTCTGAGCAACCTGATCTAGTTGAAGATGTCCCTACTCACAGCAGGGGGGGTGGAGTAGATGACCTTTAAAGGTCCCTTCCAACCCAAACCATTCTATGATTCTGTGATTCTATGAAATGGGTTGAATGCATGCAGCCTTTTCAAGACATGCTATGTCCTCAGCTCACAGCCATGACTATTCACTTTATTGCTTCTCCTGTCCCCTTAACCAATTTCCCTCATCCTTTATTCCCCCCTCCATTTATTTCTTTTTCAGGGAATCCCTGTGTCCTAGATTACAGAGGTAGAAGGCAATTAAAAATGGGAGTGGGATTAGTTCATTTTATGAAGAGATTATTTTTCTCAGCACTAAAGCAATGAGAATGGCTAAGATACTAAAGCACTAGATTTATGCTAAATAATTATACATTAATTTACAGCGTTCTATAAATTGATGAAATGGTGTGACACTAAACTTTCTGGTTCAAGTTCATCTCTGGTGTAACTCTACTTGATCCAAAATAGAGTTACGAGAATGAAAATGACACTGTATGCTTGATTAATTTTAAGCACCCTATGCTGAAAAAGCTAAATTTTTGTTTCATAGGTCTTTTTTGAACAGAATACTTTAACAGACTCCAAAAAGGTAAAACATTAGCAAGGTGAAAACTATTTATGTCTAACAGCAGTAGCCATAGGAGGACATCAACTTCTGTACACAGGAGGAATTTAAAAATTAAAATACGTTGGTATTTGTTACTGTCATAAATGCTGTTGAACTACCCAGTATTTAAATTAATAATTTAAGTGTTTGCCTAATGAACTGGACTTGATTACATTAAGGCATTCTCAATTAATTCTGACAGATCATCTTCTGAATTAAAATACAGAACCAAAATGGTTTATGGATTCCTGGTCAAAGTGTTTACTGAGTGAATATTTCTTCAACAATTAAAAATAGCCCTGTTCTAAAGCAAAAATGCTTAAAAAGCAATGAGTGAGAAAGTTAGAAAAAAGAAACAAAATAACAAGCAAGTGCAGTAAATTCTCCTCTTAGCCATCCTGTCAGCTGGAAATTGGCAACTGTAGTAAGTAGCAACGAGAAATGACAAGTAGTGGAAGAGACACGCTACCTCTGGCAGCTATTAAAAGAATGTTAAGAGGTTAGAACTGGCTGATATATAAACCTTTATAATATCATTCAGGAAGATAACTGGAAGCTATGAAGAAAGACAAAAGAATAAGCCATAGACCTCTGTCATATTACAAGAAATCAATGCAGTTTTGTCTCAAACCAACAATACAGTAAGACATACTGAGCCTCAGAACTACAGTTTTTTAAAATTTTATTAGGCTAGCTCAACCTGTTGTTCTTATTCACTGCACTGGATTAGGCAGCTTGCTTCCTAGGTGCTTTAAATATTGGACTGGACATATGAGATTTCACTTCACGCCAGAGCATTTTACAGATCTCATTCAGGTCTTTGATTTTATAAGGAAATGAAAAACTTTCACTAGCCAGAGTTAAATTTTCATACCATATGTTAACACTACTTTCCATCCTGTTCTCTTTTATCCATGTAACAGTTTATCTTTGGGCAATCTCTGTCCTTTGGACATTCAAATTATTCTTTTTTTTTTTTTTTTAAACAGTTAAACATCAAACGTGTACACTAGGACTGGATTAAGGGACAATTAAAATGGAAAGCAAGAAGAGAAACAATTACTCATCAGTCATATCGGTGTTAGGCATGAACAAGCCAGAGACATGATGGTAGCTAGGAAGGCAACTGTGGATAGTTTTGATTTTCTAGAAAATTATTTTTTAAATTATTCTCTAAATATTTTAGATTCCTGAAGGGTAGTTGGAGATATTTTATGCAAAACCAAAACAGTGCATAGAGAAAATAACCGCATTAACAGAAGTCACCTTCTTCTCTTTGTCTTAATAGTATCTTTTTTCCCAACCTTGGAATTTTAATACTGTGTGTTTTTCAGAGGGAACAGCATCCTTATACCTCTGTTTAGTGTTTCACAAGCTTATGCTACTGTTCACATTATGTCAATAAGGTGAGTCCTCATTAATCTTCATGGAAGTTTGCCTCATTTGGGGGGAAAAAAAAAAGAAAAAAAAAAAGATTACACCCCAATCTTATCCTCTGGAAACTTTTAGGAGAAAGGGAAAATTGGTGCTAATATTAAGCCACAACTGTCTTTCCACTACCAGACAAGTAGCCATGTATTTGCATACACATTTAAAAACTGAGATCGCGTAGGGAGGTGGGGAAGTATGCTGGAGAACTTTCTGTTCAAGAACATGCCACCTCCTACTCACATTTTCTACATCATTCATCACGCTCAGCTCTAAGCTTATTGCAGATTTGCAAAAATGAAGCTGTTCTCATTGTTAATAATTTTCCTAGATATTTTCATCTGCAGATCTGCATGTCCATGACATTCAGTCAGAGCGCTTCTCTGTCAATACCATGCTGTTAATCTGGATAACTATCGTTCAGCATCTGCTAAACTGGTGATGGTGACTCATCTTCTAAAGCTGACATACTCCACTACTGAGAGTCACACTAATGGCCATTTCTTGGAGACAGTGATTAGGCCAGATTCAGCTCTGGTCTCATTTTATCTCACCAGGGAACCTGACACATGGTGTCTTATCTCTGGCAGACCAAGAAAGCACAGCAGAGAGGTACTGAAAGATATTTGGGTACTCAAAATTCCACAGAGAATTCTACACGTCAGAGCAGAAGAGCTTCAAAGCATAAAAGGTGCAAAACATTTGTGACTTGCAGGAGGCCAGTTCAGAACTTTTAGCCTCTAGGCACTCCCTTACCATTACTGGGATGTTCTCAGGCTTTAACTCTTTCTGCTTGTTTGTTTGTGCACAGGCAAATTAAGTCATACCTTGCCTTCAAGTCCAATCTGGACCAGATGTTCAGCTAATGTTCACTGACACAGCAAGCACAATTCATGCGTCCTGAAGAGTTTTTATCTGCACTTCTCTGTACAAGCATAAAGATGTTGACAGGTTAGCAATAAATAGAACAAAAATTACCATTTCCCTAGTTTAATTTATTTACATTAATCTACTAAAAACATATATAATCAATTACAACATTTTTTCTTGAAAGAACTAAACCACATCGTATTAAAGGGCATCACTTTTTTTCTTCCATTTTTCTTATATTTTTTACATATCTTAATTTCATACTTGATTCTTTGACTTACAGCCCAATTCAGCACCAGGATATTTTACAGGACTTCTTCTAATGGTCTAAGGAAGAGCAGAATTTTTAAATACTGGAAAATTTTACAAAGAGATCAATGTGAAAAAAAAAAAGACCAAACCCAAATCCCAAGACTTAACACATAGGAAGCAGTGCTTCAGTTAGGTCTATTTTAAAGTCAAAAGCTATTTGTGAATGTTAAAAGTTGTAGTTAACAGTGAATGCTATATTATGCCTTTTATTTTACCCCCTAAGTTACTTAGAAAAATTTGGAGACATTTGTGGCATTATCCATGAAAGAATGAGGAACTCCTAGATGCCTAAAAATAGTAACTGCCTGATTTAAAAAAAATTGCTAAACAATTACAATTATTCACAGTAAGAGTAGTCATTGAAAGGTACATAATGCAGAAACATTGATGGTAAAATCATATGAATAGAAATTAAACGTACAGCACTGAAAGGTAACCTCTTACTTATAGGAAAAAGAAGAAAACCAAATTTAATCAGACAACAAGAATTCAATATTTCTAAAAGTATAAGAAAAGCCATAAACAACAACATAGAAAATGGAAAATCTGGATACATTTCAAAGAGAACTTTGACATGTCTTGGGAACTACTGTTCAGCATGACTGAAGATTTATCACAGAGATGTCTACTATTCAGTTTTGTCATGGTTTAACCCCAGCCAGCAACTAAGCACCATGCAGCCACTCACTCACTCCCCACACCCAGTGGGATGGGGGAGAGAATTGAAAAAAAAATCTCATGGGTTGAGATAAAGACAGTTTAATAGGACAGAAAGGAGGAAAAATAATAATAATACTAACAATAACAATATTACAATAATAATACTAGAAGAATTAGAAAATACAAAACAAGTGAGGCACAATGCAACTGCTCACCACTTGCCGACCGATGCCCAGTTAGTTCCTGAGCAGCAATCCGCCCCTCCCGGCCAACTCCCCCCAGTTTATATACTGGGCATGATGTCATATGGTATGGAATAGCTCTTTGGCCAGTTTGGATCAGCTGTCCTGGCTGTGTCCCCTCCCAGCTTCTTGTGCCCCTCCAGCCTTCTTGCTGGCTGGGCATGAGAAGCTGAAAAATCCTTGACTTAGTATAAACACTACTTAGCAACAACTAAAAACATCAGTGTGTTATCAACATTCTTTTCCTACTAAATCCAAAACACAGCACTATACCAGCTACTAGGAAGAAAATTAACTCTATTCTAGCCAAAACCAGGACAAGTTTGCAAGAGAACAATGCAATGTTTGATGCATCTTAATCAAGATAAAAGTATATCAAAGAATAAGGCACAACACACACAAATACAATCAAAGTTATTCAAACTTAAACTAGCACAATTTCACTGAGAACATTCAATTTACCAGCATAAAAATAGATAATGCAGAAGTAAATCAAGAAAGTATTCAACCATGGTTTAATAGGGTCAATGATTTCCTTTCAGTTTAAACGTAAAATGGGCACTTTTTAAGGAAAGTACTGTTACTTTGGGGTCTAACTTTGGAGGCTTTCCTTGAACTGAAGACACAATAAATTGTGCCTATTTCTTGCAAGAGGTGACTTATTTCTTGCATATGTTCCATATTTTTCTTTTTTTGAAACGCATTGTAAGCAATTCATAATTATCAATTTTATCAAAACACTACTGTTATTTTTAATTTTAAAGATAACTAGCTGATGAGTAACTAACATAATGAGATTACAATAATCTTACTACTACTGAGTCAACAGCAAAACTCCAAGCGACTCTAAGTGAGTCAGCATTTTGCGTCTGTTTCTGTTGATTTGCTTATACCTATTTGTAGTATAAACTATTAATTCATACAAAAGATAATATCTATTAATCACTGGCTAACATTTATGATTACAGAATTAACATTAGAGTACAACTATATTGTTTAACTTAACGTTTTCTTACTACTTAACTATGTGAAGTCTTTGGAGACAGAGTTTGGCCACAAAATCATAAACAAAAAAAGTGTTGTACAGTTTCAAAAGAAGTTTTACCTTGGCTAGTCCCAAAGTCCAGGTCCAGCAGTATGCGTGACCAGGCTTTTCAAAACATTGTGCACTCCATAGCTTCCAGCTGCATGCTTTTAAAAGCTGGAGATTAAAACAGGAAACAAAACAAAACAAGAACTCTTAATTACTGGTCAGTTCAAAGTATTTGAGATGTGAGCTAGTGGATGCCTTGCACTTCTGAAAGTCTTAGTCTCTCTATTTGGAGCTCAAAATACACTGGTGAAAATGTGAGAATAATCGGCAGTGCTGACTGAGCACTTTCTATATAAATCTACCAAGCCAGGTTTTCAGATAAGCAAGAAACAGGAATCAATAATAAACAAGACTTAGAATGTTCTTCTTTGACAGACTTTTTCATCCAATTTCACATTCTGTATACCCTCAAGCTCCCATATTTCAGGTGTGCAAGGAATGCAAAAGCAGAGCTCTGTTGTAATCTTCCCAATTTATTCTCCCACACAATCAACCTATCGAAACTCTGTTAATATTCCACACTGCCACCATCGTGCCTAAACCTTCTCCCATCCCACTGTTTTCCATTTCATCAATTACAGTGCTATTTTCAAAAGCCAGTGCAACACTGAAAATTAATACAATTTCCAAAGAAATGTGGATAAAACTGAAATGGTGGTTTTCTTTTTCTATTTGTAAATTGTGTTCACTACATTCTCCTAACTTACCAAGCTACCCTGCAGAATCTTCTCCTGAGTTTAAGCCTTCAGTTCAGTTTCCTTGTGTGGACTCAGCTTTATACTTATTTACAGAAATGTGTGTTGTATTTGTATATTCATTTGACTCCATTATCAGTTTAATTTATTTTCATAATACTTTGCAAAAGCTACTATTTAACCATGACAATTCAGAAATTCTGACAGTTCCTTTCTGTTTGATAAATACATAACTCAAAAGCAGAAAATACTTGGCCATTTTTAAGCTTCCTTTAAAAATGTGATGACATCTAAACTGTATATTCTTGTATATTCTCCACTACCCACTGCCACCTACTGCAGAATTAGGAGCAATGCAAATAGACCTACTTTCAAGAAACTCTGAAGTTGAATTGTAAATATAAACTTAAAACGCTTAGTGTATAATCTATGCAGATATATGCAGCGATATATATGCATTATGGACTATTTTAGACCTGAACTGAGTAGAATGGTTAGAATAACAAATGGTTAAGCAGTGTTAGCTTAAATCTAAAAGCTAAATTGTTTCTCTGAACAGGTGTCACTTTTTTCCATATATAATTAGTTGTACTTGTTCTAAAACATCTGTATAAATTATTGGGTTTTGTTTTATGTTTATTTTTCAATTTAAAAATCCTTTGAAGTAGTCATCCTTTCCGTGCTTCTTTAGGGTTTAATGCATTTGATCTCTAAAAGGCAATTGCAAATGTGAAACTACCCCAGCTGAGACAGAGGGTTTGTACAACTGCTTCAGCCCTATCTTTTCATCAGTTGAATTACTTCCTAGGACTTAATGTCAAATGCCATAGGTTATGTAAGCATACATGTCATTTCAGGTTTATTTTTCGTATCAAAGAAACAAAAATCAAATTTGCTGAGAGTTAAACAGACAGCAATTTAAAATGCATTTTTAGCTTGTCAATATTCCAACTATAAGCTTTTCAAACCATAGCAATGAATTTAGCATATTTATCTATGGTAATAATGCAAGCTTATTTTCCTTGTAAAAAATCTTTGGGAATAAATTATTTTAAATTGAAATTTAAATTTTGCGGCAAAATGGATCTCCCTAGTCCTCAAACCTACAAGTTGTGTTACATCCAGTGGTTTTTCACTCTTCAAAAACATGAAAAATTAATTGATTTCTAAGTCAGTATTTTTCTATAAGAGGTGTATTCTTCCAGGTACAAAGACACGAAAGATTACTTTTCCATTTCTGGGCTTCATGTTGGAATACATATCAGTTTTGACTTTCTGTAAGTGGTTTTTGTTTTTAACTGCTTCTCCAGCATAGAAATTTTAAAGGAGATTTTATCTTGCACATTTAAGAAAATTATATGTCTTACTGCTCAGACATAACACTAGTACAGCAATTGTCAATCACATAAAGAATATCTGCATTAAAGCTGCTTCTTCTGTTTAATGCCTACATGACTACATCACCAGTACCTCGGGTAAGAAATAGCTGTAGACCAAAGCCTCTTAACTACGAATTGTTTCTAAAAAATCCTTTAATACAAAAGATAAAATATTTGTTTGCTTACAGAACCTAATAGGTCTTTAAACAATGCTTGAAGGGATGAAAAAAGATACGTTATAAAAACCCTTTTTGAGTGTTCACAATTTCATGCTTGTTATTGCTATATAGACACCTATAGGTTAAAAAGTAAATAATAAAAACATTTCTTATAGTAAAGATTTTAAAACTAATATCTATTGATTCCAGTTGCAGTTTCCTCTCGGTTTGAGATTTTTGTTTGGACAGACAGAAAAGGAAAGGAATTATTTGTATGGTATCATGACACTTCAGTTTTAAATATCAGAGTTCTGAGTATCTGGCAGGTACACACATTGGAGTAAAGAGGTTGTTCTGAACACAAATTTTTCTTTTATTCAACAAAGCAGAACTAGTAAAGACTATTTAATAGATTTGAGCAATGTTAAGACTGCACTAACTTGAAAGAAACAAGAACATGTACACTAAATCTTAATCCCACTGGGCTCAATGAAAACTTCCCTCTTAACATCAAAGAAATCAGGATTTGGCCTTTATGTCAACATTAACCCCTGTACCTTAGCTTTCCCACTGGACTTTGCACAAAGCAGTATGTCTGCTGAATGCATGTGGTAACAATATACATTTTTGTGCTTAACACATCAGAAAACTGTAAGGGTCTTGCCTGAAGCTGGATTATTTTGTTTTTACGGGATGCATCAAAATAGTCTTCCTTTATATTTTGTACTATGAATTTATTGTAGTTTTCACAACACTTCATGTGAAGCAACACATGAACATAGTACTGAGTCTAAATTTACAGAAATACTTGACTATCATACTCAGCTTCTCACATTTGCCATCAGAAGCAACGGGTTCCCTTCTCTTTCTAGTGCATATCAATAGTGAAGGGTTATACACTCCATACAATTATCCTATTGTTATTATATTGCCCTTTTTATGAAATGTGACCAGAATGGCCAGAACTCAAGACCGTCTTCCTCCTTTTCCTCTCTTCAAACTCTTCCCATTCCCTCAGACATTTGTCCCAACCCAGAAGCTAAGACTTGGCCTGCCCTGGAGACTCTGGTATTCCCACTCCCCTGTCAGGCTTTTCATTGCATCTATTTGATTCTATTATACAGCACTATGGTAACTAAATTACTTCCAAAATAAAAAAAAGTGACTTGGGATGAGGAATATTTCTGTGGTGGGGGGAGATGAGGGAAAAATTCTTACCCTTACCCTGGGAATGGAGCTACTCCAAAGGTATTACACCTTTCTGAGGATCACTTTCTGGCTGGTTACCCTCAGTAAAAGATGACATGACTAATTGTTTTTTCCCAGTTGTTGCCATTGACTACGCCCAGCATTTTACACATCCTGAGTAGTCAGAGTCAGTGGTTGGGAAGAACAACTAGGGAAACTCAAAGAACACCTTTATAAGTGTGGATCAAGGACTCTTTCTCCTTTTCTTGTTAAATTTGCCCTGGTATCATGCTTGTTCACTTGCTCTTGAAACAGGCAATTTGACTGCACCCTTAGCAAGTTTGTGGATGACACCAAGCTGAGTGGTGTGGATGATTCTCTAGAGGGAACAGATGCAATCCAGAGGGACCCTGCCAGGCTAAGAGACGTGCGAACCTCATAAAGTTCAACAAGGCCAAGTGCAAGGTCCTGCACCTGGGTCGGGGCAATCCCAAACATGGATATAGGCTGGGCGATGAGTGGATTGAGAGCAGCCCTGCGGAGAAGGATTTAGGGATATTGGTGGATGAAAAACTGAACATGAGCCAGCAATGTGTGCTCACAGCCCTGAAAGGCGACTGTATCCTGGGCTGCATCAAAAGAAATGTGGCTAGCAGGTCAAGGGAGGTGATTCTGCCTCTCTACTCTGCTCTGGTGAGACCCCACCTGGAGTATTGCGTCCAGCTCTGGAGGCCTCAGCACAAGAAAGACATGGACCTGTTGGAGCCGGTCCAGAGGAGGGCCACAAAAATGATAAGAGGGCTGGAACACCTCCTCTGTGAGGACAGGCTGAGAGAGTTGGGGTGGTTCAGCCTGGAGAAGAGAAAGCTCCAGGGAGACCTTATAGTGGCCTTCCAGTACCTAAAGGGGGCCTACAAGAAAGATGGGGAAGGACTCTTTATCAGGGAGTCTAGTGATAGGACAAGGGGTTTTTAAACTAAAAGAGGGTGGATTTAGATTAGATATTAGGAAGAAATTCTTTACTGTTAGGGTGGCGAGACACTGGAACAACGTGCCCAGAGAAGTTGTGGATGCCGCCTCCCTGGAAGTGTTCAAGGCCAGGTTGGATGGGGCTTTGAGCAACCTAATCTAGTGGAAGGTGTACCTGCCCATAGCAGGGGAGTTGGAACTAGATGATCTTTAAGGTCCCTTCCAACCCAAACCATTCTATGAGTCTATGATTCTATGATTCTGTGATTTAGATTTACTTCTCACTTCCAAGCACACCTACTACCTGTGGCATCCATCTCTCCCCAGTTTGGCTACTTAGTTTATCCATTTTTTCAAACAAATTTCATTCTGGAAAAGATTCCTATACTGCCTCAAAACTGAATGATTTTTCCTGAGTTTGTCTTTTAAATAAAATTTGAATCTGTCTGTGTTTTAGTGCTTTTTAATCATCTGCAGATAGAAATGTTAAAAAAAAAAAGTCTTGTTACATACTAGTTTAATTTAGATTCAGATGAAATAAATTTTGACTTTGCAGTAACAACAAGTCTGCAAAAGTGTTTGTAACTATCGCAGAGTTGTTTGAGGATCAAGATAATTACAGTACACAGGATAACAGAAAATATAATATAATGGCATCCTATGTCTATTCAGCTAATCTTCATTCCTTGACAGATGTTCAAACACAGTATTTTCATAAACTGACTTAAAAAAAAAAGGTAATTCTCTTAATGGTTATAAACAACACGATAAAGAACTCAAAGTATATAACCATTTAAATCATATTCCATGCAAAATAACCTTAAAAATGTGGTGGAGTCTCAAATGTTCATGGATTATGCTCATAGAAGACTTTAAGTTAAAGATCAAGGTGCACACACAGCAAAACAAAATCTGTTATGAAACAAGCCAATATAAACTACAGTGTCACCTCTAATAACCAAATAACAATGATGAGTTTCATTGCATTTACTCTTTGATCCCTGTTTCCAAAGGCTTTGGCATTCAAACTGAATTTACCCCCCAAATCATTTTGAGGACTTAATTTTGTATAAGAGTTACAGGTCTGGGAAGGAATTCGCTGCTGTACATGGCCAAGGTGTCCCTGGCCACCCACGAGTGCTGCAATACTGTTCTTTTGGGGGCCTCTATTTCAATTCACAGAACAGCAGTTACCATGCCAGCTTATCCTCTAACATGGAATTTCTAGGAAAGGGAAACCATGTAATAGTTAATGCCTTCCTTCTCTCCCATTCTTGTCTTGAGTACTTGCCTATCTGGGACTCGCACAAAAAGCTGCTCTGCACTGCAGAAATAGATACCATCTTACATCTCATTGAATGAGAAACTGAGAAGCTGAGTTCAGGCGGACTTGTTTGGCAAATGTATTTTGAGATTGGGTTCTCCTCTGTTCCTGCAAAGCTTCCAGAAAGACAAACAATAGTTTTATCAAAAAGTTGTGGGTTTTTGTTTTCTTTTCTTTTCTTTTCTTTTAAAGACTGAAACATTTTATTGAACAGTTATACTTTAAAAAAATATATACTTAGAGTAAAATGTCCTATCTTTTGCAGTGTTGTTTTTGATGAAAAATGCTTTATTAGTCCTAGTTTTTAACTTCAGATATCTTATTTTCTTCATCTCTCATCTTACAGTGTATCCTTTCTTTGGTTTTTTTCCTCTCTGTAGGCAAATGTTACCTAGAAAACATTATTTAAAGAGGCAACATTTTTTCATGTTGTGTAATAAACCAAATGGTATTTTAAAAGCATACACCACATACTTGAGTGTAAAATGCAGTGGTAGGAAACAAAAAGAGACTCATCAATTTTTTGTGTTTCACTGATTTTTGAGATTAACTGTAGCCTGGCTATATTATTGCATATATATTTAGGCTTTCCAATGGCTGCCATCATTTCCTTCTGACTTCCCACAGACCTGTGTAGCCATTTTGATAACTGGGGATCACATTTCAGCATTGTCCTTTCTTCTTTGAATACCCCCACCACAGCTTTTAATCATAGAGTAACTGAACTGACCAGATAGCCAGCTTGATTTCAGAAAGTGCAAAGTGAACATAGTATTTCACACTCCTCATGCCCAAGTTATATGATGGCTTAATGCTTTTTTTCTTAGGAATTAATTTCCTATAAATAATTTCCTGCTCCATGAATTACGCTACTTGGGATACTCTGTTTCTTTCCTCCTTCCACTTCCAACTCTGTGCCTTATCACAGGCTGACCTGTGCATGAATTATTGTTTATCTCCCTACCCTGAAGTTACTGGCACCCTTTCATTCAGACTCATCTTAAAAATTACTTAAAAATTTTTAAAAATTTTAAAAATCTTCCTCATGACTAAATTTGAGCAAATTCATACACAATTCTAAAAGCCAAACATTTAAGCAGTCTGCACTAATGGCATTGCCAGTATTTGTCCTCCACTACTGACTGTACCCTAACAAGGATTATTCTATTGCTCCTAAACTAAGAAGTTTAGACCAAGAACCACAAAATTATTTCCAATCCTATCTTCTATCAATTTATTTGGAAAAGAGACACCAAAATAGTTTAAGACCTAAATACCTTTAAAGATTTGCAATCAGGTTCTTGAGCTGAAACAGAACCTCTTGTTTTAGACTGAGGTAACCATCTAAGCAACAAGCATAGGAAAAATGTCAAGAACAATTCTGAGTCAAGGTGCAAGTATTAATAGCATTCAGTTACAGCCTGGCCATTCTTCCATGATATGGAGAAATATTCCTCAGGAACTATATAGCTGAACCTTTGTTCCTACTGTTTATTAATTGCCTTCTTCAATCAATGTAGAAAGTTTTCTATGTGGTAACTTTATAGGGAAATAATACCCATCTTTGTTTTAGTCAGTGATGGGTATTATTGTACATAATTAGCACCCGGACTGCCGGTGCTGGGCTGGATGTTCAAAGAGTAACTGGCAGCGCAGAGGTAAACCCATCTGCCGCATTGTGGCAAGATATTGCTGTCTGGCTAGAGAACCTGGTTGTGAAAGTACATCATGTAGATGCCCATGTACCCAAGAGTCGGGCCACTGAAGAACACCTGCAATACATTGATGATATCATCGTATGGGGCAACACAGCAGAAGTTTTTGAGAAAGGGATATTCCATACCATAGAACGTCATGCTCAGTATATAAACTGAGTTGTTTGTACAGTGTGTAGTTGAATTTCAGATACAGACTGGAGACAAGACTAGAAAAGGGCAATTAATATGACCATGAAAGGTAAGTAAGAGCCATTAAAAACCAAAAAATACAAAGCAAACCACAAAACCCCTAAATCAGATCTGAGTTTGACTTCCACCTTAGTCTCTGCCATGCTGCCATGGATCTAAGCTGAATATCTTTTTAGACTTAATGTAATTATCTACAAAAATACTTAATATTACATCCTGGAGTTCTGCTTATTTTAAAGAGAATTTTTCTCAACAGTTCATGTTAATAATACAGTTTACTATTTCCCTTGTGCAATACTTGTGTTTACCAGATAAAATCAAAACCGTTGACTATGGAAATACTGAAAGATCCATTTCATGATAACCTAGCAACAATTTATTCCCACTAACATCTCTCAGCAAGTCAACATTAAGTTGAATGTAGCTCCTTGGCTAAAAAGATCAGAGCCATTAGAAAGGCATAACCATATAGCTTAGTTGAGGAAAATCTGAAAATTTCTAAAAACTCTTGGATCTGCTTTTTATTCTCCAATGAACAGAAACACATACATGCACAGAAGCTCATCTTTTGCTCCCAGGTCTCCTGCCTCTCTTACAATCCACAATCCTAGTCACCTGTTCACCAAGTACTTAAAATGCACGTATTCAGAATATATCAGCCCCCCTTCATGTGAGCATCCTGGCTGTATGTACTGTGACAGTAATCCAGAATGTGTGCACTGCTGAGACCTGAGCTTGATGTAAAGTATTTCTGATCTCAGATGTTCTAATCAGGTGATAATCTTTTAACAGATGTGAGGCTATTTGCCCCAGCTAAAGAAGTATACATCTAGATTTAGCTAGTTATCGTGGTCAGCTCTAAAAAGAGCTATCTATATAATTATTAATAACAGCAATGAAAACTTGTAATTGTTCTAGCCTTTCCTTTGAATATGTGTTTACTAAAACACATACCTGAGGGACATGGCATGTTTTTAAAAAACAAGCTTCTCTTCTCAGATGAAAGGGATAGAGAACTGAAACCAGTTCATGGCTTGCAATCATCATTCATCCTGGAATAAAAATGTGTGTTTGCTGGGTGGCAGTACCATGTAGTTCAAAATTCAAGAATACAGTAGATAGAGCTGACAATGAAGTAAATGTTTCCTGACAACTAAAATCTATAATACTTATAAAGTGTGTGTATGGTTGCAACTTACCGAAATAAATGCATTGCATTAGAAACCTTACAGTTTCTACTAAAGCACATAATCAGACAGTCCAGCAAAAAACACGGATCTCATCAGCAAGGCTATTGTGCATTTAGTTTGCCAACTGATCTTTTTCTAGACGCAGGTTCAAGCAAACTTGCTTGATTTCACATTGTCTTAATTACAACCTGAAATGCAGGGCACAATTTAAGGGGGAAATGAGTGTGGAGGGTGAGGGGAGAACAGGCCTAGTGCATTCAGTGTTTGGATTGATTTGTAGTGCAAAGGTACAAACCTCTCGGTACCTTTGCAAAGGATTTCTTGCCACTTTCAACCTTGTAGCATGCATACCAGGAGACTCTGAGAAGCCAGCCAGCAGGATGAGGTTCTGGGGTAATTACAGGTCAGGAATCAGTGACAGCCCTAACAGCTGGCTGTTGATTAAAGATGAAACTCAAGCCATGTACAGAGGGCCTGAAAAAGAACTATACAAGACTCCATACAGTGCTTGAGCCCTGAACAAGTAACTACGCATTTGTAAAGCCAAATACTAAAACAGCAGTCTCTTTTGTAGGGCAAACCAATCATTCCTTGCAATTCCTGCACTTATGGACAATTAATTTAAGGCCTGAACTTGACCATGACACTCAAATTCTTTTTTATTTAGTAAACACAAAACAAAAATAATTTTCTAAGACAAAATGGTCGATTAAGTAAGTAATTTGAGATGTTGCTTTGCAGAACTTTTACAACAGAGAAATAACAGGTTTACTGCTTTTTTTTGGTTGTTTTTCTGTGTTAATGTTATATCATTCACTTATCTTGGTATCTAGATGTGTAAACCTAGCACCCTATTTTCTAATCTGTTCATCCAGGTGTCATTTTCTCTTTCAAATATATATGCAAGTTCCTCCATGAAGAAAAAGAAGAAGAAAAAATATAAACAAACACTTCCAAAGTCACTCCTGATACTACAGCAGAAGCTGGAAGCGATAAATGATGTCCAGAGTACGGGGTGCTGCACATGCAGGTACCATAACAAGCAACTCATAGCTTTTATAAACAATCATTCATAAGGGGCAGTAATTCCCTAACAATAACACAGTAAATCAATGGAAGAGCCAGAAGTAAGATTTCCAGTCTGTTGCCTTTTCCATGTGGTCATTGTGCCCCTTTACAGATCTACCCACAAGTAACAATGGCATTGTGACAGTATATGAAAAGTATGCCTTCTCAATGGATTACATGTAGTAATGGTCTCCATCTACAAATCAAAGTATCAGTTCCTTTGTTACAACAGCTTTCAGAAAGGGCCTTTCCAATAAGATTTTATTTTCTATCAAACTAGTATAAGAACCAACCAGAAATACAGCATAAGTAACAATATGTACTGAAGCATATTCTAGACACTGATTTTGGAATCCGTATAGGAGACATTTTAATTTGCATGCTCTTTTGTAAAAGATTTAGGAACCAACCATACACAGCAACAGCAAGGTATGGAGGCACTTTCCTGGTCCAGCGATAAAACCATGTATTTGTAACTGATGGACACAAGAACATTCTGCTGAAAACTGTATATATTAAAGTTTTATGTGCATGGAGCCTGAGAAAGAGGGATAAAACACTGCATTAATGTTATAGATTAACTTGTCAAGACAGCCGATCCCATTGTGCTCACATTAAGTGAATATGAGGTTCACTGAGTGTTAATACAGAGAAGGAATTATTTTCTGTAGAGACTGCTCAGATAAATTCTGGTCAAAGTATTATTACCCTTGCATGTGAAAGCAATCTCTTGAAATGATATAAAAGTTGTATTTTCAACTTTCTTTAATTTTTCTGACATTGATCTTATTAACTTGTGTTTAAAGTCTACTCTTATAGGCAATTTTGTGATACTCATTACAAACAGTAGTCTTACGAAAATGAGAAAATAATGTAAAAATCATGAGTAAAATTAGATAAGTAAATTAAGTGAGTATAAAACTTTCAAATAAGTCAAATAAAGAAAATTCTGAAATAACTATTTTTTAACAAGTTCCTTTTGGGGCTAGATGTGATCACTAGCAATGCCACTTGTCAGGATCAGTTTTATATAATAGTTATTTGTTAACTTCTAAACTTATTAATGTATGCACTTTCATAGTCACAATGGTATGAATTATTTCCCTTTGGATTATTGTCATCCTCTTTGGATATTGAGAACTCTTCCGTCATGTATGCTTATGCTTAATTTTTCTATTGTACACAATCCAATGAGATTACACGTGATTGTGGAGTTAGGAATGAGCTATTTTTGTGGTCACAAATCTATTCTTTACTAATACTTTCTTTTGATATTTCAATAACACAACATGGAAAGTAATTATCACATAAATTTAGAAACAACAAATATTAAAAAAGAAAATAATTGTAAAATTCTTCCTAAAATTGTCTTCCCATTATTTTAATGAGAAGCTAGTATAAAATGCATCAGACCTAGAAAGTAAAACTGTATAGGAAAGGAATCATTCCCTTTCAGTGTGTTGGCTAACTTAAAAAAAAAAACAAAACAAAAAGTAAGCGCTGTGAAGGACAACAAAAAGGGCTTTTTAAAATATGTTAGCAGCAAAAGGAGAATCAGAGATAACATTGGTCCATTGCTTGACAAGGTCCGTCACCTCACAAATAGGGACATAGACAAAGTGGAGATGTTTAATGCCTTCTTCACTTCTGTCTTCAACACCAATGATGGGCCCTGGGACTCCCGGAGCCCTGTGTTGGAAGACCATGACTGGGGGGATGATAAACTCCCAGCTGACCCTGAACTTGTTTGAGACCTGCTGCTCCAGCTGGATGGATTCATCCCATCGTACTAAAAGAGCTGGCCAATGTCATTGCAGGACCTTTCTCCATTATTTTTCAACGGCCTTGGGAGCCTGGAGAGGTCCCAGTTGACTGGAAGCTGGCAAATGTTGTCCCAGTTTTCAAGAATGGTAAGAAGGAAGACCCTGGTAATTACAGGCCTGACAATGCCTGATAAAATTATGGAGAAGGTTATTCTCGGAGTTATTGAAAAACAATTGAGAGATAATGCAGTCACTGATCATAGCCAGCCTGGGTTCACAAGGGGAAAGTCCTGCTTTACCAACTTAATTTCCTTTTATGACAAGGTCACCCATCTAATTGACCAAGGGGAGCCAGTAGATGTGGGGGTTTTGGATTTTAGCAAAGCTTTCGATACTGTCTCTCACAATATCCTTCTGGATAAAATGTCCAGCACACAGCTAGACAAGTCCATAATATGTTGAGTAAGCAATTGGCTGACAGGTCAGGCTCAAAGTGTTATAGTAAATGAGGTTACATCAGGCTGGCAGCCAGTCACCAGCGGGGTTCCCCAGGGCTCGATTTTAGGGCCAGTGCTCTTTAATGTTTTTATAAATGATCTGGACGTAGGAATCGAATGTACATTAAGTAAGTTTGCCAACGATACTAAACTAGGAGGAGTTGTGGACTCCCTTGAGGGCAGAGAGGCCTTACAGAGAGATCTGGGTAGACTAGAAAGCTGGGCAATCACCAACTGTATGAAATTTAACAAGAGCAAGTGCCAGATTCTCCACCTGGGACAGGGTAATCCTGGTTATACATACAAATTGGGGGATGAGAGGCTAAAGAGCAGCCCCGTGGAAAGAGATCTGGGGGGTTGGGTTGATGGCAAGTTGAATATGAGTCAGCAGTGTGCCCTGGCAGCCAAAAGGGCCAACCGTGTCCTGGGGTGCATCAAGCACAGCATAGTTAGCCAGTCAAGGGAGGTGACTGTCCCACTCTGCACTGGTGCAGCCCCACCAGTGTGTGTACTGCGTGCAGTTTTGGGCACCTCAATATAAGAAGGACATCAAACTATTAGAGTGTGTCCAGAGGAGGGCAACCAAGATGGTGAAAGGCCTCAAGGGCAAGACTTACAAGAAGCAGCTGAGGTCATTTGGTTTATTCAGCCTAGAGGAGAGAAGGCTGAGGGGTGACCTCATCACAGTCTACAACTTCCTCAAGGGGGAAGGTGCAGATCAGCAGAGGGGGAGGTGCTGATCTCCTCTCTCTGATGACCAGAGATAGGACATGAGGAAATGGTATCAAACTGCATCAGGGGAAGTTCAGACTGGACGTTAGGAAAAAGTTCTTCACTGAGAGGGTGGTTGGTTACTGAAACAGGCTCCCCAGGGAAGTGGTCACAGCACCAAGCCCGTCAGAGTTCAAGGAGCATCTGGACGATGCTCTTAGTCATATGGTTTAGTTTTAGGTAGTCCTGTGAGCAGCAGGGAGTTGGACTTATTAATCCTTGTGGGTCCCTTCCAACTTGAGACATTCTATGATTCTACACCTGTCAGTAAAAGTTCAAACAGCAAAGCAGAATTTTGACACTGTCGAGAAGTTAAAATCTAACTTGAATTTGTTTACTGTTTTGTTCCAATGTTTGTGCTAGTTTACAGGGCAATATATTTTCCATAAACTCAACACTTGTTTTTCCCTAAATTTGCACTGTGATCAGACCCATGAGTACACTCTGACAAATTGTATGGCCTAACAATGGAAAATTGTAACGCACTTGGATTTCATGAACTTTTTAAAGACTGTACTGTAATCTGACTGCTACTTTAAAGAACTAATATGACCACACTAATAGGTCCCTAATGCATCTGGTTTTACCCAAGGACTGGGTTAGCTCCAGAAAAACCAGTCCTATTACAGATCTAAGATTTCATTACAGCCTAGATAGTAAGTCAGCAATACTGAAAAAGAAAAATGAAAGCACTACACTTGCTTTCTTAAAGTGCCTCATTTACTGTCCTATTGTACTGGCAAGCCTGGTACATTTTGGGGTTTGGACTAGATGATCTTTAAAGGTCCCTTCCAACCCAAACCATTCTATGATTTTCCACTTAACTGTGCATATCCTTGCTTTTGTCATTTTGCAACACAATCTTAATATCCATTCAGTGTTTTAGATATTATATATTGGTCATCTTTTGTGATCAGACACTCCAAGTGGAGGAAAACCCCATGGACTGGAGGAAAGCAAATGTCACTCCTAACTTCATGAAGAGCAAGGAGGAGGACCCAAGGAACTACAGGTCAGTGAGCCTCACCTCGATCCCTGTGAATGTGACGGAGCAGCTAATCCTGGAAACCATCTCCAGGTACATGAAGGACAAGAAAATCATCAGAAATAGTCAGCATGGATGCACCAAAGGGAAGCCATGCTTGATCAATTTGATAACCATCTACAGTGAAATTACTGGCCTAGTAGATGAGAGGAGAGCAGTGGATATTGTCTATAGAACTGGACTTCAGTAAGGCTTTCAACAGTGTCCTGTAAAATGCTCATAGAAAAGTTGTTGAAGCATGGGCTGGATAGGCAGACAGTGAAATGGATTGAAAACTGGCTGAATGGCCGGGCCCAGAGGGTGGTAATCAGGGACACAAGTCTAGTTGGAGGACAGTAACTAGAGGTGTACCCCAGGGGTCAATACTGGGTCCAATCCTCTTCAACTTCTTCATTAATCATCTGGATGGTGGGGCAGAGCGCACCCTCAGCAAGTTTGCTGGTGACACAAAACTGGGAAGAGTGGCTGATACACCGGAGGGTTGTGCTGCCATCCAGAGGGACCTCAACAGACTGGAGAAATGGGCTGATAGGAACCTCATGAATTTCAAGAAGGGGAAGTACAAAGTCCTGAACATGGAGAGAAACAATTGCAGGCACCGATATATGCTGGGGGCCACCCAGATGGAAAACAGCTTGGCAGAAAAGAACCTAGGGGTCCTGGTGGACACCAAGTCAAACATGAGACAGCAATGTGCCTTTGCAGCAAAGGCAGCTAATGGTATCCTGGACTGCATTAGACAAAGTTTTACTAGCAGGACCAGGGAGGTGATCTGCTCAGCACTGGTGAGGTCACACCTGGAGTGCTGTACTCAATTTTGGGCTCCCCCGTACAAGACAGACATGGACATATGGGCAGAGTCCAGCGACTGGCTACAAAAATGATTAGGGGACTGGAGCATCTCTCATGTGAGGAGAGGCTGAGAGAGGTGGGACAGTTCAGCCTAGAGAAGAGAAGGCTTGGGGGAATCTGATCCATGTATATCAATACCTGAAGGGAGGGTGTAAAGAAGACGTAGCCAGGCTCTTTTCAATGGTGCCCAGTGACAGGGCAAGAGGCAATGGGCACAAACTGAAACACAGCAGGTTCCATCTGAACATCAGGAAACACTTCTTTACTGTGAGGGTGACTGAGCACTAGAACAAGTTGCCAATAGAGGTTGTGAAGTCCTCATCCTTGGAGATATTAGAAAACCATCTGGACGTGGTCCTGGGCAGCCTGCTCTAGGTGGGCCTGCTTGAGCAGGGGGGTTGAGCAAGATGACCTCCAGAAGTCCCTGCCAACCTCAATCATTCTAGAAATGAAAAACTAATGTTGTCATTCTATTGGAACTATATGGTGAAAATTAAAATCACCAAGCCCATAGAAATTCACAGATTTTTGAGCCATTATAGTGGAAATGCTATGCATGTTCGCTGCAAAACTTTAATTCGCAAGCAAAGATGATCTCCTGCCCTGAGACCAAGGATATCTCAGTTCAGATCCTCAGCAACAGGTTTACAGGTATGATATTGGATAAACCATTTAATAATTTAATCTCTCCTTGCTGTTTCTTACAGGCAAAATATAGACAACCATTCACTGTGTCAGAGAGCAATTAGACTTGATTTTGCATCAGTAAATATTTATATATATATATACTTGATGTATTTGAACAGCAATAGATTAATATCCATATTGACAATTTCAAAAGTCAAAGTAAAAATGAATACATATGAAATGATCAAGCAGTACAGTGAAGAACACCACAGAAAATCTAGCAACAGCTCACAGTAAAATGCGTTTCACCTTACATACCAGAATACACAGCTCACTGTATTTTTATTTTAGGTTCACAGTGTAGCATCACACTTAGCTGTACTGGTACAAAAGAAAGAGAAATGGAACAAGTGGTTGATAATGGAAGCTGCTTGAACTGTGACTCCTGACAAAAAGGCTATGTTCAAGAAAGTACAGCTCAAGGTCTGAATCATCCTCTAGTAGTACCTATTTCTCTTCTTTGACTATGCTTACAGCCAAGAGTGACTAAACTCTTAAATTATTTGTAGTTCAGTACTTAAAGTAGCCAAGGCTGTGGTGCTTAGCAGTTTCATGAAGAATACCCTAAGTGGTACTTGTTAAAGTGCTAGGGGTGTTGGGAACAGCATTTTGTGAGCTGTTTCTGCTCATGTTTCTCTTGCAACAATGTGTTTGTGTCTTTGGGGCAGAAGCACATGCCACCTGGGGCAGAAAGCAGTAAAGCTGTGACATTCTTCCATACCTCCAGCAGTCTGCTTTTTGTATCAGGAAGGCTTATTTCTACGCATAATTCAGGTATAATGGATACAAAATCTTAACTAACCAAAATTAATGCTGCTTAAAGGAGAAATGCCACTGAGCTTGCTAGAAGAGCTTTCCAAGAATCTTAGACACAAATGTAAGCAATTCCTCCAGAAAATGAGGCTGAAGCCCCTTCTCCTTGCTTGTGTTATGTAACTAGGATGAAAATGTGGTGCATGTCTAACACTCCCTTTCTCAGATATGACTTAGCAAGCTATACAAAGACACACGAGGCAGAAGCTACAATGGTTTCACAATGAAAGAGGAGGCGAAAACAAGCTGCCATAACCTTTTTAACTGCAGCTATTTCTTATGCTCCCTAGCAGTTGAGGGAAGAGAGCAGATGAGGTCTTAAGTTTCATATGGGTCAGCTGCATATCCCATAACAAAATCTTCAGAATAATAAAAAAGATGCGTGGAAAAGAATAGACAAATAGTACAGAACTTGATATATAAAAGCATTTGTATGCAAATGAACAAATTACACATTTATTTTGGACAAAGGTTAAAAAAGGGGAAGATAAATGACTTGACAGTCATAACTGCTATATGCAAGGAGAAAACAGGATGCTGGGTTCACTATGTAAACAAAATCATGGCTGTGCTTGGGACTGCAATTTCTATGAAAAAATGTAACTACAGTATGGCTTTTAAATAAATTCATCTTTTTAAATTAAATGTTTGAAATCTGTTATTCAAAACATATCTAATCTCACCTGTGTTCTGCAGAAGATAGCCCTGATATTTCAGTATTAGAATCTGATTTATGTGACAGGCTCAAGGCAGCCCTGATACCTCAGACCTTAACCAGAGTCTACTATTGCTTTGTCAGGAAGGCACTGGTTAACACTTAGTAAGGAAGCTTTGTCCACCCAAGATATTTTATCAGCCCAAAGAAAGGCTCACACACCTGGCTGGAAAAGTACCTTCCTGTTTCATGGGGACGCCTACATCTGTGCTGAAATGTGACACACAATCTAGCTACCTCTAATTCCCTGACTACTGCAGAGAATGGAATACCTAGTGTTCGTCAGACCTTCCTGCTATCATTCTCGTCATTACACAAAATTTAAGGGAAAATTAAATGTATAGGTATTCTAAGAAATTGATGCTTAAACACTTTAGTGACAATAAGAAATGCAGATTACTCGTAGACATATTATGAAGCGAGACAAAGCCAAGATGGTAGTGCATTTGTATCAGATGACATTACTGAAGGTTCCTGTCATATTTCATATTATGAAAAAGAAAGGGATCTTAACCCAAATGTTCCTTCTTAGAAATGTAGACCACTGTATTTTCACTGTTGTATGGCCGGAAGGCTCTCCGTTGGGTTGTTACTTGGATCTTTTCTTCCATTCAGAAATGTCCCAACTCACTATTGATGACTATACTACAGATGCATTAATACACAATTTTACACCACAGTTCAGCTAAGCAAAGTGCCTTTCCAATACACTTTGAGAAATACTCTGTTATTAATTCAACTCAATTAATCTGAATTCACACAGGGTCCAAAGATTTGCTGTTGTCCTATAACTATTAATCCAGTTGTGTTAGCACTAATGCTTTCAGAGGATGTTGCCATCATTCCGCTAAACAGTAGTGCAACAAGCAATTATACTAGTAGATGAGCCAAAGCCATTTTCATATAATGAGTAAAATTTCCAAAAGCACTTCAGTGATCTGGGTAATGTCTACAGTGCTTCTCTATGAGACATATTAGGCCTTGCTGAAATCTATCTCAACAAGGCTCTTACGTGTAAATGAGCTAGAGATGATAGCCCACAGCTAGATCAATACTCCCACTGTATCAAACAGTGTTTGCTTAAATATGTAAACGCTATGTATGTTTTTATGTCATTTAGAGTCCAAACTACCTACAATCTCTAGACATAGGTAAGGACTTAATGAGCTGGACATTCAGAAACCCCCTTCAGAATCTAGTCTTTCCATGAAATGCCCAGCAAAATTTAGGCACATAGAGATAAGATGTAGATAGATAAGAATAGAGTGATTGGAGCTATCCAATAGGAAAAAAGCACATGGAAAGCTTTTTCTTAACTTTCCCCACTTTCTAAGACTTCAGCATCACACTCAGAAACTGATGCCTATTTTCAGAAATAGCCTGGGACTTAGATTACTCCCCTAGGTAAAGAGAGGGTTGGGTTAGTTTCCTAAGAATTGCTGTGTTGTTATTTTTTTTTAAACACAGTAACTATTCAATGTAAATTACAGGAGCAATTTACAGACAGAGGACTGAAATCCCAGGCTCCTTTCTCTCAATAATTGCATTAATCCCTGAACTACAGTGCCTTGACCCTTCATGTCCTCCCTCTCTTTCCCACTGAATTTGGAGTTCATTCCTGCAAAGTGATTTATGTTCAAAAGGAAAGGAAAACGCTGCCATCCCCAAATTGCCCTAGCATAAGAAGTAGGAGATGAAGGTTCAAAGAGCTTCTGTTTGAAAAGAGAACTGAGCGTAGGTTACCCACTTTCTGAGCAAGTATTCTAAACATTACGTACTGCTGTAAAAAGGAGGACAACATCAGCATCACTGGATTCACTTTAAAAGGAAAGAGCAAGATCAGATCAATTCACTGAAAGAATGCCTGGAGTGACCTATTTTCAGCAAAGATTAAGTCTATGAATCCCAAGGGAACTGAGATCAGCTGTAAGCCTGACTCAGGGCCTAAAAAAGTACATTTTATTTGACATTCACATTTAGATTCAATAGTTATAATTTATGACATTAGTTGTTTCTTAGTCCATGAGATATAATTTGTAACATCAGTTGTTTCTTTACTCATGCATTTCAATCATGATATGCCAGCCTTTCTCACTGAGTGTGGGAATACAGGTTGTTTGCTATTCTCAAGACGTATTTGTGACTTTGGTCAAAGTCAGGGTATTTTGTTTCCTTTAAGATGCCAACACCACTCAGTCATTAAATGAGTTAAAACAAAAATGTTCCATGGCTTTCACTCCTAATACTAAAAGAGTATTTGAGGATAAAGAAGTAGCAGCTTTTGCAATTAAAATATAAAAGGCATCTGCATAAATAGCAAAATTTGCTGCTGCTGTGTGAGTCCACTGATTCTGGTGCAGCTATGACTCAAGACACCAGAAAAAAATGTGGTCCAAAATGTTCATCTTAACTGAATTATGTTTCATTAAACACAAAACCCCTTTCAACCTCCCAGGACACTCTGGTAGAAAATTGATGATGGTCTGTGCTTAATTATAGAATATTGTCTGACATAAACCGATATCAAATCATTGTATGTCTCTGTTAACTAACGAGATAGAGTAGATACATTTACTCCTCTCTCTTGATTTTAGTCAGATGTTGGAATGAATTTTTAAAGCAACTGCTAAAGCAAATAAAAGTGAAGAGTTGACTGATAAGGCCATCACTGAAGGAATCTTTTAGGAATATCAGCACCAGACTGGGTGGAACATCACTTACAATTCTGACCCATATTTGGTATAATAGCTAATCGTTCCCCTCTGTTTGAAAAATTAAGCTCTCATCCATCTACCATGAATTTAATTGAGAAAGGAAAGGAACTGGGTACTATGCAAACAAATAACCTTGTAAAATAGAGATCTTCACACAGAGACACTCACCTGTCAGTACTGGCAGGGGCTAATTTACTATGTTTAGTGATTGCTTTTTCTAATTGTAGATTGTTTCAATTACGTCTTGAGATAAAGAAGTGCTAGAACGCTACGGCATGTGTCATTGCTGCTGTGCTACTTCTGCAATTCACTGGAATTAACTTGTGGCTTATCTTTTTTATAATACCAGCATTTCCTTCTTTCTGAGCAAAAATGAATGCACTGCACAGTAGCACATACTCTCCTATTATGATCTTTCTTTTTTACTCTGGGGATTATCTCACTATTTAGATTTGAACACTCTGCATCTTGCCCTACTTTTATACAGCAGAAGTTAATAGAAGTAATTCCATTATAAAGTTTTGAAGGCTTTAAAAAATGCCATAGGAAACAAACATTTTAAGAAAAAAGTAACTGTGGAGACAGTTTTCCTTCCAGAAACATCTGACAGAAAACGTGTTTATCAGCCCTAGTGTGTATTTATAAGCGAAAATAATTAAAATACAATATCAATTAAAGAAACAGATGTAGATGTGGGAAAGGACTGTAGCATATGTTTAAAATCATGTGAGCATGTTCCTATTTGTGAAAGATACTCTGTCAACATTTTTTTAAATGTAAAGCCAGCATTTCAACCACAATTATTAAATGTGGCTACAGTCAGAAAAAGTTACTAGGCAAAAGTCTTATTCAGTAGATCTGTTCTCCATATGTAGTCAGTCCAAATGTACTCACTTTAGTGATAAAAATAAATTGTCACCATTTTTTACTCCTGTTAGCTCTGTACAGCCAAATACAGCTAAGAGGAAGTGAGCTGTATTCTATTTTAACTCCTCCACCACCAACAGATGATCTAGTTGTCGAATCTGTATTATTGATGATACCATACAAGCCAGAAAGCACACAGCTTGACTGTGCAGGAAGACATGATGCAAAGGATGTGGTTTAATTAGGCCATGGCTTTATTAACTCATCTGGCAACATTACCCAGCAATATGTCATACAAAGCAGGTCTTCATTCTTTCATTGATTGTTCCAACCTATTTTGAAGGTTGCTGTCAACCTTCCCTCCTTCCAGACTAATTCCAGTTGTTGCTGGGGCCTCATCATCTTCTCCTCATATGTACCCTCAAGGGTGCTACCTGCTAAGCTGCCATATGTTGAACCTAACCTCCTGGCCTAGCCAACTGTGGCCTTTAAAAAGGTAGACAGAGCTTCTAAACCATTGGTCTTGATCAATGTGTGTGAAGGAGTCAGGTTTTTTTTTCCCCTAGACCTCATGGAAGCCAGCAAACAACACATTATATACAACAAGTCCTAAAAAGGCATAAGAGGCAGTTCTGCTTTGACTTGAAGGTAATGGTCACTGATGAGCAGCGAGAAGGCTCATAACAGTAAAGAGCTAACTATATTTCTTCACGCCCAGCATTCAATCCTTCAACATCTTTTCTTTAAGTAAGGTCCCTCAGTGATTCATCATCTCAAGGAAGAAGAGAGCAATAGAAGAAATAAATATGGGTTCCCACTGTTACTACCATCAAAACTTCTTTACTCATAGATTTCAAAGAATATTTTTAGATTTCAGTTTGCAAATGGGCACTAGAAAATACCTTAGTTTCTCTATGAGCTTTTACACAAAGTGATTATAGCCTTCCCTTCTTTGCCTGGCAATGTTTCTTGAGCAGGGGATGTCTGAGGGATTAAATTAGAAGACATGATAAGTTCAGGACAGAAGAATGGCCAAAGCTTCACTACAGCTATTCTCATCTAGCTGACAGACCTTTACAATGTGGAGCCAACTGTTCATGGAAAACAGGTCATCTAGTCCTGACAGATATTTCTCTAGCTTTGTGGTTCCATGAGTAATTCTCTTCGTGGAAGATCTTGCTCCTAGTGTCTCACTACCAACTTTCCAGCCTCTCCCTTAGCTCTTCCCTTCAATTTTCCTGAAATAAGTGATTGTTCTTAAAACAGATATGTAAAATGTTAAATGAAAATAAAAATCACAGAATCACAGAATGGTTGAGGTTGGCAGGGACTTCTGGAGGTCATCTTGCTCAACCCCCCTGCTCAAGCAGGCCCACCTAGAGCAGGCTGCCCAGGACCACGTCCAGATGGTTTTCTAATATCTCCAAGGATGAGGACTTCACAACCTCTATTGGCAACTTGTTCTAGTGCTCAGTCACCCTCACAGTAAAGAAGTGTTTCCTGATGTTCAGATGGAACCTGCTGTGTTTCAGTTTGTGCCCATTGCCTCTTGCCCTGTCACTGGGCACCATTGAAAAGAGCCTGGCTACGTCTTCTTTACACCCTCCCTTCAGGTATTGATATACATGGATCAGATTCCCCCAAGCCTTCTCTTCTCTAGGCTGAACTGTCCCACCTCTCTCAGCCTCTCCTCACATGAGAGATGCTCCAGTCCCCTAATCATTTTTGTAGCCAGTCGCTGGACTCTGCCCATATGTCCATGTCGGTCTTGTACTGGGGAGCCCAGAACTGGACAGAAAATAATTTTATAAAGTAGGTTTTTATATTAGGTCAGGTTTGAAAAGAGAAGAATTAAACTGCTTTGGACACCAGCATAATTCTGGATGTAAATACAGATTAATTTCTTCTTACAAACCATCAGGGATGGAGATTCCACAAGTGCCCCCACCCCTAACTACATTAGATCAGCTGGGCTCCCAGTGGCTAGGACTACTGTAAAGAATGGGGAAATAGTGCTGGATGGTTCATCTTTGCTATGCAAAGAAGCAGCCATTACATGTACAAATATTGGAATGTGTACAAATAGCTGAAAAGGGGCCATAAAGAAGATGGAGCCAGGCTATTTCCAGTGGTGCCCAGTGACAGGGCAAGAGGCAATGCGCACAAACTGGAACACAGGAGGCTCCGTCTAAATGTCAGAAAACACTTTTTTCCTGTGAAGGTGAATGAGCACTAGCACAGGTTGCCCAGAGAGGCTGTGGAGTCTCCACCCTTGGAGATATTCAAAAGTCATCTGGATATGGTTCTTTGCAGCCTGTCCTAAGTGACCCTCCTTGAGCAGGGGGTTGGGCAAGATGACCTTCAGATGTTGCTTCCAACCTCAACCATTCTGTAATTCTGAGTGCAAACATGAATTGGGTGTTAAGTGGCAAAATGAGCACATTTCATAGGTGATCAAAGGGTAATACACACATTGCCTCACAGACAAGCTTCCATTCTCATTATTATATTTTATGCTTTCCAATATTGTTGCTTTCCCTAGCATCTGAGAAATTCAAAATTCACACATTCTCATAGCAGTTAGATGTCCTGAAGAATTATTAACCCTTTGTACAGATAATGGAATGCAATTGGCAACTACTTGAGAATCTTTAGTTATAACTAGCAGCTGGCCGGAAGTAATTTGACTGATTAAAAAAACCAAGCAAACAAAAATTCACACAGAAAAGCAGAAATCAGATCTTCAGACAACCAGCTCTATGTCTTAACCTCAAAGCCTCATCTATTATGCTTGGGAACAATTTTTTTGTTCCTTTCTACTGACTATTTGCATATAAATATTGTCTATTCCATTTTTTTTATATACATAAGAAAATATTGTAGGCACTAGTTTGGTATTTGAAACCAGTATCTAGAAGCCAGCTTCACATGCAGCACTGCTGTTTCCCTCATGACATATATAAAAAACACAGTAGCTACAATATGCTTCCACATGCTTAGATGGTTTGTGTTTAACTTGCTGTATTTTCAATGAGGTACATTTAAAAGAAGAGGATGCCTGGCACCACATGCATAATTTTGATGAATAGACAAAACATTCTCATCTAAAGTATGCTCACTTTATTAAAAAGAGTAATCTAATCTTAGCCTTTATTCTGTTAAATCAGTCATGTGTGACCCATTACTAACCCACTAACATGGAATGTAACTCGAGAGCCAAAGAATTATTCCCACCGTATTGCTTATCAGAGAACTGGAAAATAGGTATATACTGTATTTTCTTGTTTAATCATTCTCGTTGGTGATTTATTGGCAAAGACACTACATTTGTGCATCTCTCTCAGCCTCTCTTTTCATCTGTTAATTCTAATTATCTTCTTTCTACATTTGCATCATTCACATGCCCTATTTGTGTACATATATACAAAACCAGCATGTCACCAAAGAAATATAAAAACTATTTAGTGACTATCCAAGCAAAGGTATGATACTGGAGGAAAGCCTTGCACTGTTTTCAGGAACAAAGCTAAGAACTAAACACTTTATTTTTTCTGTTCTAAACAGTCAGTTATCTTGAATTACTGGACAATTTGCCTGAGGCCCCCTGTAGTTTCTAGGAATATAGAAGAGCTTGCAATACGGGTGCTATATTTCTGGTTTTATGTTCCAAGAAAAAAAATCCCAGTCTTGCTGAAGACAGCACTTGCACTTATTTCTTTACAGTTTAGAAAGTGCTTTGAGACAACCTTAGAAAACATGTGTAGGAAAAGCTTATTACAGTTAGAACAGGGAACTGTATAGTCTAGTTCTCAGGGAATCATAGAACTGCTATTGTATCTTGGGCTTTCTTTTGGGAATTTATTGGCCTAATATCTGGCAAAAGGGTAGATGAATACTGTGAGACAAATAGTTCAAACTAGCATTTTAGAATGTGCTTTTCAATCCGCAGAACAGAGATGTTATAAAAGACAACTAGGACTAATCTGAGTGAAAAATACAAGATGCTGTTGGGTTTTTTTGTTTTGTTTTGTTTTTAATTTCAAAACATAACTCAGACCTTTACCATTGCTTCCTCCACTTTCTCCTTTTCCCAAACAAGAAATTTAATTTGAAATTTTGGTTGCTTCAGCCATGATCTTAGAAATTGCTTTTGAGCAGAGAGACCTATGAATCTTCACACAATATGAAGGTTAGGTCAAACTTATCTAGGAGTTTCTGATGAAGAGATCCTCACTTTCTTTAAAAAAAAAAAAAAAACCACCTATAAAATGTGCTCATTTTACTACTAAACGTCCAACTCATATGAAGAAAAAAAGACAATAAAAATTATTTTACTAAATGATAACTGTGAATGGACAATATTTGCCAAATCAAACTGAAATGTTTCTCCCCAAATAGGATTGTTTTCAAATACTAGTTAAAGAAAGGCTATTCTAACCTGGTAAAGCTTAAACTATGCAAGAATTTAAAACAGTATTCATGCACATCTCTAAGAATGCCACTACACAGTACAAGTAAAATAAACAGGATGAACAGGTTTCCAGGGTTCTTAGAAAGCATGAAAAGAGATGTATTACACATTGTAGTGGAATCTTTTTAGCTATTCTAATCATTAAAGCTATAAGAGACTCTGCTATTTATTCAAAACAACTTAAAGCAACTCTAAAGGTCCCAGTGTGATGTTTTCACTTCTAATTTTCATAAAATGTTGATAAGAGTGGAATCAAACTAGTTAGTTATCAGTCTTGACGTTGGCATAATGCGACTGGAAATGTACTATTTGTAATTACTTGAAAGGAAACAAATTACCTTTAAGAGGAAAACCATAGGTAGAAATTGCAGAAATTAGATGTGCTAGGCTGCTCTTAAAAAAAAAAAAAAAAAAAAGTACCTGTTATTTGACTTGCATTCTATGAGAAGGAATACATATGCAAACCAAGGGCAGCTATGTACTAGTAGAAGCATGGACATGATGACTGAGCAGACACTTTTAATCTATAATTTCTATGAAATACACGAACAGCAAGTGACCTTTTTATATGATTTGTTCCATGTCTGAGTTCTTGGAACCACAACAGCAGATGGAAGAACTGACTGATGCTAAACTTTCATTTAAAAACCCTTAAAATCAGAGCTTTGGAGTTTAAACTTAGAAACAAAGCTCATACAAAAATCTCATGCAAAATCTTAGGTCACAGATTATTAAGCACGTGTTTAATTTTAAGCATATTTTCAGTCCATCTAAATCAGTATAGTTAACCTTTAAGGATACATTTCAATGGGGTTGAGATCCTATGTAAGCACTACGCTAAGTGGAAATGGACACTAAGGAAGAACACAAATCTCCAACTGTATCTGAACTTACATTTTTCATTAAAACAGAAAGGTATTTTGCTGGCCCAGGAGAAACACAGGATTTTATACAATGGGTTTCTTGGCTGTCTGAAATAAAATTTTTCCTTATTTTTTTCTCCCACCACTACTATCTGCCTAGCTATCTTAAGATGAGCACGTGGAATAAGTATGTTTCCTGAAGTGGAATCATCCCAGCTAAGTCAGTGTTGCTATTGTGTTTTATATCAGCAGACAACCTAAATAAGGAATCACTTAAAGTAAATTCCAGTCCGTTACTGTATATCTCTAGACTCCAAAGCCAGAAAGGATCACACTGATTGTTTCATCTGACATCTTTATAAATAAACAGTAGAATTTTCCCCAGATGTGGAATTAAAGCAAATAATGTTAAAAATTCAAAGAAGTAGTGAGCTTACTAGCTCCTCTGGTTGGCTGTTTCAGTGAACTACCTTCAATATTAAAATACTGGGATCTATATCCAGGTGAAAATATTGGGACTTCAAACAGTAGAGAGACAGAAGAGATGAAATCCAATCTAATAATCCCAAGCCAAGATGGTGGGCTGCTTTTCTTTAATAGCTGCTCACCTTTCCCAAGAAATACGTCATTAAGAGCTGGAAAACTATGGCTGGAGGACAATTTCTCTATAAAGTATGGTGGCTGCAAGTGGAACTGAAAATGTTGAGGAGAGTGTACAACAAGCTCACTGTATGAAGTTTTACTGGATGATAAAAGGGAGGGACTCTTGCAAAATACAGCAGTTGTCCTCTAGCGATACCCAGCCCAGCCCAGCCATACGCTGCTGAACATACAGTGCTGCACAGACAGTTTTCACAGTGTAGAATAGAATGGAAATGATGTCATATTGCTCACCTCCCTGTGACAGATTTCTTGCCATGATACCATGTTTTCCACCACACATTTCGTAATTTAAAAGCAAAATATGGCCCTTTGCTTTCACTAAACCAGAGACTATGAATCAAGAGGACTTGAACTGTGAAACCATCTCCTTTCCATCTCTCATACTTGGCTTATTAATTGGAAAACTAGGTCATTTGAAATCTAAGAAATGAATGAAAAAAAAATAACCATAGCAACATCATAACCCCAGGACACTTAAGAGCAACCATTTCTTTTTCCATCTAAAAATACAACTGTCCTGCCTTTTATCTCTCTGAGGGACAAAAATATTGCATTACTCTTCCTTTCTTGGTACCTATATTTCTGCAGTGTATGGGCTCTGACCCCAGACTTCCCCATGGTGACAGTCAGTGAAATAAAGCGTCACTGCCCTTGCAATCTCAAAAGCCAAGAGGCTAAGTAAAGAAAGGATCATCATCTAGCAGTATTGCACTTTGAGACAGGAAATCTGAAGTTAAATTTCCTCAACCCCTGGCCTGTGCCTAAACTACAAGGAAATCCTCCTTATCAAGACAGAAAAAGGTTTAGTTAGGTGATAATAATGATCTGCTCACAGCAGAACTTACTTGCCTATACAATATGTTACTGAGGTGTTCTCATCACGGAAAAGGAATTCTCACCGTTTACGTTAATTGCAAGGGTAAGTCGATACTACCAGGGAAAAAATCTTTTCAGACACAAATTCAAATCCTTTAAATGTCATATTCCCATTTCAATATTTGTACAACAATACGTACATACATGAAACATTCATATTTACAGATAGAATGAATGATACTGATGAAAAAAGGAGACTAAAATGACCTCTTATCAATACCAAACTCCTCCATTAGATTTATTGTCAGCCTTCGATATTTCTTTTCAGGAAAGTGACTGTTGTTAGGTGATGTTATTTACCTGCATTGTCTATCTAGCCTGGGCACACCCACGGATAATACCAAACTATTTGTTTTTCTTACTTTCTAATGATACAGAGAGTTCCTTTGTAATGACCAGATTGGCCCCACTTTAATCACTTCCTATTGTTTCTGTGCATGGGAAGATTTAGCAGCTCATTGACTGTGTTGACTCATAATCTGCACAGGGGAAACAATGTTGTAGCTCATCAAATGTAATCAGTTGCTAATTGAAAGGAAATGAAATTTTAAAATTATATGGCACCTTCCAATGAGGCAGTATAACAAAGGCTATTTATAGGTTCTGTGAGCCAGAAGCTCTTCACAGTCTCCAAACTGTAGTCACCTCAAGAGTGGACATCAGTAGCTATTTTGTAGCAGAGGACAGCACAAGTATTCCTGGAAAAAGCATATAACTTTACTAGGCAAATAATTTTACTTTCCAAAAAGAACAATCACAGAACACACAGGCATATCAGAATGGATGCAATTGTCCTGAAATTCAGCCAAAAAGAATAGGCCTAACAGTTCTCCTTAATAATAAAATGGCACTATAACTTATGTTTCCACAAGTTATTCTGCATCTTAAAAATAATTTCTCTTATTCAAAGATCAACATCAACATTCTTAATATCAAGAGACAGGACAGCTTCAGAACACATCATCAGCTCCACTTCTCCATTTTTTGCGCATATACTTAGTGCTGTCTCTACTCAATAGCTTAATCTAATAAAATCGTATTACAAAGCAATAGCTGAAGCAATGTATGTAGCATAACATAGTTTTTCTAAAACTGATCTGCTTTCTTTAGCCAGATTTAAAGAAATACACTTTTCAGAGAGCTCTGAAAAACTCCTGTATGAAAAACATGCACCTTTAATGTTCATCAGCTTAAGTACCCAAAGACAGTAGTCACATGAACTTTTAGAGCCTTTTGCTTTAAGACAGGTACCTTTCATTTTCTCATATTCCCTTGATTCATGGCTGTTCATGCAGATCAACTTGTATTCATGAGTCAAATGCTACAGAAGTACACCATCCATTGTGTTAAAAACAGTGAATCATCATGAAGCAATTTAATCTGTTCCTCACTTTATGATTAGCATTCTCATTCCTATTTTTCACAAGAAAAAAAAGAAAAAAAAAAGCCCTAATTCAGGGAATCCTTCAGTCTCTATTTCTCTACTTAGAATAAATATGACATGTAGAAATAGCAACAATGATGCTATTGCAGATGTTCTGCCCTATATCAGGTCTTGGAACCAAAGACACATCATGTGGAGTATGTGCATATTGCTATGTATATATGCTATACACATATGACGTCCTCAAACTAGAACGTGATGTGAAAATTGTTGTGGGAACAAAACCAAAACTTTTTGCAATTTAGCTGCAATGAAAATTACAATGAATTATAGCCTGTACTGCAAGAATTACTCATGGGTATTTCATTGTGTCTTACTATTAAAAGTAGTCAAAACATTTTCAACTTCAGACAAAGAGCAGATTTTGAAAAGGCTGTTTTATCAAAGCTAGAATGCAGAGATGCAGTTGGTTTGACAAGAAAGTTTTATGTGGCAACATGTGAGGAAAGGGGTCTTCAGACAACCCAACCTACTCAAGCACCTTTTTACTTTAACTCAATTCCTTTTTTTTCAAAAGGTGTTCAGGAGATTTGTTTTCACTCCACTGAAGAAGCTAAGTTCTGAAACTTCAGATGTTGCCACAAAACTAGATTTTCAACCTTTGGTCAGATCTACCCATAATTTCTTGCCTGAATCCTTTTCAGTGGCAACTGAAAACAAAAATGTTCATGATTACATGCAAATGTCTTTTTTTTTTTTAAACTGTTGGCAGTTTAAAGGAAGAAAAGTTAGGGGTGTATTGCTGCTAACCAAAATTCATATGCTGTGTTAACTTTTACTGCATGACTTCCTGAATTTTTTAGCAGGGGAAACTGCTTGAGGCAGTGCCCATAACCACACCATTTCTGAATGAGTGAGATTCATATTTGAGTAGCTTTCTTGAGCAAAAATGATGGCTGGTATTTTGAAAAAGAGCTGCTGTCTTTGTGAACAAGAGAAGATATAGATACAAGAAATATTCAGAACTGGATTTCATAGGTATTTCAGCAGAAGGAGGATCCACACAAAGTTAAATCTATAGAGATGTTAACAGTAGTGTAGCTTTCTCTCTGAAAAGCATATTACAATTTATATCATGGTTTGATGACACAGGGTGTTCAGTAGCAACGCTGGTTTAAAACCTCTGGGGTTTTTTCCTGGCTCTTGAAAAGTTTGCTACCAGCCTCATTGTGTTGACAACTCATGGAGCCGTGCTGTGAACATTTCAGAGAACCTGAAAAAACAACCCTCTCCCTCTTTCTTTTTTCCCTGATTTTTTTTTTTTTTTAAGACTGACAAGTTATGCACTCTGACTTTCTGCAAGAGACAGAAAATGAGAAGCAAATGCAGTATCAGACCCAAACCCAAGCTTCACAGTAGTATCCTCAAATCCCAATAGACCTTTAGTTCAGAGACTGACACACACAGCATGACCTCTGCCATTTCATACACTGTCAGCCTGAAGAAATGGGATGATAATGGCAGATTATATCTCAGGAAGCACAAGTCTGAGAGCAAGCATTGCCACACACCCAAGCAAAAAATGCTATCTACTTTAGCAAGCAAGTATTGTCCCATATTCTCTCCACAGAAGTTTCAATTTTCCATCTCCTGCTGCTCTCTTAAAGGGGGAGGGAAAGAATAACCTCAGTCAACCCCACGACAGCATGAGGGAAGAGAGCAAAAAGGGATGGGATGGGATGAACAGCATGAAGAACATTAGGAATTTCCTTAGCGAGTCCACTAGAACCAGGAGGAGGCAAAGATTCAACCAGCACTATGAGTTTCTGACAGCAGAGTTAAAAAAGCACCGCTGTACACTCTTAAATGTTATAGGCACCATCACTCTTATTCCAAGTACTCATCTTTGACCAGCTTTTGAGGAAGCTGTTTTTCCATACAGGCAACAATTTTTGTGAGGAACAGCTAAGAGAGGGGACCCTCTCAGACCTAAGTGTTCAAACAGCATGTGCCCCTTTGAGTTTACATCAGAAAGTGGGGAGTAAAGAAGGGCTGTATGTAGGATAAGAATAGGATTGTATTGCATACTAGTGATTCAAGTAGGAACCTTTGTGACATGGTTATCAAGGTCATTTCCAGGAACAGTGTCTCAGCCCAGCCAAAACACAGATACAGCTGTATAAATGACTCTGATTATGATTTGAATTATAATGGAAGATATCTGTAATGGTAATTTAAGGGGGGCTGTCTCCAGATGGTACCTCATAAGAAAGTGTATTCTGGCCTGAAAAACTGAAAGCGTCGTGCTCTTGGAATACCATTTTAATATGCAATGAATCTTCAAGGTAGTGATCTGAAAGTAAAGCAGTTATACACCTTTGATGAAGATGATTGTGGTAGACTTACAAAACTGCTACGTCAGAGACGGACAGAAATCTGTTCAATTCTTCTCTATAATTTCTGTATGAAACAGTCATACAAGAATGATCCACGCATATTTGCAGCTAAAGGTTCAAATGAGTTTAATCTAAGTATGCATCCTCTTTTCTTGTTTGTTTCTCTTTTCATTAGAGGGTCAATAGTAAGTGGCATAAATATTTCTTAACTGTCAGAAATCACCAATTCTGTGGCTACTGGCTGCAGTTTTACTTGAAAAAATTTGAAGTCACTTTGCAAGAGAGCATCGTTGCCACAAAAAGTTTTCTTTTAATTAAAAGTAACTGGCAGCAACATCGAAGAAGTACAGTTACACACAAAACCATCTGTCAGGAGAACACTACTTATTGGCACCCACTGGAAAAAAAAAAGCCCAAGTACAAAGAGGGGCAACTATTATATATTTCAGAGGGAGGGGTTGTTTTTGTTTTCACATTTAAGATATGCAAAAATTTTACTTTAAAAGAAAAGTTTGAACTGACGACAACATCCATTTACTGAGAACGCAACAAAAAGGTCTAAAACATAGAACAAAGAATCCATTTTTAATTTAATTTGTAGTAGTGAATCCTATAAATTTTACACCGCAAACTCATTGTTCTATAATCAGAAAGTGAACACTGTAATTTTTTTGTAGATATGCTTCTTCATATCTAAGAAAGCAGAGGAGTTTTGTCTTTAAATTAAAAAAGTCAGCTCACTGATAAAGGAACAGTGAGTAGGACTTCCAAGATGCAGCTGAAGGCAGTCATATTAAAGGAAGAACCAAAAGAAAAAGTCTACTTCATAGGACCGTTTGCGGGAAATAACATGTTGTGATATATTCTGGGAGAATTATTGCTTATGTAAAAAGACCTATTTGTTAAATATGAATATTTTTCTTAGGCTCTCCCATCTTTCAAAAGATTCTGACTAACAAAAGGACAGAAGATTTGTTATGATGAAAGTGGCCTAGCTCATAAATGCCTTAATTAAAGGAATATGATCAACTTAGAACAGTTTGTACATAGAAATATAATAGATTGTTTTATCTGTTGTCCTAAGCAGCATTTTTGTAAGTATAAATTAAAGGTTTTAGTCGGAAACACAGCGTATGTATTTTGTTTACGTTGTATATTTGACAGCTGCTTGGTTTAAATTAATTTCACTAGATATTCTCTGTGTAGCACAGCACAAGTGTGCTCTCCATTTCTCATCTTTTGGTAGAGCTTTCAAAAAGTAACAATGAGAGAGGACCTTTTTTTAAATAGAAAAATTACCATAAATCAGCAAAAAGTGGCACACAGACTAAAAGGCAGAGAGAGTACCTGCAAGTTCTTTTAACAAAGTTGACAGTATACTTTTCATGTTGCAGTAAATTTCAACTCAGATAATAAAACTGTTATTTTTAATGTTTCCAGCGAGTGTATGAGAAAAATACAGATTAGACTGCTAGCCTGAAGAATAGTGTCCAGAAGCATTTTGTTACCCTTGACCTTGTCTGAAAGCTTAGTTTCCAGAGACCCCTTGTCTTCTGAGAACTTCCTAGCAAAAATGCATTAACAATGAGTTCTGGACTGTATCATCCTGCAATACCACTCGTCTTGCACAGAAATGAAAACAAAAATGCTTACTTGCATAACCCACAATACCATTTTCTTTTTGTTCCCATGGTCTTTGGTCTTGGTTAATATGCTTATCAAAAGAACATTGGAATGTTACCAGCTTTGCTTGAAATAAGCAATACAGCCGCCTAGAAGAAAATAAAAGACTGTCCACTTCTCCCTTGGTTTAGCTATTTATTTAAAGACTCAAGGGGTTTTTTATTAATTAACCAACTAAAATCATAACTGGCAAATCAACAAGGTAGAGATGGGGTTATTAACAATAGTTCACTACAGGTAAATTTGGCTCAAACACTTCTTTTCTCTTATGGTATTTGCAAGAATGTGTTCCAAATAAAAGCTCTCTGCAGCCCTAGACATCAACTACAATCATTTCCACTGACCTAAGAGTCTGATCCAGAGCCTATTAAAACCATATAAGTCTGGAGGCCCTTCAACAGTAAGTCTGCTTCGTAACAGTCTGCCCTCTCTTTAGCCACAGACTCCAGTGTCCTTTCACATGCATCTCCATCACAGGTAAGGATAACATGGAGGGGGCAAGCCAACACACCCAGAGAGCTACTCCTCTGGTCAGTTCCTTTGTCTGAATGTACTCTAATCCTGTACTCCCTCCTTCCTCTGCCTCTTCACTCCATCATCATATGAAGTGAATACATCCCTTGGATACTAATCTTTAAAACACAGATACAATTCAGTTAAGAACATAAAGATTTCCTAGGAATCTACATAACACCTTGATCTAATGCATCTTTGTTTCCAAAAAAATAATGCGGAAGAGTCCAAGATACTCCAAAGGATTTACTTAAATAATGGAAGGGTGCAGCAGTCTGCCCTGAACATGCTTTCTTGAAGTGTCTGCTTTGCTGCTATATCGGCCTATCCCAGGGCTAATGCCATTTGTGCGATTTGATCAGCATTAGAAAAGAGAGATCGTTCCTTCCCCTGCATCCATGTTTCTGAACTCTAATTGGAGCTATTCTGGATTCTGCTGGTATGGAAGTTGAGGATATAGTCAGACTTTTCACCCGCCCTCAGAGTCCATTCCAATGTAGCACTTACACCCTGTCTAGTAAGGCAGATTTTTCTGGCCTATATTTAAGCAATAAGACATGACAGGTAGTGCATTTTCAGAGGATTATTATATGCCTTGGGTGGTGTGATAAGGCAAGAAGCTGAAGACTTTCCTTTAAGTGTCTTTTGGCTATTATGAAATGGAATTTATAAATCAAAAAAGAGAAAGAGAGAGTCAGACTCCTGCACTTAAAGGGTATTATTGACATGGCCATGGCATCATTGACAGCCAGTCACGAAGCTCTGACTATGTTTAGACTTTTAAAGCCATTCCATAATCAAAATAAAAGGAGAATTTTACCGTCAACCTTGCATCAATATTGTAGTGATAATCTACAGTGGACTCTCTACCTAATTAATTTTCAAATATTATCAGTGAATCTGAATACACTAAAGTAAGGCTTTGATTATTTTTGCTTTAATAGTGCGAAGTGGTCAGAGTTTTAGTATGATTAAGTAAGAGTAATCTCTGCACTCAAAGCTTGATTTTGAATCAACAAGTCAGCTACTACTAAATACAGGATAACAGGATGAGGCATTTACTAGCATTTCTGTTGAGTTTTTTCTCAGAACTTGAGCTCACTTTTTGACTTTCTAGAACATTACTGCTAAAAAACCCAAAGCAGACCATTAGACTGATGAATGAGCAGATAACTGTGTGTGCAGGGAACTTATTTACCCATTATTTGCTTTATTAAAAAATTTCAGTTGAGTTTTGTTTTGTTTACATGTTTAGCTATATATGCTACTGATTACAGTTGTGTTGTTTTCCAGACACTGTGACTATAAATTAAAAGTAAGCTAGGGTTTTTCTGGTCACTTTTATTCATTAGCAGCAATATAGCAAAAATAAGAGATTCTGAATATAGCAAATTCATTAATCAAGTAAGATTATTCAGTTGACAAATTAGAACCTGGAATACAATAATACTATCTACTTCCTCAGATCTGTGCCCAGATGGCCTCCTAGCTAAATTTACCCTAAAAAATTGGTGGTGGTCTTTTGTTGTTTTGGGTTTTGTTTTGGGTTTTTTATTATTTGCAACGTGGAATCAGACAGAATTTAGAATGCAAAATTGCTTCCAATTGTGTTTTCCAGTTAATACATACCCCGCTGCATGTCTCCCCTCGCTCCCCAATCTTTTATTATGAAAGTTTATTATGAAAGGTCAAACAAAACTTCTCCCTTTGGTTTGCGACATATAATTTTTCCATCAGGATAACCTAAAATTAAGCTTGTAGTCTGCAACCTCATTTAACCAAAATAAACTATGCTACAACAAGCCAGCGTTTCTGTCAGGGTTCTACAGCCATTATGCGGGACTCGGCCCACCACAGAGTTAGATCACGATGAATGCTTGCCACAAACATTCTAGAAGTTCAGCATCCACAGAACCCATCTTCACTGTGGGACAAAAATGTTGTTTTCCTACAGTTGGTAACACTGGCTTTCACTTCTGACACTTTTTCTGAAACCTGCCCACAGGATGGACATTTGATATCCTGTCACCAAATGTAGTTTAGATAGCTTTACAAAAGGAGGAGCTTAATTTCCTGTAATGTGCGATTAAGGAGTGCTCTTCTAAACATACTGTAGCATCACAGCTATGAGAATGTAGAACAACTGGTGACCTTTCAACTCTATGCATACTTTTCTTGATGAATGTTGCACTACAAAGAAATTCAGCTTGTATAATGCTTCCAGTAAAGCACGAGTGGAAGAGAAGAAAGCTGAAATTCTAGTAACGTCTTTCAAAATACAATTTCTGATGTATCTGTAGACAGCCCAAAATTCTTGGTAATTTTCAGCTGTCAGAGTACTGAAAGGAGTGGTCTCTTAATCTCTCATAAGTGAGTTCCCAAAGTTCTTTGAAGCTTTAGGATTTTTTTGTTTGGTTGGTTTGTTTTAAAAAGAAGGAAACTAAAGTGAAAAAGAGCCTTTGGACTTCTATATTAATCTAAAATACATTTATCATTGTTTAAGTTTTGTCACTAAATTAACAAATAACAATCAAACAAAAATCTAAGCAGGTTGAACCTGGGCTCTGGTAATTACTTGAAGCATATTCAAACATTTGAGGTGCTCCAACAGACTTCCATTACACTGTTACATCTTAAGTAAAATTGCCTTCTGCAGAACTTCCAAACTAAAGTTATGTCATATCAGAAGTTATGTCTTCTTTCTATAACTAATCTCCCTAGATCTTCCTGTATTAACTGTCTCATTGAACTGAAACTTACACAAGTTGAACCTAAGATGATTTGGCTTAAAACAAACAGCTATGGGACAAATTATTGGTCTACAAGTATTTTAAGGGAAGTAGTAGTAGATATTGTGAGAATTAGTGTGAGGTGAAGGAGCAACTTGAAATAACCAGTTAAAAAGTGTAACACATGAGCAAGAAAAAATTAAGTGGAAAATAAGGAGAGTTTTCTGGGCTTTCCACTTTTTCCCCCAAACTACTACTTTGGGTGCCTCGCAATTGTTTCTTAAATAAGAGGAACCTGCATGTTTATCTCCTTGTAGAGACTTATTACAATCCAGTAGAACTGATCCTGTGCCACAGAAAATTCCCCAGGGTCCAAAAGGATCACATCCATAATATTTTACTTTCCATCCATCTTTGATGAGATACAATTGATCAGATACTCCTAAGTGTAACCAGTCTACACTTTGCAAAACAAAGGAAAATAATCAGCATGGCTTTGTAAAATGTTCTCATTATCTCACCATTTTGCACAGGATAGTGTGTTTCAGATTCAGTCTAAACTGCCAAATACTGGGCCTTGGCATTTTAGGTCCAGACACATTATGCACAGTGTTGAGCATCTATTAACATGAGACCACATACATCAGTTACCACTCATGTATGTAGGAAGTGGACGGATCAGAGTCTGACTCTTAGTTACTCCTTTACAGACATGAATTTAATGTATTTTCAAAACAAATTTTCTTCAGCATGAATAGTGATTTAAAGACATTACCATAACACATATTATGCATGCAAAATAAGAGTCTTAATAGTTTGCAGTGCAACACCCACACTACTTCAGAATTCTGTAACAAATGAGTTTTAATCTTATTTTTAATGTTCATTAATGGCTGAGGCATCTTTTAGCTGAATTTTATTCCTTAACAGAACACATTACCTTTAGATTGGACAATGTGATGAAGAATCTATTTTTCAGGCTTTTTACTTGGATGGGAACCAGTGTGTTCCTATATGAGAGCACTGAGTAATCATGTGCAAAATAGGACCACCCAACATCTGTCTACATTCACTTGGAAGTCAGTTTTATATTCCTCTGCTAAAGGACTTGCAGGAAATTTATACCGAATACATGGGTGGGGTGGGATAGAATCCTTCCTCTTTGCTTAATCACATTCAGGGAAAAGCGATGATCCATTTTGTCTGGTTCTCTCCATTACTCTTTCTAAAATTAACTCACATCTGACATTATAACATATGTTAAATATTATGTAAGTGGTCTGTTCTATATTTGGCTTATTCAGTCATAAATCCTCACATGCACGCAAAAAAAAAAAAAGTAGCACTGTGAGAAAAAAAAAAAGAAAAAAAAAACCACACCAAAAAACCCCCACAACCTTTTACAGACAAAATGGAACTGGTAAAAGTTGGATTACTCCCCTTTCCTCCCAAGTTCATAAAGGAGCTGAAATAATCCACTGACGTTATGAAAGCTCACAAGATTTTATCCACTAGGGAAAATATTTTGCAGGTGAATATGTTCTTTTACTTTGTAGAAATGGAATTTTCACAGTCCAAGAGAGCTTAAGAGCTACAGTTATTTATGCTGAAATAGGCTCCAGTCTGGCAAGACCGAGGTGTGTCTGTAAGCATGTGAAAGCCAATACGTCATGGCCATAACAATGAGTTAGGAGCTCCCTCCCTGCTTTTCTTACTGTTCTTATTTTCTACTGTTTTACCAGGGATATCAAGCTCTCTCTATAACTGGGAAAGTAAGGTTTTGGCTGGTAGTAAACTTTGATTGGTTTTCTGAACCAGTCTTTCAGCTTTCCCAGCATATTTGTCACAACTGTATTTCCCCGAAAGCCGTGCACTGTTTAGTACAAAATTTCCAACAGTCTTATATCAATATTATCTGTCTCATTTGATTTGTCTTGGCTGGAATAAAATACAGAGGCACTAAATTATATATAGCACACCATTTTCATTTTCAGGCCACTGACCTTTCTTTATACCCACTGTTTTGAACTATTTAAGAGCTGAAGGATTTCACACCACAAATGCCTGCATTGCTGTAGTGAACGTAGGCTCTAACAGCTACAAAAATGCTTTGGCGGTAAGAGGTAGCGTATAAAATATACCTTCCCTTCTGCTCCTTAAATCCCATTTTCTGAAAATAGCTTGATAGCGCCAGACACATGCCAAGTTCAGTTCTGAAAGAACTTACTTACAGATGTGGCCCTCAAAGGACAGACATGGACAGTTAAACAGGAGGCGGTAGCAACACAAAGGTTAAGATTGTCAAAGAAACTGAAATCAGCTAACAGCGAGGTGCCTAAATATCTTCAGCAGAGGAGTTAGATTGACCAGTCCCTTTACTTCAGGAGTTGTCAGGGGCAAGAACAACTCAGAAAGTGAGATACTGTCTAACAAGGGGATTTTGCCCATGCAGCTCTGAACCAAGTGCCAATTATACAGAAACACCAGCTAATCAGTTCTAGAAATCATCCCTCCTGGCAGCCCGAAAGGCCTTGTTTCTCAGGAAGGTGTACCTGACATTTCCTTGTACCAGCTCCAGAAAACAGCATATGTATTTCTTTGACATTAACGTCAATACCTATGGCTAGTAGACTTAAGTGTTTTTCCAGTGGTTTCTGATGGCATGGAGGACTGATAAAATTGCTTCTTACTCAAGAAAATGTTGTCTGGACATTGTGGCAACAAGGGCAGAATAAAAAGATCTGTCACTGAAACATTAGCACGTAATTAACAAGCTGTAAACCATCAGGAAGGATAGCTCTGTGCTGGTTAATTCCTCCTATCAAAAGCCCTAAACTGAAATAGCTGTTTTTAAAATCTGAACAAAACCACAGGTAAATAAGATTTTTAATGTATCAACAGTTATCCAAAATCTACATTTACATCTCCCTTATATCAAATTATTTCATAGCCATAATTGTGTCCTAATTATATGTTTATTTCTGAATAGAAGTAAGTCCAAGCCACATATAATTACTTCTCTCCTTGGTCACTGGTGCTGTAGAAACCAACTTTTTAGCATTTAAAGCCACAATGAGATTTTCATATGCCAAGGTTCACACTGAGATATACCAAAGCACAGTTGCAAAAGAGCACTGAAAGACTTACTCTGACCCACATAACAAAGCAGGACATTGCGAGAGCCTGACTATATTCAGCTGCAACTGAGTGGCTGAATGGATGGTTCATATTCTAAAGTGATTCTATCATGTCGAACCACTGTAAAAATACTGGAAAACATTGCCATTGTTGTTTGGAATGAGAAATATTTTGCATTTTTGTTACTACAATATGACATACAATGGTCTAACGTGATGGCCCAGAGCAGTAGAGATCAGATTTTAGCCAACACAGGCCGCAGGAATGAGAATTAAGCATGTAATAGCCTGCATTATCTTTCTTGACAGGCAGCTGGGCCTTCTACAAATGTTATTCTCCTACTACCCTATGAGACACTTCAAATACAGCATATGTAAATTTCCCAATCCTGGTGTAACTGTTTTTTATGAACTGACATTACCTAGGCTATTACGCAAGAACAAAAGCTACTCTATAGTTACTGCTGAAAGCTAGCTTTCCATTCTCTTGTTACCCCACAATCAGCCAGAGCCACTTGCACAGGCCTGTTTTCTTGAGTATGCAGAACGCTCACAATTATTATTATTAACTGACCTAACAGTGATCTAGGCTCTGTTGCTGCCTAGTGGGCTGAGTCAGAGAGAAGGGAGCTAGTTATCACAGGAGGGAGAACAGATATTAAAGCGACAATATTGGAAAAATAAGGTTGAAGAGCAATAGCCTGGAAGAACAAGATAGTTAGATACCTAGAGAAAGGAAAACGGAATCAAGAGTCCTGCTTTGAGTTAAAAAGAATTTTGCTACTATTAAGAAATCTGCTGTAGCATCTTATCAACACATTTCATAATATCAAAGAGACTAGGCATTCCAGTTTTACATATAAAAATACCCTTCTGTTCCAGCAACATAGCGCATTGTGGAAAAAAAAGCAAAACTCTCACAAACTTGTAACTTAAAATGCCACAGGAAAATATTTCTTTTAAAGCCATTCAACGTATATTTAATGCACAATACAAAGTCACAGTAGGCATCAAAAAGAATATTTGCAGCATGGAACAAATGAAAGGAACAAAATTAAGACTGGGTGGGTAGCATAAGTAGGGTGGAGTGACAATGATGAAGGATTATACATAGCAGAAGGAAGCTGACTAGGTCCCTAAATAGTTCACATCCAGATGCTTTGATATCTAGATTTCTTTCAAAGGTGTAGAATGTTTTCAAAGAAAGTGTAATTTTTATTGAAGGAGAGCGACGTAACTGAGAGCAGGAGAAGGAGTAGAAGCAGCCCTTGGGTGGATGCCACCTGAAACAGATTTTTAGCCTTTGTTCCTTTTCATTGAAATTGCCCCCCTCAACTCAACTGGCAATCAACAGACATACATGAACACACAGACAACATACAAACACACACAGGATACTGTAAAAAGCTGCAGTCACAGGTGTCGTTCCAAAACATACAGAAGGACCTTACTAATAGCTTTGTGAGCAAGTCAACCGTGTTGAGGAACAAAATCACAACTCGTTTGCCAGCCATTAAACTCAAAACAACAAAGCCTCTTTAGTCCAAACAATATAAAAGCACAATTAAAAAAATAAAATAAAAAAGCAGCATTACGGTTTAATCTGCTCCAGGGTTTCAGCTAAAATATCCTTCTACTGATTTCAGTTACTCCTCTTTCATTTATCAGCTACCCACTTTAAGACACAGTGTGCCTTGAACCTCTTTATTTATCCAAGGCTTTCTCTACACAGAAAACTTGTATTGCCTAGTGATTCTGATGTAATAAAATGGTGTAAACCCCCTCTTCCTCAACATATAGACATACTTCTCCTATACATATGTACATATGCTTTTATCAGTCTAGCTTCATGCCACATGGGAATGAAAACCTGTATGTCAGTGATATAACTACATTCACAGGTATGAATTATTTCAATTAGTATCACTAAAAAAAAACCCCAAACGATCCTACTGTAACCCTAATGAGCTATACCAGAATACAATGTATACAGACCACCTCAGGCCACATGAAGTTATGTATATGAAGAGATGTATCTTAAACCAACAAAATTACATTTTCCAGAAAAAGCTAGTTAAAAATGAGGAAAGAATTAATTCTGCTGAAAAATAACACAGGAAAACAATAATCCCCATCATAACTGATTTGTTTACAGAAATCTCCTAAAATGGAACAATTTCATAAGAAAAAGTCAAAACACAGCTCTAGAGAGACCAATAATGACAATGGTTATGAAATACTCAGGAAGAGGTAAATTTCATAGATACACACCCAGAAAGACACAGTATTATGCAATATTAGCAATGCTCTACTTGGATACCATGTGCCTCAAAAGTCTAATGTGCTGGATCGATGGAACTTTGACTGACAACAGCTCAATGCTGTCTTCAGCTGAAGTTCGGCAGTCCAGGAAAATATGCAAACCACATTTTTGCATTTCTCAGTTATAATTTCTACTTAATTATTATGTTCTTGGCAGATTTCCTGTTTTCACTTACATATGATTCTTGGAGTATTGGATTCTTACTGCACAGTACAGCACACAAATCTTTTCATGTTTGATCTCCCATTCACTTGTACAGCAGAGGTTTGCTGAAAGCAGGATCAAGGATTACTCAACTTTTTTCCTTTCCTATTTTCCATGATGACAATTCCACACTAGCAATTTTTTTTGTTGGGCAACAAATTAATTTGTGCTAGTCAACACCTGATCTGAATTTGTGTAACTAATTAGCAAAATGTCTACAGGTGTAGAGCAAACGAAGCAACACATATTTTAATTTTCCAAGAATGATAAAATTCAGGTAATCTCAGGAGAAATCAAGCTCTCAGAGGCAAAGGGACATGGTGCAAATTCAGTCTTCTGAATCCCACTATTTTGTGTTGGCATTAATAAATAGGTTTCATATGACATGACTGTAGTTTGCACTGGTTGTGTACTGTTTTCCTCTACTTAGAACGCAAAACATGAGGGTTAAATGAAGATGGTGGTAAGCAGTCACTTTATAGTTATATAGTCTGTCTTTACTTTTACACACTTGTGCATTCATAATTAAAAAGCAGAAAACTGTGGATTTATTGTTTTGGCAGCTAAGACAGAATATTGAAAACTGATTTGGTTCTGGTTATCTTGCAATAAAATCCGGTGGTTCTGAATGACTCTTAGGTAAGAAACTAGCTTTTACAGATATTATGCAAGTATAAATAAGCACTGTAAACAGACTCAGAAAAACAGACTCAGGAAAACTGTATTGTGGATGGATCTACTAATACATTTTTAAAAGGAGATCACAAGAAAAGCTAAATAAGTTCTATTGTCTCTTTCAATTGTAACACTCTCAGATCCCTAGCAAGCTATAAAATCATGACATTTGGTAGCTTGCTTTCAGCATTTTTGATGTGTTTCAATGAATAGCACAGTCCTGTAACAGGAATATATCTTGTTCAGATCTATACTATTGCTACAAATAGTAAAATATTAAAAAGGAAGACAGAGGGAAAAAAAAGAAATGTGAATAAAATGTAAATTACATGACATAATAAATCAAAGACCTAAAGTCTGACGTTTAGATTTCTGGTGGTCCATATGTTTTACATATTATGAAACCATCATCATAAACAATTCTTGCTAAAGAATACAATTCACATTCTTCCTAAACCATCCTATCTCATTTGTTTACAGTTTCCTTCTCAAAAGCTTCATTAAATTGAAGACAGCATGAGCAAGTTGAAACAATTCATAAAGAAAAAAAGATCTCTATTAAATAATGTCAACATCAAAGGCAACAATAAGTAATCTCCTGCAAAGGGAAGGCTGTGAAAGCATCTTTTGAGCTGGTTAAAAACTGGCAATTATCAATTTCATTTTGACATGAATGAGAGGGAGGAATGTTCTGTACATGCTTTAATCTTCTAACATATATTTATAACAAAAAAAAAATCCAAAACACCTTAAGATATTTTTGGTGAATATTTAACTAAGTCTGTACTAGCACAAACAAGTTTACACCATTGAAAGCATTATGCCTAGTGTTTGCTTTATCCTTTAGTTTTTATAGAGTCCTACTGTTTTTGTTAGCAGACAATGGTCAAGTATTCATCCAGAGAAAAGACGTCAGTTGGGAAGAGGCTACCACTGCATGAAAATAATACAGCATACAGCGTTCTCCAGGGCTGGGTCTGAGGTGCTGTTGCAAAAGATAGTGTCAGGGAAGAGAAGCATCAATGCTCTTCCACTGGCAGACCTCCTTCCAAAGAGCTCCAGCAATCAAGAAATATGGAATGAGATAAAGAACACAGGGAAGTCTTCATTGAAGATTACAGGAGGGCAGCACTTGGCTTACTTGGCCCCTTATGAACAGCGAAACCACCACTTCAGAAAGCAGCAGTCTTTTGCACAAGTGCAGATTTATCACAGTGTGCATGGGCAATTGGTCTGTTCATGTCACAAAGGGAAAATATTAGTGTATAGCCTTTCCTTGTCACTATAAGGCCCAATCCTCTATAGAGTTTAATAATGTAGTCGTGCTATTTCAGCTATAATAGCTTATACTTCATTATTCACAAGACACTCTATCGAAGCAGATCTATCCCATGCACAGACCAGCTGATACAAATTTTTTCATCTTTTAATCTTTTATGATTATAGTAGAATGAAAAACAGAGGGAAATGCAAATGACTCCTTTTTTTACACTCAGTTCTAGTCACCAGTTTATAACCGTATCCTTTTTTTCTTTTCACTTTTGTTCTTACCTACAGAAGAAGAATAATCCAAGACAAAGATATTAATGATAGTTATCTAGAAGATTTTCGTATTTCAAGAATTTTATATTAAAATTATGGTCAAGTAGGTTAAATGTTTGTAAATTTAACACAGAATAAAATAACTGTACATAAAAATAAGAACTACTTATTTCCAATTAGGAGGCGTTAAACACCACCATAGACATTTTACATCTTTCCCAAGTTGTTTAACACGTTTTGCCTGCTTTCTAATTATATTAAGGGAGATTAATAGTAATGGTACCTGAGTCATTCTATTTCCTCTGCAGATTCATGTTCATATAATACAGAAGACTTCCCTAGCAAATGTGTTTCTGAAAAGCTGATGGGATTGCTTCAAAAATTCAAAAGATACCCCAGACGCATTTAGCCTATTGGAAGTTTAGAAGGGAAGAATTTACTGTGATGGAAAAACATTGTGTTCAGCTCACAGTCAGATCTGGAATGATTCATTTAAAACAATCCTTCTGAAGAGTTCCTGTGTCTAAAAGCTGCTCTCTTTTTTTCAGGCTTTCTCAGGTGATTTAATAAAATGTATTACCTTTTCCTACAAGCCTCACTAAGCAAAGGGTGTCAAACAAGCCTTGCACCGCAGTCATTGCTTAAGGACAAATATCCTGAACCTCACTATGCTTTTCATTTGACATTCAAAATGGATAGGATTACTTCAGTATGAGAACACAATTAGCACAACAGAGCTCCTTGCAGAGAACAGCCACGCTTTTCTTGATCAGTTAATGACATTGCTTTTCAAAACCTCAGAATTTTGTGTTTGTTATACTACATTTACATAGGACTAAAATTGTTTCAGGATGCTCTTTGCTTAGTGATGCAAAGTTTGTAAGGACAGGTAATACCCTTATAACAACTGAGAAGATCCTCTCCATTTTTTTCCGAATCTGGAAAGCCATGTTTGCAGAAGGAAAAGCACAATACAGTCACTTTGCCAACCTGTATTCAGAAATGCAGGTTATGTTCTCATAGTTTGTGTATATACATCCCACACGTGTTGGGAGGTCAATCCGAGTCAAAAGCCGCTTCATTATATAAACCATGTTTAATATGCCTTAAAAACCTGATTTTATTTAAATCAAATTTGTGACCACGGTACGATCTAGGTCAAGAATCAGCAGCTACTCAACATTTTCTTATAAACGTATTCAGTTTTCAACCATTTTGTCTTTAACTCCCTCTATATAATTACCTCCTCCTTATTTCTATGCACACTAATTGATTCTCTAAGGATCTAGTTTTCTATTTTATCACATAGGCAAGATAAAATGGAAAAATACAACAAATCCTTAGTTTTTCCTAGATCTGTCTCTGCTTCCTACAGTATTCAGTGCTACTGTTTTCACAGCTCAAACTACCATTTACGGGTCTGTAAATGTAGCCCTTCTGTTCTCCAAGTTTAGCCACTTGTGGATCAGGAGTGAATTGTTTTAAGAAAAACACTAAAGACAGCAAAAATGTACTGCAGTAGTCACAACATATGGATGAAATATCAAATGTTGGCAGGCTTAGAGTAAATAGTGATTTATTTATTTTTTTAAGTAGTAGCTACCAGACTGAGAGAGGTAGTGTCTTTGTAGATTTCCCATGAAAACAGAGAGGGTAAAAATTTGGATCCTATAAGTAACAAATATATGTGCTCTCTCTCACTTGTTACCAACTCTGACGTTATGTCTATACCACAGTCCTGTCCTCATTTTCCTTTGTGCAATTATTTATAGAAACGTAGAGCTTTGTACCTCCGTTACATTGATGTAGATGCTTAGGGTAGGTGGCTGTAAAGTTGTGGAAAATATTTTTGTCACTAAATTACCTGACCTATTCCAGAATACAAGTGAAAAATAGGTTAAAATCAGACAAAGATGCACAGTATATAGGCTCTATATACTCTTAGTTTGAATAAAAACCATTCAAAGATGGAGGAAAACCTTTTGCAGTATTTATGTATAGTACAGTACAGTACAGCAGGAGCACTGCAGACTCTTCCATGCTGCCTGGCCAACATGTCTGTTTCTCACTTAGGAGACTAGGAAAGTTCCATCTCTTGGGCTTTTTAATCCTCAGCTTCTTTGCCAAGATCGCCAGCAAAGCTATCAATTATCACATCACAAAAAGAGAGTGAACAACCATCCTGCAGAAGCTGGCATAAAACCATCAACTCTTTTCACATACCTCTTCATAGCTATCAGATGGTAGTAGTTTTGGGTTGCTACTGAATTAAATATTTCAAGTGCTCAATTTTTGAGGGAAAAAAAGAAAAAAGAAAAACTTAGTCACAATGATGTCACAAGGTCTTACTAGAAGCCTATTCCATGACATTATCCAAAGCTCTGATGGTTCCCATATTTAGACATATCAGATTCTCTTCTTAGTGCAGTATCCCAGTCCTTCACATTAATTTTTAGGTGGGAGCCCAATGGGTCAGTGCCAGCAAGCATGCTAACGCTTGTTCACCGGAATCCATAGTGCTGGCGAACATTTCGCTGAAACTCTACTTAAGGGTCTCAAGTGTATTTCAGCACACTCAGGGTATTAGAGCTTTATATCATTTGAAAGAATCCTTTATTTTTAGTGCTAAATCAACAAAGCTGTTAGTGTCATTTTCAGTCAGACTGTCATCTACTGGGAATTCAAAATTACACTCAGCTGCAAACTATTGACACTCCTCTTAACAAAAAAATGTTTTTAATAAATCTTTACATTAGCCTATGAGATAAAAAAATCTTTACCATGAAATATACAAGTGTATAAGTGTTTTATGAAAGTTTTATTAACTTTACAAAAGAAGAATTGGCAGTGAACCATGAACATCCTGTACTCCTAACACGTGGTTATAAATTACATGTTCTTTCCAATAACATCTGAAAAAGAGACTGTAATTTAAATTTCAAAACCACTTGGCATACCTACTATATAGTGCTGACATGAAGTAAAGGGAGGATCTGGAGAGACTCAAACAAAGAATGAAAATATAAAGACATCCTTAGCTAAAAAGCTGCTGATGAATACAATTCCTTTCCAGCTGGACAGGGATCAAGTACTTGCTTGTCATATCATTCAATGCACTGTTCAATCAGGGATTCTTCCTTTCAACAAAAAGAAAACTTAAGTGCTGCTAATCATCCCTTGTAGAACTTTATCTTGCAGATACCTTCTTTATGTCAGGATTTCTCAATGACCATTGCCAACAGTAGAAGGATCAAAGTTGTTATTAAACAAAAATGCAAACATGCCTTCACTGATGGGGAAAAGCAGTTATCTTGTGTTCTCACATACAAGATTTGCAGCTACTAGCAGCTTAATGATATTTAGTGTGAAGTAAAAAAAAAAATCCATATGAAGACTCTGAAGAGTATCTATTGAAAACATTTTACTTTCCATTTCTAGAAGACTATGACTGCTCAATTTAACCTATTTATTCTGATTTCCTGTAGTAAGATATATGCCACTTCATCCATTTAAGTATGTACTTTAAAAAGATAACATATTCAAAACTGACTTTTTTGAATAGACCTACTGTTTGTCGTGCCACATAGCAAACTATTCTCTCAAATGGTATAGTATTTTTAAGTCCTAGAAATGCCTTTAATAGACAATGCATATGTTTACAAGAAATGTAAATTTTTTGCAACCAGACTGGGTAAGTAATTTCATGCAACTCATCCTCACAGTGCTGTCTGGATAAAACTGGTTTTTCTGCCTCCCAGCAGTATGCAAAAACCCAGAGAGAAGCTAGCTGCCAGTTAGTTTAGTGGCTTGAATGGAACGCAAGCCTATAGAGAGAAAGCCAAGCCGCAAATAATCATGCAACATCAAGATTCCTTAAGACCAGTCCTTAGCACAAAGCAAACACAAGAGCACTCTGAGAAGAGCAAGTGAGAAATGAAAAAGCCCAAAGAAAAAATGATTAAATAATCCTAAGATTAAAAAAATCCACCACTGCCACACAGCTCTTGTGACAGAAACAAGTAACAAGATCAACGTTTTCTGATAGCATATTTACCAATTTTGCTGAAATTTTGGTAATACCCAATTGCACATCTACCTTTATAAGAGAAGGGAAAAAAGGTCAAAACGGTGAGAAAAAGGACTTCATTTAGAAAACTTTAAACAGATTTGGCAGGCAACTCTAACTTTCTCCAGCCCCTACAGTGAAGTAGTATGTTCTTAGAACCGTGAAACATCTAGTCTGACATTTGAGAAAGTACCAGGAGACACGACTAGTTCATTGGATCATTTGGGTCAGGTAGAAAAACAAATTATAGAAAGAAAATGAGTAGTAACTCTGAGAAGTCTGTTGGGAAAAGTGATCAGCAAGTAGTAAAACTAGTCCAGAAGACCTAATCCTTGCTATGGTGGATCAGAAACATTATGCTGAGAGCTATAACAAAATTCTAATTCATAGCAAGGATTTGCAACAATCTGGATAGCAGCTACAGAAAAAGCCTGGACAGCAATTGAAAATACAGGCAAAACTTTTTTCAAAACCTGTGTATATGAGTCTTGCGATCCACAGAGAAATCAGAAATATTATTCCTAGCTGACTAGATTCTAATGAGGTACAAAACTGAAGTGTAATCATCAAAACGGATCCTGAAGTTTATAGTCCTGCAAGTAACTGATGTTTATATCCATTACTTATTCTGAAGAATAAAAAAATTAGCTCAAATTCAAACCATATTTTTAGAAATGCGTGTTAATCAAAGAGTTGAAGGCGGCAGTGTTTTGGTCTGTAATCTTTTGTTCAACTTCAGAATTGGATCAGTTTTGCAAAACAATCAGGATGGCAGATTTTCATTTGTGTAAAAGCGCTTAGGAAAGTATGCTCCCTCTCTCAGATCACTCACATTAAGGCAGGACTTAGAGGACAAATATTCCAAAGATGTTAGTCACAAAAGTTGATCTAGTAATAGAAACAAAGTCTTTGATGTCTTAACTGAATTATAGGGCCAACAGAAATAAAACTGAATGTTAATGCTATTTTGATATAGTACAGTAGCATGAATTGAAACAATAAAAGTGAAATAAAATATGTAGATATTACTCAACGAAAATACTTTGTAATTCTGAAACACTTTTTTGTACTTTTATTCAAATACGTAGCTAAAAGAGAAGAAAAAAGTTGGAATTTTCTCAGAATACAACTCCTCTACCTTGCTAGTTGCAGTGGTACTGCATTTTCCACCACAGGACCTGGTGATTTTGCTTAATAAGTATTGCTCTTTTTCAGCCTGCATATGCTTCTGTCTTGAGCATTAGTTGTGAGTTTAATTTTGAATTACTGTTAGAATAATATATGTTGTTAATGTTAGAAGACCCAGTCAAATAGCACTGGAACAATGATGTAAGATTAAAAAAAAAAAAATCCCTAATTTATTTAGCTTATTTTAAAATGACACTCGATTTGTATACAAAAAGCAGTATTTCTTGATTTCCTGAAAAATCAGTCCTATATTTCTCTCATTTCCAATCTATTCAATTAATTTCATATTTGCTCATATAGTCTTCATGGCTGAGGACATGGTTTGACAATGCAAAGCTGATGGTAGCAAAAACGACTGAAATGGTTCCTACACACAACAGTTTTTATACAACTGTTCCACTTCAGAGCTGTGGTGCTAAAACTTTTTTGGGGCCTGCTCTGAGGTGGATCAGGTAATTGATCTAGATTAGAAAAGGAATTAAAAACAAGGTATTGAAGTAACTGAGGAGAAAGAGGAACCACTTAAGCTAAATGATTGTACCATAGCTTCACTATGACTATCATTGTGGCTTTCTCTTTTTAAATCTGTCAAGAACTGCATTAAAACAATCAACACAGTTCACACTGGCTAGTGTGTCTAGCTTTCATTAGAAAGCAATGACATTTAGTCTCTGCTAGGCTGCAAGGGAACAATTTGCAATTGCTTTAAGATGACAGAATATGTTGAGTTTAATCTTTATTCCTATAATATTTAATATTTTATTTTCTCTCTGTTCATTTTTAAGAAAAACAGAATAAAACTAAATACATAAATAAAATAGAACAAAGCATAACAATAATCCACGGCTTGAAATCTTTGCGACAAAAAGATTCAGATGCTAAGAAATTATCTGCCCTTGACTGAAGACCTTGGAACCTCTGACCAAAAAATTAATTTTTCCAGTTCTGAATAAGTGATGCTCTCTACAAAGTAGAACTTGCCCTTCCATGAAATGTGTTAAAGGAAAATATCATACATATAGCGAGAATTTTGTATTACAAGGGCATGATGTTAATCATAGCAGATCACAGTGCTATGGCATAGCCAAAAATAAAAGATGCAAAGACAAGGAGAAACATGTACCACAATTTAAATAGAACTCTTATGCTTACGGCAGGACGACACTGATGTATTAGACACAAAGAACTTCTGGTAAGTGGCCTCTAACAGTTATTATATAAAACACTGTATACAGACTGTTAGAAAAGAAAGTTGCTTAATATGAAAAACAACCCCTTTTAAAAAATCTGTGGCAGAATGACTACCTTTAAAAACAGTTCAGAAAGCACATGGCTAGCTTGAACTATTTGCATAATCCCACTACATTCAATTGTGTGTCCCATAGCTGAATGAGGGTTATAGTAATAGCACCACGCATTGCTTACACTGTCCTTTGACACTGGCATATAACACACAGAATATATCTCTATTTATTAGGTTTGCAGGGCTCAGGTTGCCAGAACAGAAAAGGAAGAAAATGAAATTAAATATGTTCATGATACTGTGAACAAGTTACAAGTAGAAAAAAAAAGGAGAGAAGCATTACTCATGACTTAGCAGCCTTACTAATAGTTCTATAGCTGGAAAAGTGCAATAATGAGAAATACATGACTGTAGTATTTTTATTAAATTTTAAGACAGTTTTTCTTTTGGAAGATGTAGACTATAACCACTTCTACAAGTGTGTCCTGGTTTCAGCTGGGATAGAGTTAATTTTCTTCCTAGTAGCTGGTACAGTGCTGTGTTTTGGATTCAGTGTGAGAATAATGTTGATAACAGGCTGATGTTTTAGTTGTTGCTAAGTAGTGCTTAAGTCAAGGATTTTTCAGTTTCCCGTGCTCTGCCAGCAAGCAGGTGTACAAGAAGCTGGGAGGGAGCATAGCCAGGACAGCTGACCTGAACTAGCCAAAGGGGTATTCCACACCATGGAATGTCATGCCCAGTATATAAACTGGGGGGAGTTGGCCAGGAGGAGCAGATTGCTGCTGGGGCATCGGTCAGCGAGCGGTAAGCAATTGCATTGTGCCTCACTTGTCTTTTCTTGGGTGTTATTTCTTTTTTTTTGTTATACTCCTTTTCATTACAATTATTGTTATTATATTATTATTATTATTAGTTAGTAGTATATTTTATTTTACTTTAGTTATTAAACTGTTCTTATCTCAACCCACAAGTTTTACTTTTTTTTTCCTCCTCCTCATCCCACTGGGACGGGGGAGGGGGAAGCGGCTGTGTGGTGCTTAGTTGCTGGCTGGGGTTAAACCAGGACAAAGTGATAAACAAATAAATTCTGCACTTGGTCACATGGAACTTACCTTGCAAAAGAAAATGGAAATACCATAAAGCTTGCTCTCATTTAAAAAAAAAAGTAAATGATATGGTCACAAAAGGCCTTAGGAAAGTGAAGGGTCAGAAAATGCAAGCACTAGAAGGTCTCTATGATCTTGGGTTTCAAATTCTGTATCTTCACACCTGAAGCTAGCATAGCACCTTTTAGCAATTCTACCAGAAAAAATAACAGGTAAATGACAATGGTGTACCAGTCCTAATTATGAAAAACAAGGGGTCATTACAAAGTTTTGAACTAAGATGAGCTAGACATTTCCTCGCTCTGAAAAAAATCCTGTCAACATACCAGATTTATGACTCCTTCCTTAGACAGGGATATTTCACATGCAAACAGGAAGAATGAAAATTATGTGAAACACCAAGAATCCCCTTCCAGTTTTGACAAGATGATTAAGATGACTGCAAATCTGAACAAGAAGAAAACATGGCACAGAATATCCATGGACACAGAAAACACAGAGAATTTACAGTATCACAAGTTAACTTCCTAAACAACAACTAATTACTACTTTTAAGGAATAGCTAAGTAAGATTCTTGGGTGAAAATTCCTCATCAACCCAACTCACAGCAAAATTGTTCTAATATCTTAATGGAAATCTAGGTGAGATTCTTTCTGATCTCTTATTATGACTTTTAAATATTTCTTTCTGTCTCCCTTTAAAGGAAGTGTGTCCTGGACTTCACTATACAAATGGCAGCATCCATACACTAGATAATTTAAAACTGTTATAAAATTCTGAAAAAGATTTAGATTCTATCTACAAGTAGTTTGGATTAGAGAATTTTACCACTATGGCCATTAGCCAAGTTGTGAGAGGGTACTAACTTGAGGGAAATAATTGTTTTAGAATCTTTCAAGGAAAGGTGAAAAATAGTTTGGTAGTTTAAAACTTGGCAACATCAGTGTTCCAAAAGGAAAGCAGGTAAAGCGGGAAAAAAAGCAGCTACAGCTGTCCTAGGTGGCCAGACAAAGCTGCTGCATAAAAATGCAAACAAATATTCTGGAGACTGTTCACAGTTATTCTGCAAGGAAGTTAATGATGCTTTCCTAAACCCCTGCCTTCTCTCTCAGTGTAAGATCACAGTAGAGCTCATAACAATTCCTTGTAGGAAACTCTTAGCATGTCATGTATCAATGAATACTTTTAGCCGCTCTGAAGTATTTCTACTAAGTGTAGACCACTCCTGGGTTTCAAAAGGGGTGGGAATAAAACCCTGCTTCTACAGCACAAAGTGATAAAAAGAAGGACCTTCCAGGAATTCAATTTACATCTGTATAGAACAATGGAAGCCAGAAAAATAAGTAATCTGCATCAGGAGGCCTCAGAATCATGTCTAGAGACAAGTTCTGTCTCTAGAAAAGAGAACAAAGCCAGACCTACACATGTACTGATTGCTTATCTCACTGGCTTGACATGCACTTTATGTGCCCTCCATGGTATTACTGATATGAAAGCCTGTCCTCTTCCCATCTGCGGCTTATCACTAAATATGATAATTTTAATGAAAATTTTACCTCTCTTTCTAAATGGGTTCAGATTTGCCTGTTAACATCTACAAACAGAATTAAGAAAAATATTAAGAGAAGGCTAGCTTATCACAGGTACACCAGGGACTGTGCCCAAAGACTTGAAGACACCTTTCATATTCACCTTTGCCTATCAATAAAGTTCTGGGTGACCTTTTTGATGAGATTACAATAGTAACAAACATCACCAACCTGAAATTCCAGGCAAGGCTGTACCAGCAAAGTAAATCACAGACCTTAAGATTTATCACTCCTGACTATTTTAACATGAATTAATCAAAATTATTTAAAGGAGTTCAGTTTTGTTTCCAAGGTACTTTTTATTTATGATAGCAATTATAGTCACACACAAAAATTTCTAACATCTATTAAATACTTTCAAACAAATATTAGATCTGTTAAAGTTCTGAATAAGCAAGAATTTTTTTTCAAAGCATTAGGTGAGAATAGTTTTTAATGTAGATAGAGAACAATAATACTGCAATTACAACCTCCTCTGAACAGTTAACTGTTTTAGGCTTTCTTTTGTCTACTTTACAATCCATGAAAAGAGCTTCTTAAACTACTTTGTTTTCCATGTCTCTCCAGCTGTACCTAGCATTGTTAATGTTCCTTACGATCGCCAATATTCACCGCAGCTGTCAGAGGGCTTTTTCTTCCCTATTGTTTCCAGGTGCTTTTAGACATTTTCTGGAAAGATACTACTTTTCAGAACATCAGGACTTTGATATTATTTATTTTTTGTAACCTTCCATCTCATCCTTATTTTCTCTGTTTATTCAAATCTGCCCACCTATTCTTTCAATAACAGCTGTCTTGAGCACTCTTTCACGTCTGACAATGGACATTAATTCCAGAGTTTTACAAATATGCTTTTACTTACAGCATGGTAGTGTACAGGTCCTAGATACCTGTCATATCAAAGGAACAGCATTTGTCAGCAATAAAGGAAAACTTTCACACAATTCTACTATCTTTTCCTTGCAGAAGAAGTCAAAGTCAATGAAGAGAGAAGAAAAAAAACCCACCCTAAACAAAAGACAACTGTGACTGATATGGCTGACTTCAACAATACAGTGATAAAATTTTAAAGCAATACAGAAATATTCTGGAAGTGTATAGGTAGTTTGGAACTTTAGTAAGAACACTGTAATCTTGGAATAAAATTCTGTTCTCCCACATTCTGACTAGAGTAATTTTATCTCAGATGTGTTTTGCATAAGATGTGGAGTATGTTTTAATCAGTGGAGTATTTTTTATTTCTTGAGTATCATTTAAAAGTAAAATACAAAAATTAAATTTTCACTACTGTAAAACAATTAGAAATATCATAATACTATGACTAACAGTATCAGCTCCTCTTCTCCCTTAAATTAAAAGTTACCTTAACAACTTTATACCATTTAACCAAGAACATCACACAACTACTTAATTTTATTCTAGATCATATTAATGGAGTTGATTAATGCAGTTGTGACCAGCAGGTCGAGGGAGGTGATTCTCCCCCTCTACTCCACTCTGGTGAGACCCCACCTGGAGTACTGCGTTCAGCTCTGGGGCCCCCAACATAAGGAGGACATGGACCTGTTGGAGCGAGTCCAGAGGAGGGCTACAAAGATGATCAGAGGGCTGGAGCACCTCTCCCATGAAGAACGTCTGAGAGAGTTGGGGTTGTTCAGCCTGGAGAAGACAAGGCTCTGGGGAGACCTTATTGCCGCCTTTCAATACTTAAAGGGGGCTTCTAAGAAAGATGGGGACAGAGTTTTTAATAGGGCCTGTAGCAACAGGACAAGGGGTAATGGTTTTAAACTGAAAGAGGGTAGATTCAGACTAGATATAAGGAAGAAATGTTTTACAATGAGGGTGGTGAAACACTGGAAGAGGTTGCCCAAAGAGGTTGTGGATGCCGCCTCCCTGGAAGTGTTCAAGGCCAGGTTGGATGGGGCTCTGAGCAACCTGATCTAGTGGAAGGTGTCCCTGCCCGTGGCAGGGGGGTTGGAACTAGATGATCTTTAAGGTCCCTTCCAACCCAAACCATTCTATGATTCTATGATTCTGCCATCTCCTTAATGTATGAGTCACTTTAACCACATCACCAGACCCACGCTGTGAATCACAATTTGTATCCTATATCTGGTTCCAGATAGGTTAGTGTACAAACCAGCAGGAATGCAGCTAGTAGCTTTAATACGAGTTAGTTACTAGCAGAGTGGAACCCCTATTTTTGGAGAGAAAATGTCCAGTAAGTTAGAAAAACATTTCTTCTAAGGAGAAATATTTGCTATTAAAAGGCCTGGAATGGAAACAAAAATGTTTCATCTTGTTTCCCATTATTATCTGGATACAAACTAGGTTCAGAGCCTAGATAACACTGCCTATGATTTAAGTTAGAGAAAATAAATGTACTTTATCTTGTTTATGTCTCCTGCTACCACAACACTTTTCTGTTCTTGACAGTGTCAGAAAAGGCAAATATGCAGGGCAAGATGTGTCTAGAATCTAGCTATTACTATTGGAAGAGCAGGATACAGAGAGGAAGAAAGTTCAAAAATAAACAGAACACTGAATCAAAGCTAAAGGGTATTTTATGTAAGATGTAGTCAATAATTAGTATTTGCAGCCGTATAAATGGTCTGGTACTAGTAGACATTAATAAAGTGAAACATTTTGGGTTTATGTTAATTTTTCCTTGCAAATCTGTGCTCTTTTTTCATAACATGGTGGCATTGTTTTAGACGGTTTTGATTAAACTTGTTTGAATGCATTTTCTCTGCATGTGTAAGATGATCCCCAAATAATAATTCTTTTGAATTTGCAAAAGCAATATATATTTGTATGTGCTGAAATGTTGAAGATGTATCATTGTGTTCAATAAAATCGCAAGTTTGAACACAGTTGATCAAACATAAATATTTACTGAAGATAAAGAACTTTGAATAGAATGATTCAGCAACACAAAACTGAAAAAGTAAATCAATAACTTTTTTAATGTTGCTACTGTAGCACTTTTTTCTGGCAAAAAAAAATTCTAAATTGGGAATTGTTGAGGTAGCTCTACCCTTAAAAATATGAGACATTTTAAATTAAAAATACACCAGCTAAGTTTAGACATGCAAACATACCAGTACGAAACATGGTTTATGCATTCAGTAGTGTGAAATTAGCACTTTGTTTTGTTTGTGAGATTCAATTATAAATATAATTGAAAAAGACTTGCCTAAAAACCGCAAGGAATATTGCCAGCTCAAAAGAGTAGCCACTGTTATTAATCTATATCCACCAAGTGCTGCCTCTGCTCCTTTTTGAGCAAAAAACTGTTTTCATTTCCTTTTGCTAACTTGCTAATGCTTTCCCTATCAAGGCAGAGTTATACTGTTAGGAAGGAGAAACTGAAGATCTACAGATACAATATTTTTTTCCATGACAATTTTTTTTCCTGACAACTGCAACAGATTCCTGAGGGGAATGGAAAAGGAAAGGACGGAAATATGTAAAATAAATCTTTCAATGAATGACACAGCTTTGCTATTTTATCTAGCAAGACAACCTGAATATGGTTCTGAGTCTTTGGTAGGGAAACCTACAGTATATCCTACTGATAAAAACTCATTGCTTCAGCAAGTCTAACAGAAATTCTCAAATTCTACTGGAAGTTTACTCTAGTGGCCTCTGGAAGAAATGCTCTCCTCAATTTTCCTCAGCTAACATACAGGAATCCATCAGCTCCAAAGGAAGAAAAGACTATTTTTCTGAATATTGTCATCATAGTATTTTCTAAGAGAAAAGTACAACTTTGAAATGAAAATACAGGATGTGATGAAACTAATTTTCTTTTTCTTTTATTTATCACAACTTGAAATCAGGTCTCCACTGGTGAAAAATCACACGCTATTCCCCTCCGTTAATTCAAACTTACAAGCAACTCAGTTAGGAAATGTAGAGAGGTAAAAGAAGACATAAAAAAGTTGAAAGCAAAATACCCACTTCTTTTACTTCTGCTGCAAGCTTTAATTCCTATAGATAGTATTCCCAAAGCCTGCTGGCCATGGCAGTTGACATATGCAGTGTTCTGCAGATGTAGCTGCAGTAACACAGCTGGATATAATGCTCTATGCATCTGGTGCACAGATGTTTGATTGTGTCCTTGGTAGCTAGCCAGATTTTGAAGGATCCATTTAGTTCTTGGAGTGAAATTGAAAGAACAAGAGAATAGTCCACTGGTAGTAATAATACTTCACATTTCTCTTAACTGCCTTAAACACTCTCACTTTCTCTATTAAGCTGAGTCATGGTAGTCTTCTCTTACCTTTTCCAGAATTCAGGATCTAGAAGGGACAAATGAGTTGGAATTAAGCAGGCAAAAATCAAAACTCCGCTGAAAGTTCTTTGTTATCCCAGAACTCTTGCTTTCAGTCTCTTTTCAGTAAGAACTCAATCCAAAATTCCTTGGATACAATGGAAAAAAATTAATGAGCTTTGGAATAAACCCTGAAAAAATCTGAAATTATTACTTAACCTGAGCAATTTCAGCAGTGCTATCACTGCTAAATTCTGTCAGAAACAATTTATCCTTCTTTAAAATATATGCTCATTTTACCCTGCATAAATTACCAACATTTTACCAATGTCTTCTTCAAAATGTTTCAAACGTTGATTTCATGTTGGTTTTAGCTACAGGTTATCTTTGAGCTTTGCAGTGAGCTATATGCAGCATTCCAGAAATATGTGTAGCCACTTTAGAACATAAGGTACATGGGTGCTCCTACTGATAAAAACTCCGATTCTCTTTCTCTCAGCAGTGAAAATCATGTAAAATTGTAACAAATAAGGAATAAATACACAGACTTTAAAAAGACACACCTGCCTTTCTGGTAATACTTTTGTTTCTCGGATCATCCCTTCTTCATGAACCCAGCAAGACACCTTTATCCATGCGATACTGTTGCCACTGCAGTTGCAACTACAGTTCTTTTATTAAACAGTTACAATAGTAATGGACATAATGGTATAATTGTATGGATATAAATTTAAAAATATATGCACAATAAGATGAAATTCAAGGTGTAAAATCAAAAAGATGTATTTTCATCAGGAAAAAACCAAAAATTATTTACTTTGACTTTTCATATTACAAATATTGGCAAAACTGAGATATTTCTGTTTCAGAAACAGAACATTTTGATTTCAACAAAAATATAATTTTGGATGGAAAATTATCACAGTAAATATTTTTAACTAGCTTTTATTAATATAGCTGGTCTTCCTAATCCCGTAAGCAATGCTAAGATCATTAGTAATATAACAATTACCTTGTTGTTACCAAATTTCTTCAAGCTTCTGCTTGCTCCCTGTCTCACATTTCATGTTGTTGACCTAGAAAGACAGTAAAAAAAATCCTATTGAATAACTAAGTCTCAGTGTGAGTTTCATGCCTTCGTTGCTCATCTTGAAAGCTGCTTCCATTCCCGGCTATTCAGCTACATTGGCCAAAAAGAAGAGAGAGATAAGTTTGTATCTGGAGCAGTAGAGCTCATGTATCTGACCTGTCCTTTTACTACTTCCTGACCTGTATGCTGAGATAGAAACCAGATAGCTGATGGTTGAGTGGTTAAAGGTTTGTTGAGAAATGAATCTTGGGTTAAAAATTGAGACTTGGCACTTATACATATGAGATGTATCAGTTTTGAAATTCATTCAGCCCTCAGACTTTAAGAGCAGCTGAAGAACATTGCAGTGGTGGCTTTCATCCATAAATAAAGTTACACATTTAACAGCTGAGAAAGCATGCTAAGTGAATGCTAAACATTCAAGGGGAGAGGGAATTTTTACAGACGGGAATCTTTTACCTCCCTTCCTGAGAAGATAAGACTCTGGTAATAAGCTTAGAATTTATTAGAGCATAATCTAAAACCTGAAGGTTTTATTCTGATGAGAACTCTTCTCCTTTCATAATAAAATCAAACAGAAAATTCAATTTTTCCTTCTCTGAGGATCCTTGCTTAGATTGCATCATCTAATTCAAACAAGTATCTGCAGTACAAACCATGAGATACAACAGATAAATCTGAGTGATGACAAGAAAGCTGCAGTAGCACATCAACAACTTAAACATTCCCCAAATTTTACTCAACTGATTTGCAATGGTAGAAACTGAAATGTTTTATAGATTTCCCAGAGTGAGATCTGGCCCCACTGAAGCCAATTTGAAACATGTCATTGTTTTAACTGGAAAAAGAATTTCACTGCAATAGCAACATAATTCAGTCCACTCATGGCATAGAATTCCAGACAATTTTGATTTGTTTACACCTTTTGTCTATTATTTTGTATTTTTAATTCATGTAAATATTTGCAGGGATAAGCAAGCAATCTACCTTCCAGAAGGAAAAAAAAAAATTAAAAAAAAGCCTGTGGAAGCGTGAAAAGTAGAACAGTAGAAGTTGGGAGAGCTTTCCCTTTTTTGTCCCACTCCTTACCTTTCTCATTTTCTCCTAAATTATTCTTATTTAAAATAACAAACTAAAAATATACATAGATGTATAGAAAATTGAAGGTCCTGTAGGAATAGAAGGGTCACTAAGGTTGTCAACAAGAAAGATTAAAACAGTTTCCATGCCATATAAGACTACAAAGAATTTCTTAGTTTGGAAAAAGAGATAGCTGACGAGAGAGGTCTATAGAAACATGAATTATGTGGAGAAAATGAAGAGGAAACAATTATTTTCTGTTTCACAAAAGACAAGAATGAAGGAACACCTCAGAAAATAACCAGGTAGCAGATTTAAAATAAGTCAGAAGGCATTTCGATACAGTACATAATCATACTGTGAAACTCATTGCCACTGGATGTTATGGAGGTCAAAAGGATAAACACATGCAAAAACAGATTAAACAAATTCAGGGAGTATAATTCCATTAATAAGTCAGACAGTACTTCTGGCTCAGGGCATTCCTGTATCACTGATCGCTGCAAGCTGAGAGGATATAACAATGAAAGGATGACCCTACACTGGCCCTTTTTCTTAAATTTTTCATAGACATCTACTATTGGCTGTGCTTAGAGACGAAAGAATGGTTACACAACCATGAACCTAATCTATTAAGGGACTTCTTAGATAATGGCAGCAAATTATGGACATATTTTTAATTATTGTTGCCATTTCCTCAAATAGATGACAAAGAAGTCTTCCCCTTTTAGTCATAGCAAATTAGTAAAAGGATGGCAATCTAAAATGAAAAGAGATCCCACTTGGAGTATTTATTTCTTTTACATAATACATCTATAGAACACAACATATATAAAACTTTTTGTAAGTTTTTCTCCCCCCCAAAATCTGTTCAATTACACTAAAATGAGAAACAGCACGGTCCTCTTTTGAGGCTTTGGAGTCTCCTAACCATTTGAGAGCTGTTCTTTTAAAGATATGGGAAACCTACCAAAATACCAGATGTTTAATCAATACTCTTAACATTTTGGAAGTCTAGAGTGTGGAAAGGAAATGTCAATTGAATCGCTCTTTTTGAATTGGATCTTTTGATTTTCACAGTCTGCAATGTACAATATTGACAGTCAGAACAAGTTGGCTTCTTTTTTAAAGATACAAATCTGTGAGCAAAACCTTCACCATCTCCATACCATAAATACATTTGCTTAAAAAAACCCAACACCATAAACAAACAACATTCTGCACAGTTTCTTTGGAGATTTTGCCTGCATGTTATAAGATACAAAATACTCGATGTCTTATTTCTTAGATGGACACTTCCTTAGAAAGGAATGTATTTTCAACTTCTGAAGGTAAACAACATTAACTTTTCAGAGTTCTATATCTTTACAGAAATTTACAAAATATAAGTCCTGACAGCTAATGATAAATATATATGAAAATATTTTTTAAATTAAGTTTGAGAAATCTCGATTCATATTAATGCATAAACCAGATATTTTTGTTAATATATTAATGCATAAACCAGATATTTTTGTTAATACTGAACTTCAGCCTCATTTAATCATTAGTGTTGTATTTTTATGTTGAAGACAAGAGGATTCTATTATACATATTTTAATTTATTATTATAGAGTTTAACTCCAGGACATCCTCTTATGTTTACTAATAGATGCCAAATTGCAGTCTCTGACTTCAAATAGGTCAGGAGATGCTTTTTGCTGTTTCAGAGTATGCTTTTTTCAGAAAAATCTCTACATCAAGAATTTAATTCAAATGCTTCTCTACTCTCTAAAAACAAGCCCTGTCGTGAGCATATATATTCTGCCTTGTAATACTGAAGCATAATTACTTCAGTCATTTTATATTTTCTTCCTCCATCAATAGCATGCCAAATGATATCATGATAGATGTGCATGAAGCACTAGAAATGTCTTTATTACATCTGCATTTAGTCAGTATGGGAAGTAGAAAATCTATTTCTTACTCAACATATCAAACAAATGTCCAGAAACTGATGTAGAAATTAAGGGACCAGGTTTGGTGTGTGTTCTGGCTGTGCCTTTTTAACTTGTTTGCTAATTTGTTTGACTCATCTTTTCAATGTGTAATCACAGTTTCAAGACATCTCCATAATTACCTTAACAGGATAAAAGCTAGAAATTTTGATTCTGGGGTTCTTTACTGGCATCCCCTAAATAACATGCATCAGCTGTCTCAAATTTCCTGTTTTTATTATAAGCATGTTTGTTAAATAGTCTAGAGGCTGAAACAGGTTTAATACAAAAACGTATGACCTTACGTACATCTATTTACATTTCCTTTTAAAAACAAAAAACAAACAAAAAACAAACAGAAACAAACAAGTTTGTTTTTTTCCCCAGTAAATTCAAGCTAAATTGTGGTTCTTACTTTTTATTGTTTGGTTTTTTTCTTTAAGAAATAATCTCTGAAACAGTTTGAAACATCAGCCTAATCCAGGACTAGACTTATTACTACTATACAGATATTAAGGGGGTAGGGGGTGGAAGAAGCTAGATTAAAAAAAAAAAGTCTCTCTATCTAGCTGCCACCTCAGTGCTGAAACTCTATGCCATTTAATTCCTGTCAACTGCTGCCAAATCTCTGCAGGGTCAAAGGTCCCTATAACTCTACCACTAAGGCTCTAAAAAAGCCTGGTACTGACCATGTTAACACTGCCTACACTGTGGTAGCAATGAACAGTCTAACATGTCTATGTCTTGCAAGAATTCATGAAGTAGATATTACTCTAATTATTTTGTTTGTTGGCTCTATTGTGGTGGGCATTCTCAGAGCCTACTTAAACTTTACAAAAACACAGCCATATATTATTAACTCTCTGTACCTGAACAAAACAGTGCTGGGAATACTTCCTCAAAATGTAGGAGGCCTAGGGTTTCTAAGTCTAATTACTTCTCTGTCTCAGAAGATGTAATCTTACAGTCCAAATCACAGGAGATTTCTCAAACTATGAAGATATAGTTTATATGACATGATTACTTCAATTTCTTATTTCCAGTTTGCATGAAATAATAGGCGAAAGAAAGAACACTCCATGGTCTATTGGTTAGGAAGGTAATACTGGAAGGCAGAGGAAGTACAGGGTTCCAGTTCCTGCTCCCCAAAATATCTGAGTATTTTATATTAAATATTCATGGAAGCAGCAGGTTGAGATTCATTCACCTGTCTCCACACTAATATCCCAACCACTGGATCATAAAGTTCCTTCTTGTTTACCTTTTCAGTCCAATGAATATTTAATTATTTCATGGGAACAGAAAATATTCCTGCCTTATAAACTGATACTTAGAACTCTCACATGGGAAACAAAAGTGGTGGAGCCAAACTCTGTCAGGAAGAAGTATATGCACCACTGCATCACACACATCTTATGTTGTTAGTGCCTGTCCAACCAAATGCTCCCCAAAATTAAAAATGAAATGGTCACATCTATTAACACAGGACTAGAAAAAAAAATAGAAATAATGCCATCTCTATAATCCTTTCTCTCTAAAATCCTAACCCATCCATAAAATGAAAAACTTTAGGAAACCACTGCTAAATGAAATGTCAAGAATAAGCTGAACTGAGTCACACCCATCTCAGGTAAAATCTGCAGATCTGACAGAAATCAGGAGAAATCATACTCTTAAAGTTCAAAATTTCTAAAACCTAAACAGGCAACCCCACTTGAAAGTACTTCTTTATATTATTTTATATATTATATATATAATATATATATTATTATACATATATACACTTCTTTATACATAATTATCATCAGAAATACAAGATTTCAGATTCATGAGAGATGTTCTTATTTTTTGTCTGTCAGTCTGATTGAAATTGTTAATGGTAAAGTTTTCACAACCCCAGACTTCACTCAGGCCCAGCCCTAAACTTAACCCTTCCTTTGAACAGAAAGATGGGAAATAATAGTTACCTGACTTATTAAGTGGAAACCATTCACATCACCTGGTATCTGCACCCATCTTATCTAAGAGGATCACCCCATCAGCCATCCATTCTGCCGTTGTTCTTAACTGTAACATGAATCTCTACCATAACTACAGTCCTAGACTTACTCAAAGGTGAAGAACACACTCCTATGTGCAATTAAAATAATAAAATACTCAAAAATACTGACACCTAGCCTCAGTTTATGTCAAATGTCCTGACTGAAATCAGCTAAAATCTATGATCCTCAGGTAAAAGGTTGTGAACCTTAGGCTTGATTTTAGAAGTGTGGGTCTATAAATTAAGTAGCAGTACTTTTTGTCTCTTGTCCTTGGTTTAACTTTATTAGTTCTCCTTAAAAACAAAACAAAACAAAACACAACAATCATTCTAAACAACCATAGCTAACCCTAACCATCTCCAAAGAACACGAAACCTTGCTGCTTTAACAATAGTGATAGGGTACTTAGACCAACAGGAAACTACATAGGGCTTTGTTTGAAACAGCCCTATTCCCAGCCCTTACCTTGTCCCCCATCCTGGTTTTGGCTGGGACAGAGTTAACTCTCTTCTTAGTAGCTGGTACAGTGCTGTGTTTTGGATTTAGTGTGAGAATAATGTTGATAACACACTGATGTTTTAGTTGTTGCTAAGTAGCGCTTATCCTAAGTTAAGGATTTTTCAGTTTCCCATGCTCTGCCAGCAAGCAGGTGTGCAAGAAGCTGGGAGGGAGCATAGCCAGGGCAGCTGACCTGAACTAGCCAAAGGGGTATTCCATACCATGGAATGTCTTGCCCAGTATATAAACGGGGGGGAGTTGGCCAGGAGGGGTGGATCACGGCTCTGGCATCCGTCAGCACGTGGTAAGCAATTGCATTGTGCATCACTGGGGTTTTTTCCTTCCCCCCCTCCTTTTTTTTTGTTATATTAGTTTTCATTACTATTACTATTATTATTATTATAATATTTCATTATTATTATTGTTAATATTATATTTTACTTCAGTTATTAAACTGTTCTTATCTCAATCCACGAGTTCTGCGTTCTTTCCCGATACTCCTCCCCATCCCACCAGGAGCAGTGGGGGGGCAGTGAGGGAGTGGCTGTGTGGTGACTGGGGTTAAATCACGACATCCCCCAACAGCAATTCCAGACATGAGGAATACAATACTAGAGTGAAATGCAAGAACAGAATCTTGAAACTTACTATGGACTTCAGTTGCAGTCTGCTTGCTCACCTTAAAATAGGTGTCAATTCATACCTCTGAACCTCAGCCTGTTGTACCATAGCCTATATTCTAATCCTAAACTTAAATTTAAAGTGAGGGAACCCACTGCTTCTAGAAAAAGCACTGGCTTCTCTTACGGGACCTTCTGAATTTCACCAAGAATCCCAGTTCTGTGCCCTTGCTCTCCTTGTCTAAGATCCTGATCCTAATCCTAACTGAAAGATGTTACTTGAATACAAAATAGGCACCCACAAATGCCTGAAAAATAAACAGAGCTAATACAGGGTATCACTTACCTCACAGCGTCTTCCAAAATTCAACTACAGTTACAACTGGAAGACATTTAGGTTCCAGAAGGCTAAATCTAATCTCATCGTTAACTTTAGTATTTCTCAAGAGAATTAATTCTGTCCAGAATTCCTGTTAGCTACTCCGAGCACATGTGAGTGCTTTTGCCTGAAATCAACAACAGGTTGTGCTTTGTAACCCTGAGTTTGCTTAACTTCAGCTCTAGTCTGCAATATAAAAGTTGACATTCACCACAGCCCAAAGAGAAAAAAGGTAATGTTCACATCTATCGATAACTGCTCTTAGTTTTCTTGATCAGAACTGCCAAACTACAAGAACGACTTTGGTTCTACAGCCTTTCCGTCCTTAACCCTCGCCTTCCCTAAAGACTGTGAACTCCATGATGCCTGCAACTTAAGAAATGGATTTTCATATCAATTGATAACCACTCGCACTTTATGACTCTAGATGCTGCTGACGTCATCAACAATACATGCACAGTAGCCACAATCTTGCTGAGCTCCAATACTGTAATGCGTAAGCTGTCACACGTAAAGTAATCTTATCTTATATGTATATAGAGGATTACAAAAGGACGGCTGATCACTTCAGGATGTTCCGAAGGCCAGTATACCTGGTGCATCTTGAAGGAAGATGCAAACAGACAGTAGTTAATCAAGTTTACTTAGATAACTTTGAAACAGACTCAGCAGTATTGGGGAGTTAAGTTACCCTTTAACAAACTGTCTCATTAGAACACTTAGAATCACACCCACAAACCTAGAAGCCCCTTCCTCACAGAAGCCCCTTCCTCTCTGAGCATGCATGGTAGAAAAAGAAAACTCTATACCTTTAAATGAAACCGAGGACTACCGGGACCAATAAGAATCCTGAAAGATTACATGTAAACAGTATTTTCCTGATAACGAATGGTCAAATAGTATAAAATGTCCACCGTGTGTTAACCGGGTGTGCTAGCTTTGTGGAATTACCACCTAGCACCCATCTCTGCACAAACATGAAATAAATATCTCGGCTCTGTGTGTGAGATTGGATTATTGCACACTGGGTAAAAGAACTTCAATTTTGGGACAACAATACCACACTTGACTAAAAAAATTACATGCTCTAGCATTTGAAAAATTAAGGAGAAGTTATATCAGTTGATGCAACTACCTCAGTTTACTTTCAAAAATTCAGAAATACACACCTCTACATCCCTGACTCTCCCTAACCCTATTTTCCACTCCCCCCTCCCCACAATGTAAAGCTAGGAATTCATCACTGCATAGTAATTAAGAATCAGACATGCATATCTGTTGACATCAAGGCCTCAATTTACATCACAGAAGCCTTCAAATTACTGCAGTAATTCAGCTCTGTGATCCTTCCACTAACAAACACAAATTCCATTCTCAAAACTTGGCCTAAGCTTCTGCAAAGAATAGCAGTTCAGGCTACCCAAAATGTTCAAATAAGTTGTTTGAATCTTGCTATCTGTACACAGTCATGTTCAGGCATTGCTGAAATCAGTAATGAGCCCATGTTCTGCAGCTCCAATCTTTCTTAACCCTAATACTTACTCCCAGTTGCAGTACTTAAATATTTAGTAGGCATATCGCTCTTCTTAATCAGACATTCAAACCCACTCTTATCACCATCAGTGTAACTTGCCAGATCCTCTAAAATACAACCCCAAATCCCATCCTCAACTATGAAGGCATGAGAGAGGGCTATCTTTGACACTTATATTCAGGAGATACTGAGTCCTAAAAGATCAGAAGTTCCATTACAAAGGAAGGCACTAATTTTTATTGTTATTTTTAAGGGCATGTTTACCCTGACTCCTTGTTTCTCATGAAGATAGCCTATTCTGCCCTGTTATCAGTTTGCTTCAAGTATGCTTGACACTTTACTTCTGGCTAGAGAACCCAGGATTTTTAAGTCCTTTTGCTAAAGGACTATGAGTTTGCCCAGAAGAAAACTCATAATCGCTTTTTATAACTAGTTCTAAAGCTGTTTCAGTTAATTGGCATATATGACACAGTTCTTGTATCATATAAATCTGTCTAACCCCTTCCCAGTGTGCAGTTACTATAGCCAAGTATAAAGAGGATCAAATACAGCATAAAGCAGACTACCAGAATGAGCTGTGTGTTCTGATACCAAAATTCAACGTATTATGATACTACTTGGGCAACCCCAAACAGACAATCTAATGAGCCAAGTCTGGCAGAAACACACAACAAAAACAACCCCCCACTGACACGGACATCCCTAAGTTTAAACAGAGTAGCTAGACAAAGGATGGCAAAAGAAAGTGTTATGCAAGGTTTACAGATGGAATGTGGAAACAGAAAAAGACTTATTCAAGTTCACGTACTAAGTTAGTGGCCAAACCCGAAAGTGAACCCATAGTTCTTTAGTCTATGTTTATAACAAAGATCAAATCTAGTCTGATCCAGAAGATTTAACCTAACAAATCTATTGCCCTTTTGTGTTCAAAGTCAGACTTGGGTGTCTGTAGATTGAGTGAGGCCGTAGCTAACCAGGGAACTTGGAGTTAAGAGTGCCAAGTTCTCCTTTTCCTTTATTGGGAGCCAAATTCTGCTAGCATTGAGCAGTGAGAGTTAAGAAAACACTCCTCAGCTCATACTGGAGTTTGCCTCACCATAATGGAGGGGAGGAGGTAAACTATAGTTCCAGTCTCAAAGGGGAAGTTGCAGCTAACAGCTGCAACTTCATAACTGAAACTGAGCATGGACATAGGACTGCACTCCTCCGTTATGCCTATGGGAGGCAATGGCTAACAGCATCCCTTTCCCAGATGAGATGCGAATTTGCCACTTCAGCAATGAAGAAAAGGAGATATGTGCACTTGGCTTTGATTTCAGCAGAGAAGTGGCACCTAACAGCTCAGAGGCAATTAAGAGCATCTCTCAAACGTGACTCTTGACTGCAACTCAGCAGCTGTTCAAAGAGTAGAACAGAGCTGAATGAAGTGGACAAACTTACCACTCACCGTGGGACCTATGCAGGTAAAAGCTATAATGAAAGCTTTAGTAATCTGAATACATGATAAGGCAGAGTACAAACCCAGGTTCTGTTGGGTTTAGCAGAGAACATAAACAAAGCTTAAATCTCAGATCAGTACCTTAACTGAAAGACCAGTTTCCTGTGGCAGCAATACTTTGTTTTATAGTACCCTGATGACCAATCCTCAAAGGAACTCAACATGCCAACTTCATTATAAAATCATTGAATCAAAGGCATTCAGCACCTTACAGGACCTATGATTGGTAAGAAAGCTTTAGCCTCTCTTCTTGTTATCGTGACAGACAAGACTCTACAAAAATCACAAGGAGAAAACAGACCATCAGTCATTCAGTAATTATATAGCAACTGTAAGGCCATTTAGTTACTGTGGGATAAGCAATAGAATGCTTAATAATTTAACCAATTACCATTCTTTATAATAGCCAGGTTGGCATCTGATGATCCACAGGGGTCTCACCTGCCTCTTCACATACCCAACATTTAGTGTTGCCATAGTAATGTTGTTCACACCTCTCCAGTTCAACTGCTGTCAGTCTTCAGTGTAAACTCCTATTTCTAGAACTATCAAGAAAAGGCTTACAAAAGAAGTACAAATTATATAATTCCCTTCTGAAGGCAATTTTTACGGCACCTTTCTATTCTGACAGGTGTACTATTGCCTCATCCATGGGTCCAAAATTTGTTTTCAATGTGCTATACTTATTTGACTGATATATTTAAGATATAAATGAGAAGGTATAGCTCTGCTGGCCACAAGACTGAAATCTACTGCACTTACACTGTGGTGCATTAAAATGACTGAACAAGAGTGTTCATCATGTTTCGTATTGGCTAACCTAAGCATAATGATAGTTTGCCCCTTTTTTTTTTTTAATGGCTATAGTCATTACAGTCACCTCTGGTGGATAAATATCCTATTGCTGTTCTGTAGAAAACAGCAGCTGAATAACATTCAGAAATCTTTGAGTGAATCTATTAAACCTAACACAATATAGCAGTGTGTTGGTTTGGGGTTTGGATTTTTTCAGGGTGTTTTTCCTAATTGTTTTTAGGAACACAGGCACAAAAAAGGAAACATGAAGTCTGAAACATAGTATCTGTACTCAAATCCACTGAGTCTTTCCATTGTCTTTGATAGGCTTAGTATGACACTTTCACTCAGGAAGAGACTTGTGAGAGATACAAATTATTTAACTACTATAACTTCTTATTCAAAAAGGGAAAGGCTACCTGTCATTCTTTATAATCATATTTACATTCTCAAATTCAGTTTTCAGTCTCATCCCTTCTGTTGTACTCATTTGAGCCCAAAAAGCCTGAAATCCTGGACAACATTATTTCAGGAAAATTTGTGTCTGGGCACAGACTTAGGTATTCTGGCTCATTTATAGTTCAAGGTCTGTTACAAACCCAAAACTCAGGGCAAATCTGTGAAAAGAATGTATAGAGGCTGAGTTAACCTGGTCCTAACTTTATCAAAGAAGTTGATTCAGGGCTTTGATCCAAGCCATGTGAAAGGTGTAGTATTGTTTGTTTAAATGGGATAATAAAGGAATTCATTATTTCATTTCACTTTAACGTTTTAGGTAAAGTTTAAAGAAAATGGGGGCTGTGAACCTACAGAGGATGAAACTAAAATAACCAACCAGGAAATAAAATCACTAACATGACATGCTAAAGATTATGTTTTACTATAACCTCTAGTTATTCTAAAGAATAACTTTAAAGATTATTCTCTAGACTATGGAGTTGTAAGAGTCAGAAGAGACAATGCAGTTATGTGAACATGCCAAGGTGAAGCAAGACACCTGTGCTTCCTGTAAAGGAACAGCTTCTGCAGGCTAGCAAAAATACCCCATCAACAATCAGAACTACATCTTGCATCATTCTTCAGATTTGTGTTACAGGGTATAGCCATTTTGTGATGTTTTGTCCTCAGGAGGCTTTGTGGACCTTTACTCACAGCATTCTTCTGGCTGTTCTGATCCAAATTCTGCTAAATTCAGTTCGTGCAATCCCTCTGGTTTATGTGCATTGCACAGTATCCTACCTACAAAATTTAGAACAGCAGCTAGTATCGGAATACAGTGCTGATACCATGTAAAGAGCTAAAGCTGGGAAAAAAAGGTAGTTTAAAAAGGGAATAGGGAACGTGAAGAGAGAGCTGGGAAATAAAATCTTTAAAATATAGATGAGTGCAGGATCTCTCTCCCACAAAACTTATTTTGGCTTAAGAGATGCTAGCAGGTGGCAGATACGTGATTGTGTGGTTGTCAGTCAGACCAGAACTTTTCCTAGAGTTCCGTAAATGAAGTGTCTCTCAGAGGAACCATACAAAGTAATTATGGTAGGTACTTAAGCAAATGGACTGTTAATAACCAGATAGAGGTGATAAGCCTCCCAGGCCAGCTGGAGACCTGCTAGTGAAAAAGAGGAAGGAACTGAGGAGTAGAATCCTTTTTAGTAGGGAAAAGGATTCTGTAAAATGTTGGCTGATCTCATTTGTACAAAAAAAAAAAAACAACCCAAAAAACCCCAAACCCAACCCAAACAAAAAAACCCAAAAAGCTATAATCAACAAGCAATCTCATTGATGCTGAAATCTGCTGGCTATCTTCAGTCTCCTGCTTCTAAATTGCTGGCTGAAATAATTCATAACTAATTTGTTTCATTGTCCTAGAAGAACTGATGGAATTATTTTATTTTTTTTTTTAAGTTGATGCATGGCATGACTTACTTTCAAAATTTCCTCTGTTCACCACAGTATACCCCTAGTCTCTGAAGAACTATAATTGCTATCAAAGGATATTTACCCAACATACCTTGTAGTGATCTCTCTAATGGGCCATAAAATTTCAGAAAAGGCTTTGAAATACTAAATGTGGAAATACTGTGTGACCTTCCAGTCAGTTTATATATGTACCTATTTTCTGCCCTTCACCTGCTTCCTCATTCTTTCTTCCTATGTCTCTCACTATGCATTCTGTATCCCTGCTCAGAGTAAAACAAATAAGATTTTTTTTTTTTTTTAAAAGCTCAGGGTTTAATTCTGCAAGATAATTCGGGGTGGGGGGAGGGGGCGGTGGTGTTTGTTTGTTTTTTAATTCCCTGCTTCTTCCCTCCAAGACATACATGTGATTGAGAGAGTGATTACAAAGAAGTGGTGCTCATTACTGTTGCTCAATTCAATCACATCTGATACACTTTCTAAGTGGTTTCAGAACAGTGACATTTATGCAAATACCCAATAGAAAGACTGTGAAATTTGTGACCTTACTTGGGATTTCTGGGCCTACTGCTGATCGTAAGTTAATGCATTGACAACATTAGTACACTACAACATGTAGCCTCATTCGTGATTCTTCCCCCTCTGCCTTCAGTTTCTGAAGACACAGAGGAAAAACTAGATTCAGAAAATATTATTACATTTAAAAAGTCAAACACTCAAAGATAAAAATTTTCAGTACTAAAATATCTGATTTGTTTAACAGGAAATAGTAACAGGAGTTTTTAACGGATGTGAAACTTTTTTTATTTTAAATGTTGCCTTGTTCTTCAATATGGTTAAACTGTTTTAGCTGATATTCTCAAAGATATTCAGCCTGATGCAGGCAATCAGCATGCTGAACTTCAAATCAAGCAGCTAATATTTTTTCAAAGTTTTAAGCTCCCAAAACATTGTCCCACAACAAAACATCAGGCAAACTTTATAATAGACAGAGATACCAAGTAATACATAGAGACGTTCTTTGACAAAGAGAGTACAATAGTAAGGGAAACACAAATACAAAAATTGATGTTTATTATCACTGGAATTTTAAAATACTTGCTGGGTTTATATAGGATATGGTGAGGTTAATAGACTTTGTTCCATATAAAATTCTAACATTTTGGGGTCCCACTGTTATTTTTAAATGCCTGAACCAATTCATCTAGTTACAGGTTTGCCTAGATTGGAGGGGATAGCGGGGAAGGGATAGGGGGGGAGTAGAAGGGGAGGAGTGGGGTGGGTGGGAAGAAGAGCTGAAGTTGTTACAGATGTCAGCTGTTATATGACAGCAAAACAAAATTGTGAAGACCTATACATATCAGCACAGCCCTAACTATATTTCTTCATAGTGTATCCATTAGTAAAATCACAATGCTTGGAATTTACTGATTCTAGAAGCACAATGTTTTATAACAGGGGAGTACCTGCAATTGTCATTTTATATTGTGTCAGACAGCAATGAAGAGCATTTCAGGTAGCTGAAGTATCTGATAAACCTGTGTATTCCAATCTCATTTAACTTCACATTCCACTTGCAAAGTTCTTTCTAAGCATATCCATAATTTCTTAAACCAGTTATACAGTTTGATGATTATATATGTTTAGCAGACTTTATCCTGAAAGATCTTCCATGTTAAAATGCTCAACTTACAAAACTAAAATATATAGTCAGCTACATATAACTGGGTGGGAAGGAAAAATCTCCACTGGAGAAACATACACGGTTGTGGAGGGTGTCAAGATGTGGCCTTCCACTCTCGTACAACTTCAACAAGGGATTGCCACGTTTTTAGACTTGTTGCTTACAGGTGAGCTAACACAATGCACCCACAAATGACATCTCACTTTGGAGGTGAAAGGATAGATCTTCTGCCCTCACATTAAATCTAAAATAGGAGAACAACCTTGGAAAGATTACTACAAACTCTTCCACGCATCAAGCTGTTGTGATCTGAAGTTGAAGGCCAGAATCTGTCCTTAGCTATCCAAGCAGCAGAGTCAAAATCAGTTTTTAAATGGCCTGTCAGTGCATGAAATTCCAGACTAAATCGTAGGAAAAATAAGGCTTAAAGGGATCTCTAGAGGTCATCTCAAAGCAAAGTTAATTTCGAAGGCTCACAGCCTTTACTGATGTATGGGGTTGTTCCGCCCCAGCTACAGGACATTCTATCTGTCTTCTGCAAGTTTCAGTGAGGTTTTTGTCAGTCCATTTCTCCAGCCCAGTAAGGTTCCTCTGAATGGCTGCCTACATCTTCATCATAGCAACCACTCTCCCAAATTTTGGGTCATTCATGAACTTGATGAGAATGCATTCCAGCGTGTTGTGCAGGTCATTGATGAGGACATTAAAAAGTATCAGCCCCAGAGGAAGGCTACTCATAACCAGCTGCAGTTAAGACTTCGAACTACTGACCACTACCATTTTACCCCAATAGTCCAACCACTCTGTAGTCCACGTCTCTCAAATACGGCTATAAGGATACTGTGCAAAGATGTGAAAAGCCCTGCTGAAGTCAAGGTAGATAATGCACACTTCTTTTCCCATTTTCTGCAGATTCAATCATCTTCTCATAGAAGGCAACGAGGTTGATCAGAAATCACTTGCTCTTGGTAAGTCTATGCAGACTGTTCCCGACCATCTTCTTGTCTTTCATGTGCTTGGTTTCCATAAAGATTTTTGATGTTATTTTCTTAGGCTGACCAGCCTTTGTTCCTGAGAGCCTCTTTCTCGCCTATTTTTGAACATGGCCATAGCATTTGCCTTTCTGCAGACCTCAGGGACTTTCCCTAGTGAACACTACCTTTCCAAGAAGACAGAGGCCTCCTAAAGGAGTCAGCCAGCTCCATCAGCACCCTCAGATGCATTCCATCCGGCTCCATGGACTTGAAGGCATTCTTAGCTAAACTCTAATTCAATCTTCCTCTGCCATGGGTAGTATCTTTCTCTCCCAGACTTTACTACTAAGCCCAGAGACCTGTAAAGCTAGAGAGTAGATTTTGCCAGTAAAGACTGAGAAAAGAAGGCATTGAGTAGCCTATCACAAGGTTACCAGCCCCATTCAGCAGTGGGACAAGAATTTTTGTCATCTTCATTTTTGTTGCTGATGTACCTGTAGAAGACCTTGATGTCTCATATCTCTTACCAGCTTTACCTCCATCCAAGTTGCGGCCTTCCTAATTACATTCTCACGTCTGCAAGCAGGCTTCTCTTTCACTGCCTGTCCCTGCTTCCACCTCTCATACACTTCTTTTTTACATTTCAGCCTGGTCAGGAGTTCACTGTTCAATTAAGATGGCGTTCTGCCACACCTGCTGATTTCCTTATCCATTGGAATAGGTCATTGTTGTGCTTTGAGGTGGTTGCCCTCAACCCAGAATTAACCAACTTCTCTGCCCTGAAGAGCAGCCTCCCATACGACCCCATGATCCAGTTCCTTAAATAAGCTGAAGCATTGTGAAAACCAAGGATTTTATTCTGCTGCTTACATGCATCACTTCCCTCTGGATCTTAAATTCCACCATTTCCTGGTCACTGAAGCAAAGGCTGCCATTGACTGTCATCTCAACTCATTCTTCTTTATTCATGAGTAGCAGACCTAGCAGAGCACCTCACCTAGTCAGCCTTCCCAGAAGATGTATGAAAAAAAAATATCTTGTACATTATTCAGTACTTTGACTTTCTGTCTTCCTTTGGAAAGTGTTAAGAAAAAAGCACCTCATTTTTTAAAGAAGTTATTTTGTCAAAAAACAGACAGTGCTTGTCTCATGTATCATACTTTTTTCCTTTAACATTTTCAACAATATAAACCTCTGGGTTTCCAGGGAAATATTTCATGAAGAAACCTTATTCTTTGTTTTTATTTGCATGTTGAATTGCAAGTGTATTATTTTATGTTTCCCTCAGAGGTTAGTTCAAAACCAGCATCTTCAGTGGGGCTGATGAGCAGCACAGTAATACGTATGCATGTCTCTCCCTTCCCTCTGGATCTTGATCTAAATGAAATTACAGCTAGAAATTATTTGATTAAATTGACAGGATATTAGTTGCGAAAAAACTCTCGTATTGTTTTTACAAATCCCAAACTAGAAATGAGTAAATAATACTATATATATATATGGAATGGTCACTGAGGTCTTTAAATGAATTTGCTTGAGCAAAACTGTTGCATGACTTAAGTTACATGGTATTCATTCTGTAATGACCACTAAGAAGACTCCAGCATAAGCAGGCACCCATGAGGAAAAGGATCAGGTTTAAGGCATCTAAATAACAATGTTCCAATTCCAAAGATGTTCATTCACATGATATTCTCATTTAAGCCCTGATCTTGCAAAGAGGTAAATAGTGTACCTTAGTTTAGACCATGCAAGTTTTATCAGATGACCTGGAATGCTTAAAATTCACATCCATTACTTCTCAAGGTAAGCGTCATTGTCAGCACCTTTTTAATCACATGCTTTTAGTCAGATTTTTGAGACAGACTTATGATAATAGGAATTTAAAGTGTTGAACTCTGACTCTAATCACACCTTTTCTGTGTCTATCTTATTTTGCCTTTTCTAGTATATCTTGTGTTCTAACATTTATATAGAGAAATTTTTCAAGACATACAAGTAATTTATCTCAGATTTTAAATCTCCAAAGAACAGGTCACAGAAAAAAAAGAAAACTGGACAAAAAAATTCAGTAAATATTTTTGACTAATGCATACGCTCCAGAAACTTGTGACCTTTCTGTCCTCCTTAAACCCCATGGACTTTCTTTCCTTTGAAAGAAGAGGCAAACAAACAGACAAAAGTTCCCAAGAAATCACCATTTTACAAGCTTTTTCTTCAGCTTTTGCTGTAGACTGAAATAACAGACTTTGCATTGCTTTAATGATATTTCTAGAGGTCGGTGCTTCTGACACTGCCTTGGCGAACTATGTATCCATTCTGTGTTTTCTGATGTAAACCCAAGTAGCTGCCTGTGGGAAAACTTACAGTCAGATGTTCTAGAATTGTTCTTCCAGAGTATTGTAGATCACTTTGTAAAGTAAAAGCCTGAAAATGCTAGATAATTTGAGAGGCTCAGCACTGGTCTGCTAATATGCCAGGAAGAATAAGCAATTATGATTTTTATCTAAGCAACATATGCTGTTTGCTGTCCTGTTCTGAACAGCTGTAGGTTAGATGCTGTTAAGATTAGGCCCCTTCTCTCCTCCATATTTCAAAATTCAAATTAAACTAAAATAACAGCACCTGCTGAACAAAAACACTATTTCAAAATGTGTACTTGCACACAATTACTATGAAGAGGCTGGCCACCATTGTTACCAGTCTATTCTTTCTGAATGGAAATGGCAGAGAAGTTTTCGATGCAGCTGCAGCTCTTCAATTGTATAACTAGTGCTGGCCCCAAGCCAACCCTCAAGAACTCAAGTGGCACCAAAAGATACTATATTGATTTGCAATCGAACATAATAGGCCATCAGCTTAATTATTACTGAAGTGACAAGGTTCTGGATATTTCATATTTATATTTCTGAGGCCTGTGAAAGATGAATGTAAATCTTTTAAATGCCTACATTTGCATATCTTCAGAAGGGTTGAGTGCTCTTACTGTATTCATAGCCTGTGAAAGACCTAAAGGACTGGCTATTCAACTCAGGTTGCTAGATCACACAGTCACTTACTTGCATAAGGAAACAAGGCTATAAAACTAAACACATTCCTACAGGAAAATATCCCCAGATCTCTTGTAGATACCAAAAAAATGTACGTTGATCACTAATATCATCCTCATGGAACTTTTCCTTCTCCTTCTCCCCTAGGGAAAAGATTGCTTGAGTGTAAGAGACTGAATTGGCATCATCTAGCACTGTGAGCATCTCCCAAAATACCTATTGCACCAAGTTATTTCTTCCCACTGACTCTCACCAGAGCTTTATGACAGAAGGTCTGCAAACAGGACTCAACATTTTGAAGAAGTGTATGCTAGGGGAATGCAGGAACATTTACTGGCTAGAGAGCGAGACCAAGACCCAGGATTTCAATGCTGTCACTAGCCAGCTCTGTCACACCAGGTCATCAGCTAGTCATCTCCTAATGATATGCTTCTCTCTTTGTTTGGAGTATACACCTTTTGCACTCAGATTCTTTAACCCTTACTTACTTAGAATCAGAAAAACAATCATTAAGACAGGTTGTTTTAATTATATAAAGAACTACTTCTATTTTAATGACCCTAGAGCCAGTTACCATTTCTACACTTGTCCTGTACCTCTCATCTTCCGTGCAGGTTTCTCCATAGCTAGGTCACATTTTTACTGAGCTCATATATACACCAAGTACTGTTTTCTCCCATATTCCTAGCCTCTGAATTGCAATTGTCCTCAAAAGCATTCTCTTTTGCTTACCATTGGCATTTGCTGTAAATTGCTTTTTACATATAGTATGTGGATAGCTGAAAAAAAAAAAAAAATTGTTTCTCCAGCTCCCAGGGAGATAAACAAGATGCAGGTGAAAACAGTTATAAATATGACAACATTCATTTTTGGTTTTGTAGGGTGGGAGAAAAGATTTGTTGCCACAATTATCCTCTATCTCTTGTTAGTAACCCTATTCCCAAAAAATTTAGGCTTGCATGTTCAAGTATCAATGCCCTCTACTGGAGGGAATATGCCTGAACTCCTTATGATAAGAATCATCTTTTCCAGTGCTATCCATTTGATGACTTTTAATCACAGCCTAAAGAGGAGGCCTGTTCTGAAACAGATGGCTGACAAACAGGTTGCCTCTGTATACCTACTGGATCCTGTAAGACAGTAACTTTGTTCAACTTCTTAATATTAAAGAAGTCTAGTACTTTATGTTTTCAAGTTTCATTAAAAAGAAAAGTTAGGGGAAGATGTTTGCCAAATAGAAATGGAACAAGTTTGCAGGAAAATGCTTTTCTTCCTTGTCCACTGTCATGCTCAACATGCCCCCCCCCCAAACCAACAACACTCCCCTCCCCCCTGACAAACCACCAAGCTCTAATGTGTAAAGTCAAGGTTTTCCAAAACAACTGATGTCTGTGTGCGCTTTGCTCTTTGGGAGCTCAGTTATGACACTTCAAGACTATTCTGAGAAGCAGACCAGTTTGCACATTTCCACTTAAGAGTGTAAATGTAAATACAAACCAGTTCATAACTGAAATCCCATTAAAAACAAAGGGAAAACTAAAAATATCAGACAAGAATTCAGCTTTGCCATGAGCAGGTGTTACTAATTAAAAAATCCTGGCTCAATGTCTACTATGGATTTGGGAAAACAGAATGAATTTTAGTCATATTGCTGCAGTGTAGAGTTGTCTTCCCTTTATTTCTTCCTTCCATTTCTAGTGTACATCGATGCTGTTTGATTACTTCCTCTTGATAGTATTACAGGAAAGGCAGCTCACAACACACTTGCAATCACTGCTTGTTAACAAAAGGATTTAAAACAAAGGAAGATGAATTCTCAAATATGATGCAAGCAAACAACATTACATGAACAACTTTGTCTTCATGCAAAAATGCTTAAATACAAACATGGCATTCCTATGAGTAAGCGTCTATGAAGAGTGACTCAGATACAGGATTAGTTCGAAAAGTTCAATAGCTTTCCCTTGGAACTTTGTGTCTAGCCCACATAGTTATCATCTAATAACTGTTATATACTTGTGAAGTGAGTGTCTGATCTCTGTCTCCTGGAAATAGTACTGAGTTTATGTCTCAAAGACCATAGTCATATTGTGTGTTCATGAGAGAATACAATGAGATCAGAAACCACCATGCTGATTTAGCTTGTTCTCTGGGTTAGGATTGGAGTGTACTGCTAGAAAAATTTGGGGGGCTTTGTGTTTCATTGCAAATAGATGTAATGACTTAGGTAGAAATGTACATGTCAAAACATTAATAGAGGATACTGACATAATTTTGCTCACTTATCTTGAAAGTAGAATATAATTTCCCAACCAGAAACATTCCATTTTTCCTGTCCTTTTCCTGACAGTAACAGGATGGTCATGAAAAAAATCAGTTGGATATAATGCTTTGGAATGTGAGATCTTTTGATGATCATTTTTCACCCATATATCTGAAAGACTAGAAGGGGAGGAAGAACACAGAGAGGCTGGGAGAAAGGGAACACACAAGACACAGACCTATTGAGGAAAAAATGGCTTTTCAAGTTTGGAGGCAATGTCCTGCAATTTCATGTGGACAACCACTTGCTTCAGACTTAACAAAGTGAAGTATTTGAACATTGATGCCAAGAAAGCTGCAAAGAACAGACTTCAACCGCATCAAAGGGGCAGTCAGACCTACTACAACAGGCACCAAGAATGTTCCTGTGGGATGCTAGCAGTGGTCAGCAAGGAATGAATCATTAAAGACTTCTGCTAGTGCAATCCCTGCAAAGTGGCCTGGTCTAAAACCAGATTGATAACAAATCATATGCATTATAGTCGTGTAAAAGGAAAAGAGCTGTATACCAACCACCTGCACAAGCAATTCTGAAATGAAAGGACGCGAGGATGAAAATTGGGCCATTGTTACTAAGTAGCTGAGAATCCAGCTGAGGTTTTTGTTGTTGTTAACAGGAACAACAAAAGCTCACTTAAAATACAGATGGAAAGTATCCAGAAACCAATGAAAAATTATCGATATTAGTTTTCTATCCTATAGGGCCAAAAGGTATCTGTATAATATGAAATATGACTGCTTTCTAATTATAGAAAAATAAATGCCTCAAGTAGCACAGAATAAATACTCTGTTTAAAACAAAGAAGAAAGAAAAAAAAAACACCTTCATATTAGACTTGTCAGTAAATAGAAGGGTACTATTCCTTTAAATAATTCATACCTACACAGCATGATCACTAAGAGATTTAGTTTTTCTCCATTTCTATATAGAGTGATGGATAACAGCTGGTAAGTATGTACAGTTCAGTGCAGAGATTAAGCACAAATAATGTAATCTGTAATGGAGCTAAGTAGTCTTAGAACATCAAAATATCCCAATCATTATTTCGGTGATTTGGGATTAGACTCTTCAGATTTCAAGCTTGCAATAAGACTTAAATGTAGGATTTTTCAAGAAATCAGAAGTCAAACATTGAAAAACAGAAAAATGGCTAATAAAATATTTAAATATTTTAATATAAAAATCGGAAAATGAATGGACCATCTCAAAGAGTTAATACCATCCCCTATCTACTCAAGTTATAGGCTGGGTTCTGAAACAATCTCTTCATACTGCTGAGCAGTTACTCACAGGAGTAATTTCACTAAGTCTGTGTAATTACTCGAGACAAGGGCTCATGAGTGAACATGAAAGCTTCACAAACTGACTCTAAAATAGCTCAGCAGAAAACCCAAATTACTTTAAAACAAATTCTATATCAAACCAAGCTGTACCATGAAATAGAGAAGAGTAAGTGTCTTCCTGGACCTCTTGAGTTTATATTACAAAAGTTTCTATCCTAATGCTTCTTTCATATTGTTTAAAACAAAGGTATCTGCTAGGAAGAGAAAACATTTTAAATTCAGAAATAAAAATATCACTGATTTACATCATATATGCTGTAAAGTTATTTATGAAATTAATTGATCCTTCTTTAAGCTAAAATTATATAATGAATATTAATCCTACTATATTTCTTCTGTGGGATTTGTCTGAAGATTTACAGAATAATCATGTAAAATTGTCTTCTCTGCACAAGCACGTGCTACATGCAGGTAACAAAATTTGAGTCAGAGTCCTATTCATTCCAGCGGAAGACTCCACAGTCTTCTCTCCTGTATTCTCCAGGATGTATTTTCCTAACAGGTCTCCACAAAGCATGGTACATGGCTTCCCATGGCTGCTTCTCTAAAGTTACTGCAAGAAGCACAAGTTATGTAACTTCAGGCAGTGTTAACTTTCCTGACTTTTTGAAAGGATAAAATGAATAAACTTCTTGCTCTGTTTCTTCCTGCTCTACAGAGTTGGACTAGATAGTCTATGCTTATGGGAGGTGGGCTGGGAAGAAGGACACAGAGGCATCCAGCATCCTCCCACACACACAGTATTAGTCCAAAATATAGGCCTGGACTCCATTCGTAGCCCTACCACTGACTTTTTCTGAACTACTGTTTCTTTTCCTCTTTTTCTAAGCTGTTTGAGGCATGTGTCCATAAAGCACTTAGCACAGCAGGGACCTACTCATGACTGAGACTTAAGTGCAATTGGAATGTTAATACTAAAAAGAGGAACAGACCACAGAGGCAAAACCATTCCATAGCAAAAACAGCCAAGCCTAGTATTCACCAATAAAGGAGGGATCTCCTCTGCTTATGGAGGCAGGCAGGCTAAGAGATTGTGAAATTCTCAGAATCAAATAGCAAAGTTCTTTGAAGTTTTTTCCTTCCCATGAGTACAGGCAATAAAGGAGCGGTACATTTACAAAGCAAGCAAATCTTAAAAGAGAAACTTCTGTTATCCTTCATTATTAGAATTAACCTCTGTTTAAATGAGTTAATGAAGTACATAAAATTAGTCATCATGAAACAGGAAAACTATACTAAAGTGTTTAATAGTTTATCTTCTTTCCTTCAGCACCCCAAACTATTGATCTTAGATTCAGCCCCAAATATTGCTGACAGAAATAGGAGCTCAAACTAAATCATTGACTAAGAAATATGTACTTAGAAGGATAGTAAACATTGCTTATACTGGTAAGCAAGAGTCTCTAAAATTGGAATAGATGTAGTCTATATTTTCTTCTGGAGAACAAAAAGGGGTTTTGCCCTTGCAGTTGTAATTTATCTTCAGTCTTCACAGAATCACAGAATGGTTGAGGTTGGAAGGGACCTCTGGAGGTGATCTTGTCCAGCCCCCCTGCTCAAGCAGGCCCACCTAAAGAAGGCTGTCCAGGACCAGGTCCAGATGTTTTTTTAATATCTCCAAGGATGGAGACTCCACAAAATTTCTGGGAAACCTGGATCAGTGCTCAATGACCCTCACAGTAGAAAAAGAGTTTCCTGATGTTCAAACGGAACCTCCTGTGTTTCAGTTTGTGCCCATTGCCTCTTGCCCTGTTACCTGGCACCACTGAAAAAAGCTTGGCTCGACCTTCTTTATACCTTCAAGTCTTTATATACATTGATAAGTATATAAGCCTTCTCTAAGTATATATAAGTATATAAGCCTTGTCTTCTGTAGGCTGAACCATCCCAGCTCTCTCAGCTTTCCCTCAGCTGAGAGATGTTCCAGTCCCTTCATTATCTTAGTGGTTCTTGGCCACTAGGAAGTAGAGCCATCTCTCTTTTGTACTGGGAAGCCCAGAACTGGACATTAGTCCAGGTGCAGCCCCACCAGTGCTGAAGAGAGAGGAAGAATCACCATCATTGACCTGCTGGCAACACTCCTCCTAATGCAGCCCAGGATACCAGTAGCCTTCTTTGCCACAAGGGCACATTGCTGACTCAAAGCAGGACCAGTGTAGATTAGTTTGCTCACTGCCTGAGCTTATGGTGTCATACACGGTCATTTTTCTTACCTTATTTCCTTTGTTGAGTGTAAAATCTACCATGGCCTTGATTTACCTACACTCCCTCTCCCTTTATTTTTGTTTTAATGTAAACCTTTGTATGCATGGAAGTTTTATATCTTCATGTATCAAAACAGAAAATCCAGCCACATTCTTAGGCCCCATGTTAGGACGAGGGCAGTCATAAATCTATAGGAAATATTACTCTTTATTTGATGTAAATATGAGGGGACAGGAATTAATACCTTGGATAAGGTTCCCCATGATTAGGTATCTTTTATAATAACTGTCGTCATTGCACAGTGAATACAAAGAGATAGCAAATTAGGAGGAGTAATCCTTCCGTGAATTTTGTTGCACAGGTTTAAATTACTAAGTTGTAGAGAACTAAAAATTATAGAACATAATGCATTGGTCAGAATCATATCAGTGAAAAAAAGTAAAACAACTTTATATTTTCTGATTGTTCATATAGAGTATGTTCATTCTGTCCTCAAACTCTGAAGCTTCTGAAACTGGTAGCACCTTTCATCAAATGGCCTAAAGAGACAAATATGCATCCACATAGGCCAAATATGTGTCTTTGGTATATTGCCCCATGGGCAAAGAAAACAATTACATTTTAGTCTGGCCACTGAAGCCCTGACTCATCTCATATGCTGAACTGAATGAAACTGAGGATAAAATTAACTAGCATTATAACAGATGGATGTGCATGCAAATGAGAGAGGAACTGATTGGATGTTACCTTCCCTGTTCTTTCATCCTGTGTAAACCAGTATCTTCTCAGTGAATGAAGAAAGCCAGAATGTGCAATATATGACATAAGAACGGAAGTTCTTTAACTGCCCCTCCAGGATAAAGTGTAATTTAGCAATAGGAACTAACTTCCCACACTTCTTATCTTCCCTGAGGGAGGAAGGGATAATAGATTTTCTTTAACTGCCCTCTCAAGTCTTGTACTGAAGACTGAAATTACCACTGAGTCTTTAAAGTACATACTTAATGTCCTGAGAAGTGTGTCTACAGAGAGATAATAGAGAATTATATGTATACACCTACACACACTTATTTTATATCTGGTTCGTAACATTATTAAACTTCATATAAAGCTGATATCTGAATTACGACCATTGAACAAACAATGACACATTAGATCTCTTCTACTCCTAATTCAGACAGATAAAGTATATCTGAGGAGGGCATCTGAAGCAATTCATGCACAGCAGCAGAATTTCCATTTTTGAACAAATATATGTATTTTCTACAAAAAACCAAACACGCAAAATAAACTGTTATCATTGTACATCAACTCTGCCTATACTCGGAGTCTTCCCTTGAAAATACTATTCTGAATCAAAGATGTCTAAACATTTTTGACATCACACATACAGTATCAGCCTTAAATTTAAAAAAACCAAAACAAAACAAAAAAAAAAACCCCAAAAACCCCAACTGTATGTGGGGAAGGTATCATGTTTCTTTTGATATACTGAGTATTCCTGCCCATCCCAATCCATTAACAGAATTTTTCAACCCACCTGGAAGTAAAGTCCTGGCTATATTGACATTTTATTTTGGATCACAGCTTCATGAAAATATGCTGATTAAACAGGTTGTAAATTCACAGGTTTCTCAATATTCTCATATGTTTTCCTCAGTTATGATATCACAGAAGGACTCTGCTTTAAGATGTCTTGGAGTAAATGGGGGACCAAATTGCACTGGGCCTGATGGGGTGAAATAGCACATACCGAGCTGGTCCATGTATGCAGCAGCTAGGTTTCTCTTAGTGGAAGTAATTACTTAAAACTTAGACAAAGCCAACCTATTTTCTCTACATTAATTAAAGTGAACAGGAAACATATAAAATTAAGTCCAATATGTGCATAAATATTTAGAAAGCAGATGTAGCCTAAAGAAGAGACATGCTGCATATCACGTATTCTGTTTCAGATACAGTATTGTCTTTGTCTTTCTTTTAATCCCCAAATTAGGAACATACAGACTCATTAAAAATATCTTGGAGATGGAGATTCTGTGTGTGTAAAGTTTTCTAGTTTTAATGATTTCTACCAATCTGTGAGTCTTACTAGTTCACCTAATATTCCTCTACAAACCTATCCTCCAAATGAAAAAAAATGCTAACTTGTAAAAGGTATTTTAAGTGTGAACAGCTGTAAATTCAGTACTTGCAGAAGTCCACAGAAAATGGAAAGCATAAGTCAAACAGCAGCACAGACTGCAAAGGGAAACAAGTAAGCAAGCAAGCAGAAGAGCAACATCAAAAAACAATACTTTTTTTTTTATCTTATTTTTGCTTGGGCCTATTCCTAAATTAGCTTTCACATTCTTTTTTAAAGGAGAAGAATACATTTCATATTTGTCATGTGCCCTGTAAACAGATTGCCTGTTACAATGTCTTGTGATGGACTGATATAATATACAATAAAATTAAAAAGAAAATCAGGTTTGGATGCATCAGGATCTTAGTATTGACAGAATTCCCAACAGAAAACTAAACAAAACTGAATTTTTTCTACCCTCTTCATAGCTACCTGTGATAACTTTAGGTAACTACAGTAGCTTTCTTGTTAGGAAAAGGTAAAAATAACACTTTTGGAAAAGTCCGTCAGTCTTTTAAGCGTTGTACAAAACCACAGAATATTTTCACAGATGCTGACAAGTGTGGAAACTAAAGCACAATGGTAAATTACTCAAATTGACCTCAGCTGACGTGCAGAACAGTCAATGTTAAACTTATAGAGAGATTAAAACATATGGGTATGAATACCTCTTGATCAAAAAATCAAGCAAGAAAGGCAAAAGCACTTTCTAGATAACATACCCCTGATCTTTCAATAAGCAGCATAGAAAAGAGATCATGTATCACTGCCTTTTAATTTCCTCTTCCTCTAGTGCTTTTTTTAGCTGTCTTGTGGTTGACTAGAGCAGAGACCAGGCAGCAACCTTCTAATCGTCTGAATGTATATTTTTCCTCAGATGTCAAAAATCATCTAAAACTGTCAAGGAAAGAAAAAGAAAAACGGTGCAAGACAATAGCAAGTCAAAAAGAATTCTAAACGGCAGTCTGCAATAATAGCAGTCTTTGTAGATGCCTGTGACCAGATGAGATATGTAATACAGTAGTAATTGCCTTGGTGAAAAACAAAATGATATAACACAACATTGTCCACCTAAGCAAATGTACGTTTGCAGGCATGAAAAGTTGTATCGACAATTTACAGAACATAATTTAGCAAAAATTAAACAACTTTCAAGCAGCAGAGAGCTCTAAAACAATCTCAGTACAGATGTGAGATGTTAACATACTAGATAGAAGAGACTAAGCCCTGTTGAATGTCTTACACCACTTATGGTTTATAAGTTTAGTAGCTAGATCCAAATATCTGTTCAGATACTGTACAGGATAGAGTTTTAGCACAATTTAAAATGCAAAGACATAAAACCATTCAAACTCATCTCTCAAGGGTGAATGAATTTCAGCTGTTTTCTGAGGGAAATAGAAAATTATGCAGAACATCTAAATGAACAATAAAAACAAACAACAACAAAAACCAAACAGCTGGGTTGGACCAGAATCCATGGATTCCATGTCCAAACAAGTCTGACAGTTAACATTACTGGAACTTGATCATCCACTTCATTTTACCAGTTTCACACTGATGTACCCACTCACTGCTTTGTATTAATTTAGTGACACTAATATAATGCCAGTGAAGACAGCAGGAAATAAAGCTGCAGACTTTAAATTTGCAAATCTGAAATTTAATGGGGTTTCTGTGTTTGTTTCAGAATGCATCTAATGCCGACAAAGCTGGAAGCTACAACTGCAGAAACAAGTGAATGTTTGCCTGAGTCTCACAAATGTGCCCACTAATCTGGGTTTGTAATGATCTCATGTAATGATTCCAAGTCACTTACTTCCTAGAGGATGAATTGTTCTCAAGATTTTTTCAGGGATCTAAAACAATAAAGAAGAAATATTTGGAACAATCTCTACTATCTAATAGTAGTGCAAAAATCCAACATACTAGAGTGAGTCTTCAGAATTTAGTCAGCATTGCTGTGAACACTCACACAATACAGGCACAAGTAATCACCATGTTCCCTAGTTCTATAATGTGCTCAAAACAAAGTTTCATCAGTGTCCTTATAGCTTGCAAATGATAAAAACCCCTCCAGTTAAGTCCACAGAATTAAGGAAGATCAGAATCAAACTCAGTATAAGTGACTCATGAAAGATATAACTATACGAAGATCACATAATACAGAAAGCCACGGGGTTGCTTTTACTCATGACGCCTATTCCCTTAAGTATTTTAATGATTACCAGGAACACCACTACAATCAGAGACTTTTAGCTTCACTACACTACATGGTAACTAGTGCATAGCTAAAACCTGGGACCCAAACTCAACTTTACTGCAAGTCCATGCAATTTGGTAATACTACAAATCTGTTCCTCAGACTATGGTGACTCTAGAAGACTGAAATGCTTTACCTTCACCAAATCATGAGAAAATTATTTAAATCTTTTCAGAAGGTTGTGGGAGAGTAAGGAGGAAATGAGAAACAATTTCTGGGCAATTCTGTTGGCTTGAGCTAGCTGACCTTCATGGAAGTTTGAAAGTGCTACTGCTACTTGAAATAGGACGTGGAGAAAAAGGACAGGAAACTGTGATGCATGTTCTACAGCACATGGACTAATCCCGGGCTAGCAAAACATTAATTTCATTATGCTGTCCTCTGTTCCAGGGGCTTCTTGGGTTAGAACAGAAAAACACAGGCAGTATAAATAGTTTTAGCCAGCCACTCCATGGTGCCTCTTTCCCAATTAAAAAATGCCATTCACCACATTAACATTTGTAGGCAGCCCCAAGTGCACATACCTCTAGTCATATGGCAGGTCATATGACATCCTCTGCCATGGGAGAATGTGATCACCCATCACATGATGCAACTTACTACTAACTTAGGGAAAAGTTTATACAACAGGCAATCTTGACTGAAGGCAACAGAGTCAAGAGAGATTTCAGACTTCTGCAACCAGAATATTCCTAAAGGGTAAGTACTGTGGGAATGAAGAACACTGGCAAAGGCAGCGAAGCAAGCTTTAAACAAGCAACCTCAAATACTACAAGCTGTATAAACGTGGTAGCAGATCTGAGTAGCTTTGTGTAGTGTAATGGCAGTCTATCTGGCTCTAGATCATATGGTGCGTTTGAATCCCATTGCAGAAGTTTTGGGAAGGTTAATTCACTGTGCTTCTCAGATCATCAGCTAGAGTAAAACACCACTTTAATCAAGGAGGCTGTCCTCATCTGTATCTCTTGAAGAGCTGGTCTTTGTATTCTTATATTCCTCAAAATGTTTTTCTCAGCTGCTGTAAGGTTTTCTTACCTGCTTTTTGTTAAACAAGCTACAGAACAAATGCAAAGATAACCATGTTATGACTAAAATTGCAAGCTTAGCTTTGCAGCAAACATACAAATGCTTAACATTCAATTTACTGAACCTTCTACAAACAATTTCATGCCTCATTTTCCAGCTTTAAGTTGCTACAATGGATATCTTCACCAAAAAAAAAAGAAGCAAACCTCCAGTGTTAAGTATTCATTATATACACTCTCCTTCTAAATTTCTTTGACCATCACAATATTTCTTTGATGTCCCAGCATTTTTACATTTCAAAGACTAAGATAACAATGTGATTTTAAGAAGTCTGGAGGGGAATAAAAACAGAATACACAACTATAGTGTGCAGCAAAGAAACTGCATTTTCTAAGACAGTTTCAGTACACTAGTTCAATTGTCCTGACTTAGTTTTGATTAGTGTTCGAAGGTTTTTTGGGTTTTGTCTTTTTAAATAAAGCAAAACAGGTCATGGAAATCCCTGTTATTAACAGTGAAAGACCAATGTTCTTGTAAATCATCAATTGCCTTTTTTTTTTTTAATCACTGGAATTGTGACACTATGAAGCAATTCTCTCACTTCACTTTCAATCCTCCACAGGCATGACGATGAAAGGAGCTCTGCTCACACAAGGGAGCCTCCTTTTTACTATACAATGCACAAATGGACTTTACACAGCTGGACTGAAGACCTCAAGAAAAGAAAACAACTGGGAATTGGAGAGATGTGGAAATTAATATTGTTCAAAGATATTCATATAATGTCACTGTGTAGAAATCCACTTACATGCAGCTTATGTTGCATATTGTCTGTCTCTGATGTATTTGCTTAAAAATTAGGATCTCTAAAAATAGGCATGTTAATTTTCCATATTGATGTGCAAGTCACTTGTGTGGCTGATTTCCATATAATGGTAGTGAAATATATCATTTAGTGAGAAAAAAATATGCTAAAATAAATATTTTATAGTTTGTTAGCACCCTGCTACCTGGTCATGCTATGTTTACACGTTTCCAATTCTGGAATCTGCTAGTGAAGAAGAAAGAGTAAGAAGTATATGGAAGGTCGTATAAAATACATATGTTTAACAATATAAGAAAAGCACCAAAAACTTTGCTTTATTTACAGATGCTGAAAGAAACCAAACCCCTAAACTGTCATATGTTACTAGTGTAATGATTTTGGCTGCTCAAAATGAATTAATCCATAATTGCAAGACACCGTTAGCACAGCAGCATATTGCTAGATATGTGGTACCAAACAGGTATCGTCTAGGTCTTGTAATCTAAGGAACGATGAGAATTTTACATATGGCTGATGCTAAGAGATATTTGACTAGACATGTGAAGGGAAGGGAAAAGTCAAAATACATGATGTCGATTAAAAACTCTGGAGTTATCTTTTGACTACAGTTTTTAGTATAGACTAAACTAATCAGAGATACACATAGGCTAACATGGCTTTTAAAAATGCACTGTAGTAAAGTTTGTGTATTTACAGAGACACTATGATAGCAATTTCTCAACATCTCCCACTCCAAGGGCCATGTGAGATCAAGATGCAAGTAGTATTATTTAGTATTATTCTCCATGTTAGAGAAGAAGCTGAAACACAGACTTATAGCCTGATTCAGTTCAGCAAGATCCAGATACAGTATGATATGTGACAGAACTGATAAAAGAATCTCTCTCTCTACAATTTTATACCTAAAGACTTAACCCCCATGCATCCTAATTTCTCCATATTTGAGATGTCCATGGAACTGGACTTTTTCTGTAGCAGTTCTGTGCCTGGAAACTGCAGAACAAGGTCCAACATTTTAAGAACATTTTGAGCTAGAGATTGACTCCCTCAGATCTTGAGAAATTTGAGCTGAAAACATCTTGTTTTGTCTGCCAGAACTATATCATAACTACTTCTTGTTGAAGCTTGTTCTTTTTAAATGTCTATTTCCATTCCCTTGTAATTTTCTAAAAAAGGAATTTCTTTCAGGTCGTCATATTTCATCTCAACAATTTTTAGTAAAGTCTCTCAAGCATCAGGAGGGGTTCTTTTACTGTATCCTGGGGGCAGGGGGGTGGGTGGGGAGGATGGAGAACAAATATCCCTCTGAGAACTTTATGACTTTTTTCTGATAATCAAAATATTCAAGAATAAGTAGTTTTAAACCTAGACTTATCTAATGTAGCTCTCTGAAAAAAACAAATCACTGGAGCCTGAACAATACATTTCACAGAAAGAATATAGTTTTAGGCTGTTCCTTCTAGATCGCCCCTGTTCAGAGATAAATCAAATGGGCATCTTCTCTTACTCATAAAAACATACAGTGCACATACTTTGGAAAAAGAATGCACAAAACAAACATTATACACTAAATCACAGAGATATCAAACTTACAAGAAACGAGGACTGAATATTTTTTCTGACTTCTGTGAGAAAAATGTGTCAGTGACAGGGCAAAAAACAAAAATCAGAATTCTAGTTCTAATTAACCTATCAAAACCAGAATTTGGTCTTTATTAAACACAATGTTTATATTTATCACTTATGCTGTTTATTATATCAGGGGAATGTAAAATAACGTATCTACTTAAAGCTGTTAGAAGTGTTTTTAATTTTTTTTTTAAAGTGTGTGAACATATAAAATCTGAAATAACTAACTAACAAAATACGTGTAATTTGGGAATCTTCAGTGTACAAGTCAGCATACATTAATTGTTGCTTGGTTTAAACATATAATATACTGGACTTTCACTTATGGGCTGCTTGCATTTATTGGCAGAAATCTTTGACATTGTGAGGAAGAACTCCAGAAGATAAGGTATTAACAGCATCAGCAGAGTTGATGTATAAATACAAGTTTAAAATTTTTATCACTTTTTTGAGCTACAGTTGTTTACATGGATAAACTATATTAGAAGAATGCATGAATTAGCAAAACATAACTTCTAGACTTCTCACTATATCTAATTGCTATGTGTTCCTAGGTGTATATTCCTCAGCTGGGTAGTTCTACTGGGTAGATACCTGCCTGTATATTCAGAAACTTTTAATAGAGTAAAACAGTTTCTGTCTTTACCCTTCAATTCAAATAAGCACTTTAATAATAGATTACAAGTAAAAAAGACAGGGAGAATGTGCAGGAGAAGATATTTGATCAATGAAAGTTTTATCATGACAAAACAAACTTAAGACAAAAAACCTACAAAGTAAGTTTATAACTCAAAACAATATACCAAGAGAATGGCTTATGTCAACAATTCTGTGTTTCAAATGCAAATGACGCCTCCTTAAAAATAGTATCATGATAGATCTGCACAGTAGACCAGTCCCTTTGAATGTTCATTAGTTTTTGTCCATAACCGCCATTGTTATAGACAGGGGGACAACGTTGTACTCCTGGATTTCTGAACTCCCAGAACCTCTGATGGGAGGAAAGAATAAGCAGAGTAAAAGATGACAAGGACGCATCTAATTGTGGACTGGTTTATGGTTAGTAATGAATTATATTTGATGAAAAGGACATTTTCCTCTTTTTCTGAGCATATTGATGTATTACACAGTGGTTTAAAAAACACAGCTCCCACACTCTGCTACAGTAGAACTACTGACTCATTTGGTTCAAGCTGAGAGCTTTTTTTATTACTATTATATGACTTTTTATATAAAGGGTTTGTGACCTGATGCAGCAATTACAAGATGAGAGAAGACGAGAGAAGACCTCACTCATTAACCTTAGTAGGTTTCAAACCAAAATAAAATTGAAAGTCATGTCTAAGTTTTTAAAATTATTTTCCGGTATAGTGATGCAGTAATTTTACTGTCTCTGGCACTTCACTGTATCTGGTTTACAAGCATCATTCCAAAATTATTTCAAAATCTATTTAATCTCAATCACGTAAAAACATGAGGTGAAAGAAAAGGAGGATGTGAAGTACTACATTACCACTGCATATCTCATACTAAATGATACTTAAGTGGCTGAAGATGATGAAAGAAGTTGAATGGAAGAGTTAACAGAAAACTGAGCTAGAATGAGCAGCACCTTTGGCCACACAACTGCTGTCAGGGTATTGTTTTTTAATCAGCCTATTTATTTTGCTACTTTGAAAAAGGAATAGATACACAAACACAACATTTATTTAGAATAGAAACACAGCTAGGACAACGTATGCTCTTTACCTACATTACCTGCAGTTTATACAACTTGACATTAGAAATAAACATTATCTTTCTGTAAATTATTTCATAAAGGAATTCTGGTTTGTGAATTCAAATTATATTTCAGGAAGGCTTGCCTCCAAGCAATTTTTATTTATTTTGCATTAACCATTTTTGGATGAAAGGTTTTGTTTAACTGTTACTTACAGCATTTTTCTGAATTCCTTAGTTTGCCAGGATGTAAACACAAAGTAATACACAGCTGGTTACTTTGGCACCAGGTACAAGAAAAACATACTAGGAATAAACCAACAGTGCACCTACCAATTTCTTGGTTTGGTCATCATCCTCCTAATTAACAGTGGGCAGAGATTTAATAACACACAGTATTTTGAAGCACAAAATTTATAGTCCCTAAAAGCAACACCAAACCATCCCAGCCCTCCTGAGCAACAAAACAGCCTGAAAAGTATGGTATAAGAAACAACACATGCCTCATTTCCAACTCCAGAAAAGTCTTCGACCCCCAAAGCAGTGAAGAACTACACATTCAGCCCTCTCTCCAATCCATCACACTCCATACTCTGATAATTGCCACGCGTCATAACTTAGAGTTGGCAGAAGATACTGAAGGTTAGAAAATCTTAAGCAAATTAAAAGAAACTTCCAAAGTTAAAACCCTTTAACCTCTACTGCTCTCCCAACAGCTGCCTCTTACAATTTGAGGGAGTTACAGTGTGAACCCCTTTATTGTTGATCTTTAAAGCTGACACAGAGACATATGTTTCTCAAAGGAGCACCAAAACTGTCAGATCTGTAGTTCAAACACAGAAATTCCAACAGAAACAAACAAAAAGCCAAGCATTGAGCATTGGTGTCCTCTACTCAGTGGCATATCCCAGTATGACTATTTGAGGAATCTTTGTATGGATTTAATGATTCTGTTTGACTGCAAATTCTATTTTGTTTGAAAGGCTGGTCCTTGCTTTGACATTTTTTTCTACTTTTTGTCTCAGGCTAAAGCACCTAGGAGATGCTTTGTAGAACTGACAATAAAAGTACTATGAAGTTAAAAATCTAGTTTATCTGAACAATGAACTCATCCATACCAGGTTGCTGCAGATGTTATGGCAGAGACAAAGAATTTCTTTGCCCCTTGGACTATTTTGGAGTAAACCCTTCAGACTGTATGTGATGTTTCTGTCTAGCTGTTTCCTGTACATCTCCATGTACAGACATTATTTAACTGAGTGCCTATGAGAATGAAGGCACAAAATGGGAATCTAAGTGTTGCTCAAACAATGACTCAGGAAAAGAAATCACTGGAAAGTGCTATCCCTCCATCAAAGCTATGTGTTCTCTCTGAACCTTTTTGAAATGTTCTGATTCAACAAACATGCATTTTTGGCCATCAAAAGGGACATTTCTTGCAGAAATTTTAAATATCCATGCTTCATAACAACAACAACAACAACAATAATAATAAAGCCACATATGAGAAATGGACATAACGGGGATCTAAATTCTGTCCTGGAGCTCACAGTAACCCTTCTGTTTGGTTGGTTGGTTAGGTGATTGTTCTTTGTAGCAGAAGTATGGTTGAATCTTTGTCCTCTGAACTGGCTATAAATATCTATATTACCTTTTCTCTGATAAAATATAGCAAATACACAAGTCCTATTGATTACTGGTATGAACAGGAGATACCTTGGACTTAAAGGTGACCATAACTTTGGAATTCTTTTCTTCTTGCTACAGCAGGTTACCAATTTCAGTTACAAACACCATTAAGTGCTCATTAAGTAGTATTTAGCCATCATTATCTTCATGATGCATGCAAGGCTGCATTTTCCACATATAGCTGAACTACTGATAGCTGATCTTCACCTGACAATTCATTCTGTTAAGTAATGGAAAATAAATAGCACCAAGCTTAGCAGTTTTATCCTGGATTTCTGACTCACAAAGACCTCCTTCCCTATCTCCTCCAATATCCCACAAGTGATGAAGATGTTCATAGCCTTAAAACAAGATCCCCTTTAACATCTGTCTCTTCATATATGCCTTGTCACTCCTTATATCAACACTGTTAACAGATTCCTTCTATATTATTCAACTTAAAAGAATTCAGCAAACAAAGTAGAAGCATGTCTGAAGTTCTCTAATGATATCACTGGCACATTCTCCCAAATCAGCTTGTCAACTATACTGTAAATCAGTTTTGATACGATACTTTCTATATTAACAAATCCAAATGAGTGAGTTTTAATGAACATTGTGGATTCATCCTGTGGAATCCACCGCAAGAGTGTGCACTGAGTTATGCTGTCAGTCCTTAAATATGGGTCAGAATTGTTGACATATTCTTAGCCTAGTTTTTCTGTTTCATGCAGAAACCATTGACGTTTCCTTCTCCTGTCCTGAAACAAATGGTCTATTTGATACCAACAGATGAAAACCAAAAATACTCTAAAAAAAAAAAAAAAGTGGAATATACTGGAAATCTAAATCTGCTGGCACAACACAGAGAATCCCTCTCAGTGAGGTTTAATTCATGATTTTATAGGTGCTTTCTGTTAAATATATGCAGACCCTTAAAAATACAGGTTTATTTTCTTTTCAGGAGTTTGAATCCATTCTTCCAACCACACAAAATTAATTTGAATTAAGATTTTTTCCCATTTTTTATTAATTTGTTCAACCTGTAGTTTTTCTTTCCCATTCCACTTAGGCTTGTGGTACATAAATCCATTCTAAATGTTTTCACAGCTGCTCAGAAGGTGTTGATTCTTAGTGTCAACTCATTCACTCAACTTAACATAATCATTCCCTTTTAATGAAACAGTTAACAGGAGACTGACAACTATCATTTTACTGATGGGGTCCAATAGCTGGGAGAGTGAGAGGTGACAGTGGTGTAATTACCAGGCCTGACATACTTTGTTCACTTTTTCCCACCTTTTTAGGCAGATGAGGCAGTACTGTGCAATGTCAACAATCAAAATGGAAATGCAGGCAGTGTGAAGACCCGGGTGAGTAATTACCAGGGCTGCAGACCTGTGACTATTCCCAGTGTGGCAGGGCTGACAAGGTGCAGATTGTTTTTTATCCCCTAGTGTGAATCTGGCTGTCTTGCTGTTGATAGATCCAGGTGGTGGTATTAATTAATATACCAGCAGGAGCTAGCTCAGCTCTTGACAATGCATTATCCTTATCTGAGGAGAAAAGAGAAGGCAGCACTCTGTTGTTGAGAACAAGACATTCCTTTTGACTTCTTTCTATTAAGGTTGAAAAATACAGCTTGAGAAGTAAGAGTTTATCATGAGAGATAGCTTATACTAACAGATCTCATCTTACTGTATTTCTGTCTTTAGATCTCATCTTACTGTATTTCTGTCTTTGGAAGCTGGATGTAAGTAGGGCTGCATTATTTAATGAAATCACACTCAGAAATGTCAATTCCACTTAGGTAGTTCATATAAGAAATGTTCAGCTGACTAGTCCTGTATGTAGACATTAAGCTTGTCTTGTTCTGTTTAAATTTTTTGGACCTATGAACTTCACATCATCAGTTTCCTGCCATTTGACCTGCAAATAAATTCCAGTGGAAAATACTGCTACTGAATGGCAATTAACTGTAATGCAGACTCAGATCGTGGGTGTAGTTAGCACTCTGTACATTATCTAAACGTACAGTAACAGCTGTCAATGTTCTAATCACATGTAAACTATTAGTTATAGTATTACTTAGACCATTTAATATTTTACATTCAAAATTTAAATTTGAATATATGTAACAATATATGCCCCACTTGGATGACTAACTCTCATAGCAAGACTATTTCTTGTGGGAAAATCTGTAAGTCAAAATCCTATTTTCAATAGTGACTTTACAGTTTTTTAGGTGTCTAGTAAATCAAAAGTATTTTATGTCACAGGCATATGCAATCCTCCATCTTTAGTGGGGTAGGTGAAGGGGTATAAACTTGAGTCCTCAGCTACTTAACACACTCTCATGCAAGCTCTGTCCTCCTCTGCTCCAACAGTGGCTTACTCCTGGGAGCACTCAATAACCAGTTGCAGCCAACGTAAGTCAAGCTGGCAAAACCTTATTATTTAACCTATTTAAAACACATCCATTTATTTTTACTTCAGTGGGTTGGTAATGCTGGCAAGATGATGAGGTAATGCTGATAACGAGCCTCAGGAGCATGTTTTAGGTAAAGTTAAAAAGAAAACATAGCTATGATCTTAAATGTATAAAGTTGTTTTTGAAAACAGGTCAGTGGCTACTAAGTCATTGGGTGCTTCTTAAAAGTTTACAGCTTAAGTAATAACTACTCATGTGAGCATATTTTGTTAATACCATACTTGTAGCATAAAGTATGGAATTTTAAACTCTTCTTAATCACACCTGAATAATTCTTTTGCATTCAAATTTCAATGTCCAAGTCAAGTCAAGAACTTCAAACGTATGGGGGGAAAAAAAGAGTTGCTTGAAATGTAAAACTTTCAAAATATTACACATAGATCAGTATACACACACCTGAAAATGCATGCCTTAAAATGGTCTTGTATAAGAACTCACAAAACCCACTAAAATGCATATACCCAAGTGGTATTATCCAAAACCGATACACAAATTTATTGCTGCTATGTCACACATGCAAAACCAATCTTATTGCAATAACACCCAGTATTAAACTTCATCCCTCAAAATTTTACACTCTATTGAAGGGAAATAATAGTGTTAAAGAAAAGCTAATCCTGTGATCTTTTCACATTTGGCTGCAGATGTTATACCATTTTCAAGAGAAATATTTGCCTTCCTTCCTTCTTACTCACTCAGTTACTAGGCTAGACACACTGCAGTCTCCTTGAATAAAATAAAATATCCTGTTTAATTGAATGCCTGACACTCAGGATTGAACTGCTGAGACAAGCCTGCACATGCAGTAGTCAGAAGCAATATTAAAAATAGACTCTACCAAATAGCAGAAAAGCAACATACAACAACAAAAGCTGGTAATCACTACTGAGAACTTCTGATGATGGATATGAAAGCATACTGGAAAAAATGCAAATGAAATCTACGCAGGAATGCAAAGAAAGAAAAATAATTTTACACCTACAGGCTGTAATAAGATCTCTGATTGTTGGTATCACACCTGTAGACCTCTGAACTAGTATGGCAGAAATACAGGGGCATGACTCATTTACTGCAATAAACATCTTGCTGACTGATGAGAAACAAAGTAATTTGTACCTTTTTCTATTTAAAACTTCAGTGAGATGAAAAGCAATTAGGCACCCTCTGCTGTGAGGTGGCAGTGCAGTCCCTTATGAGATGCTGAGTGCCCACAGCTTCATGGATTTCAATGGAAAAACTGCATCTGTATGGTTATTAATGGATATTTCCCTGAAAGAATTTTCCTTGGCATCTTGAAACACCTAGAATACAACCACGTTTTATCACTGATTTTATTGACTGTAATTTGTTTCCCAAATTTAGTGTAAAAACACACTTAAGGAGATTAATTTTCTTCCATTTTAGCAACAAGCAATGTATATTCCCGCTTATATTCCTCACTCTAGTGATACTTTGGGCCTAATTAAATTCTCACATCAGTTTTACACAGGCCTGTGAACAAGTGTAACCTATTTTATAGCCTTCCAGACTTAGCCCTACCCCAGGGTAAATGACAGCAGGAGTAGCTGCTTTAATTTCTTGTTTATTATTGTCGTGGTTTAACCCCAGCCAGCAACTAAGCACCACGCAGCTGCTCATCCCTTCCTCCTCCCAGTGGGATGGGGAGGAGAATCGGGAAAAAAAGTAAAACTCCTGGGTTGAGGTAAGAGCAGTTTAATAACTAAAGTAAAATAAAATATAATACTAACAATAATAATAATAATAAAATAATTGTAATGAAAAGGAATCTAACAAAAAAAAACAGAGAGAAATAAAACCCAATAAAAGACAAGTGATGTACAATGCAGTTGCTCACCACCCGCTGACCAATGCCCCAGCAGCAATGCACCCCTCCTGGCCAACTCCCCCCAGTTTATATACTGAGCATGACATTCTATGGTATGGAATACCCCTTTGGCTAGTTCAGGTCAGCTGCCCTGGCTATGCTCCCTCCCAGCTTCTTGCACACCTGCTTGCTGGCAGAGCATGGGAAACTGAAAAATCCTTAACTTAGGATAAGCGCTACTTAGCAACAACTAAAACATCAGTGTGTTATCAACATTATTCTCACACTAAATTCAAAACACAGCACTGTACCAGCTACTAAGAAGAAAATTAACTCTATCCCAGCCAAAACCAGGACAATTATTCAAACTGTTGATATAACAACTATGAAAAGTTTATTAAACATTTTAGATATCAACTTTCCTGGATGCTACTTGTACACAGTGAGCCATATTCAGCTATCCTCAGTCATTTCTTGTGCCCTTAGTAAGACTAAATAAGAGTATGATCATTAGAAAAAGGTAATATGGGGACTGAGTGCAAGCTTTTGCATGCAAACAAGACAGAGTGCCAACCACTGCTCCATACCTCAGCCAGCATTCTTCTGTCCTGTGCATTCCACAATAAATGTGAAATAATTCAAGCCACATAACCTTACAGTGAAAGAGGAAGAGGTATTGTATAGCTACTATAAAAGTGCCGGGGGGCAAGGATATATACGTAGGCATTAACTTAGGATACTTAATGTTTGTTAGTCCACAGAAACTTATCCGTCTGTCACAACTAAACAGGTGACAGAATCTAACATACTACATTGTAGGCATAGATCAAACAAGTTTTAAAATAACATATTTGAAACATAGGTTTCTTTCTGTGTTCTTCATGAGAGCATCCATCTCCAACACTCTATTTTAACTTTTTTTTTTTTGGGTAAAAGGAAAGTATATACATACCTACTTTAAAGCCTACCTTGGCAGTACTTCCAAAGCTACTGTTTCCACGAATTGCATCCCAGAAGTGGGGAACTGCATCTATATGAAGTCTGCCAATTTTGTTTCTGTGGTTTACACCCTTCATGGTTACTTCCAGCTTTCTGGTTTACAAAGTAAAAGTCAGTATGAAAAAGATAGTATTTATAACAAGCAATGCCTTCCATTTGATTTTGAATGCTCATTTTGGGGTAAGTGTATTTGTCTGCACCGGATGACTTAATCATGAGACTTAGCCAGTTTTCTTCTGAAACCAAAACAATGCATTTTGCAGCTCAGTTAAAATGTGTGCTTGTTTGGACACAGCCGAAACTTTCACTTAGCGGTTCAGCTACAAATTTTCTGAGCTCTAATGCTGATTTCCCCCACACACTTGAATTCCAAGTTTCTCAAAGTTTGGGTTTCATCCCATTTGTCAAATTTGTCAATATCTTTAGGATCTTCACAGTCTCTAGAAACTCGGAAGAGCTTAAATTTGGCCAATAATATTCTTCAGATGAGAGACTGAAAATGTTGCTGTGGTGGGTTAAGCTAGAAAACTGGAATGTGAAGTCAGAAGGGTCATCTAATTCCTAGGTTTCAGAGCAAGCAAACCAGAACCACAAAGAACAAATTTCCAAGTCTGGCTATAATGGAACTATTGTTTTCTTGGGAAAGGCATAAGTAATGGCTCTGAGCTAAGCAACTCTGCCTAACTGATGTCTGACAAAGATCACAGCCCTAATCATCATAATCAGAAATTTCTATTGAGGGGAAAACTATGATGGTTTAGTAATTAAAGACAAGAATTGGGGACTTTGAATGGAAATACTCCAGTTGTCTTTGAAAGAGATTTAAGAGGTCAAGACAGTACCACTTTTATTTCTGAGTATGCCACTGCCCCTTGTCCTGCTTTTTAAAAGTCATTTAGAATTAAGCCCAGTCAAAGGCTATGGCACTGACAGTAGAGTGGGCAGAATTTAGTTGCCTAAATGCAATGTTCACCTAGGGGACAAGAAACCCAGAGAAAGCCAACCCTCTCACAACTGTTTAACTCTAGGAATGCTTTAATTCAAAAATATGCATCTTTCTCTGGTTTTAAAACACTAGGACACTGCTTCTGTCACCTATACCTTGCTTGAGCATGGTTTGGATCCAGAAACTAGGCCTAACCGAGGATTACAACAGAGCAAGTGTCCTCTGAGGTTCTAATAAACCTGGAAAGGATACTTAGAAAATGCATGTGCTCCTACTACTTTTCTTTTACAATAGTGATGTGGTTGTGCTTATCTTTTTATATAAGTAGATAATTGGTCAGATAGGTATGGGATGACAAAGACTTTTTTACAGAAAATACAGAAATTGCTCTAGGACCATTAAGCTAGAAGATCATGCTTTCTTTTGTACTTTGTCTGCCCCAGCAGATTTCTTGTTCTTGCTACTACAGCGTAGAATGACTTCCGTGAGAAGCCTCTTCAACCCAGCTTGGAGCCTGTTAAGTGTGGCACTGCCCTAAGAGACTAAAGATGTGTATTGAAGAACCTCAGACTGTAAAAGTAATTGACCTTAAGTTATCTCACTTGCCAGGGCAAGTGCCTCCCCTCATTTTTCTTCTCCTGAAATGAAAGTGTGTCTTATTCACTACAACTAAGAAAAAGTGTAGGCACTAACCCTGAAGTTGGCACTCTGTATTAAATGGAGAGGTATAACTCATTGCAGCCCCACCCGAGGTATCAAAGCCCTGAAGGAACAGTAAAATCTTACACTTGCTAATTTTCTGCTCTGTGTTTGAAATTTTGAATCTCACTCCAATTTTTTTTTATGCATTACGTAAAAAAATCTAAATCTTTAGCAGAAGGTTCAACACAGGGGAGCAAGACACCTAAAACCTAGTACTGTACTGAGCTTCAACTTAACATCTTCATAGTCTGGGCTTAAATTAATCACGTGAAAAATATAACTTGGAATAAATATACCTATTATATCTAACAGGAATTTAATGAGCTTAAATAATTAATGCCTGGGAATCACTTCGAAAACCCCTGAACAAAAAAATATACCAGTCTATGACAACATTACAACTATGATAACATTAGTGATTAGAGACTTCACAGAAACTTCAGAAGTCATTCATAATGTGAAAGGGGAAACCTGGACATAGTAGAAAATGACAGAAAAAACATTAAAAAGAAAAAACATTTTGGACAAAGATGACCAAAGATAGCCACTAAAGTGGGTTAATGTCTAAATTGTGGGAATTAGCATAATTTACTTTATACAAGTCTGTTATACAAGTTGGTCAATTTTTACATGTTGTTTTCTGCACCTATGAATCTGTAGGCAAGATACTGATATCCTTTTTGAAAACTTGGATGGTGATGCAAAATAAACCTATATTCTGCTTTGAACAGGGGACAAACTCCTTCCCACAAAACTTTTTCTGATGCATCATTATTAGAGTTCAAAAACTGGTAGAAATCATGATTTATTAACTTTTCTGAAATCTGTATTTGCAAAAAGTCTTCCAGTCTTCACACTGACCTTTATGATGTAAGTGTCAAGTATGGGCTGCGAACACGAAAGACAAAACCAAGTTTAAAGCATTGTCTTAAAGTTGGAAGAAGAAATTGTCAATGCTAATATTCTGACTGCATTTTTATTTATATGGTCTTAAACGTATAGTAATAATACATTTTCAACAGAGGAATAAAATCAAATGATTTATTAAGAAACTATGAGTGTGTATCATGCAATTCTGTAAAACTGTAATTAATTCATGTTCAAGCAAACCTGTCAAACTGAAATACTCAGTCTGGCCTAGTATACATATTTTGCCCACACTTTATGGGTTTTCTTAAACCCTTGTCTCCATGCTTTGTGATTCATCTACATGAAATTCTTCTGAATTGCCATCACTATGAGACCATTATGATTTGTTAACAATCAATTGACAGTGAAAAGTGGAAAGTAAGGAGCTAGCCTAGGCTTAAGCAGGTCCATTGTACTCACACAGTTTCTTCCCCTCCCCCACAGTGAATTTACTTTATAAATGTCTTGGAACTCAAAAAGACTGTGTTTCTATTCCATGTGTATTAAGTTAAATCGCTTATGTGGGTTAGTAGTCACACAACAATAAAACATCTACACTGAATGTGTTCAGAGAAATGTTTTTTGCATTTTTAGATATCCCTTGCCAAAGTATATTTTTCTTATAACCTAGGGTTTCATTTCTGCAAATATAACACAGAATTTTCCAGCAAAATTGACAAATTATACTCAGACTCACACCCCTCCCATTATATTACATACAACATATAAAAAGACATGTAACTTGCACATTATCATGCAAGCTTGAATCATTTTTTTTCTGTAAAGGAAAATATAACACAATAACTGGTGTACATGGACACATTACTAATCTTTTAATTAGATGCTAATTAATGACTCACTGGCATTAGTCATATCAGTCTAGTAATACTATTTATGCCACATAGAATAATGATCTACTTTATAAGAAATCAGCGTGGCACATGTTGACATAGGAACGCATCCAGCCATAATTCACTCTGTGTAAACATATCCACCCATACTTGGACTCTGAACAATTTAGAAAAGATACACTAACTTAGCTGATGAGCATGGAAAGAGAGAGGAGGGAAAGAGAGAAAGGGAGGAGTTAAAGAATGGAAACAAAGAAAAGTACATCATTATTTTCCAAAGTATCAGCACTCTCACGCTTTATATAATATGTACCCATCAATATATTTCACATTCAAATGATGATAACAACTTTATAGTTCGTCCATGCCAGCAGGGTTAAAAGACAAGGATTCATATGTTTAATTTTCATGAAAGGTGTTCAGGTGCTACAGCAGGAAATTTATATATTAGATAACTGACTATAGATGAAGATGATTTTTATATTATCATTCTATTGGAGGGATAATAGTATTTCAAAATGGTCACAGAGTATTTCAACGGTACTGAGAGCTTAACAAACTCAGTGTGCCAGAAAGAATTAGATGGGTATAAAGTAATTTGCACTCTGAAATAGCCTATGTGTATCTTAGTTGAAGATCCGGACTTCTGCTTTTTAAACATGCCAAAATGCCCAATGGGTTGCTCCTCCAGATATGGTACTATTTCAGAATACACACACAAAGCTGAAGTTTTTCATTTCAAGTTATAAGTTTACTTCTTTCTTCAAACAAAGCCTTTGTAAGTATGTATTGCTTACAATGTTTCTTGAGGTTTACTTTCTGTTAAATAATTTAATTTTCTTTCAAGTATATTCAGAAATTTAATTTGAAAACTGTATCATAATTTATTTACTTAAATAAACATCTAGGCTCATCTTGCAATACAGTATTAAGAGGAAGACAAGGAGGATCTTTAAAGTTGCATGGCTAAAATCATTGTTGGTATCACTATCTGTGTTCAGCAATGGTTTGTCACCTGCTACTAAGACTGCACTATTGTTGAGGTTTATGGAAACAGAAACTGAGGGAACTAAGGGATAGATTTGGGGGGAAAAAAAAAAAAGAAAAAAAGAAAAATATGATTATGGAAAACTCCTAAGTGTTTAAGGGCACATGATTTAATAAACATCAAAAGAATTTGCTCTCCGCAGTCATTAAGACATGTTTGAAAATCCTGTTGTTCCTAGTTCTTAGAAAAAGGTAGAGCAGAGAGGAGTATTTTTCACCTCTCCTCCTCCAGCTAAACTAAAGCTTCCCAATGATTTAGAACAAAGGATATCAATGAGCTAATCAATAGAATAATGTAATTTTCACTGTCTTCCCTCTTCTTTTGCAAGTGTAATTACAATAATTTGTTTCAATGCAGAAAGTCACCTCTGTGAATCAAGATTCCCTTTTTCTCACATACTCATATATGACTCCACTGAGTTTTAAGCAATAAACTGAGTTTCAATCATTATCACTGTCCAAATCACAAGCAGAGTTCAGAGGTTACAGTGTTAAAAATAATTTAATGACCCAGTTCCTTGTTTTACAAGGGTCCAAAACATTGAAGGCAGCCTGCATTCTGTCAGAAGAATCCACAATTTACTGTAAAATAAATCGACCCTTTCTGTTCTCCGTACATTCCTTGCATAATTGCTTCTCTCTTAGTTAGTGTATTTATTTCTGTGATTTGGTGGCGGCTCTTTTCTTTGCTCAATAGGAACTTTAGGGATTTACCATGAAAGACTGTTGCTTCCATTATCAGAATGCTACCAACTAAACTATTGTACTGTTGCGTACTTAATGTTGTATCACGCTTCTATTTCTGTTCCATTGTTTTCACTGTTTAATCTTAAACATCAAAATAGTAATATATGGAAAAATTAGACCAACTAATGATATATTTTTTCCAGCATTCTGCCCTAAAAGACAATGAAAATTAGCAGGATTCCTATGAAGTTGAAAAGACCTTTTCATATATATGTCCTAAATGTTAGGAGACTGATAATTCACTTGAAAGAACCCAAACAACTGTATTAGGGTCAAGCATAGGAAATCATGCGCTTAAAGAAAAAAACATTTACAGCTCTGGCTCTTCAGCTTTCTGGGCAAAAAAAAAAGCAATCTAAATTTTTTACCTTAAATGAAATACTTCTCAATTAAAAATATTCAAGATATTGCTAAAGGCAAGTGCACAAGAGGAGAAATTTTTTAGAAGCACTATCTTATTCATGTAACTAGTTCCATGACTCCAGTGGAAAAAAATAAATCACACTGCAGTAGTATGAGAAACTGATGTTAGGACAGATTCTAACTCTACAGGTATTAAATAAAATTGTCTGTCATGTAAATATGCAACTGCAAGCCCTTCTGAGGTCCCTTTTAGGTTTCTATCATTTTATGAAGTTAGCTAGAATGCTCTGCAAGTTAAATCTCTATCCACTAAGCCTGGAAAAAAAACCCACCCCCCCCACCCCCACCCCACCAAACCAAAAAACAAGCAAGCAACATATATTGTATACTTTTCATTGGGTTAAAACAACAGGAAATATTACTGCCATAGCTATACCAAGTGAGCTCTGAAGAATAAAAGTTTTCCCTCCTAAAAAACATTGGTACTTTTATATAATTACAATGCAGTATACATAATGTTTTCATGTCTGCTTATGTCAAGTTAGTTCTTATTGCATTATGCCATATAACTTAAATGTACCTTGATATACAAAGTGCACTGAGTGATATATTTTAAAAGTGTGTGTAATTTTAGCTGACAGCATACAGTAGGCTTCATAGACAGAAAAAAACATTTGTCTTTTCTAGTTATGATCCTGGACAAACTGCAAACTTTGAACGTGCCACTACCATAAACCTTTAGCTATTGGATACACTCTTTTTTTTTATTCAATTGTCAATGCAAAGGAGCATAGACTATCTCCATTACAAAGAAAATTTAGCACTTCATACACAGAACCAATTGCCATGCAAGTGAATGGACAGTCAACCTCTCACATATAATTTGCTTCATAACCAAAATCCTGTTAAGTATATTGTGGTTTTTCAAAATTAAAAGTAATCATGAACAGCTATATAAAATATACTTCACATACTGAAATATTTTAAAACACAATATTGTAAGAAAACAGTGATATGTGAGTCACTGTTTTTAATTTCCCTTTCAGCTGAAACAGAGAACATAACTGGACTATAGGAACGCATATTTTTAGACAGACAACTGACTTATGTAGATACACTATATACATTCCCAACAATTTGACCATGGTTAAAGGGTATTTATATTCTGATGTGGCTAAAATTGAACGTGTCAACACTAATGCATTTTTCTAGGAGAATCACTACTTTCACCATAATTTCCATGGAAAATTTGTGTGCACATGCAGTAATAGACACATTTGTAACATCAAAAGGATTCAATTTTCTTTTCAATCATACTACAGTATGAATAGCTTTTCCTATTGAATTTAACAATAAGGCACATTACCACAGTCTAAAGGATGAGGTACTTCTGCTTGCTCATCTGAAAGTATGTCAAACAATATATAATATATCTCACAATAGTTCTGGGTTAACTGCTTCTTTATATAGGTTTGTTTCTAATACATTTATGTCAGCAGATTTTTTTTTAATATTATTATTATTTAAATTTGTAAGATCAGCAGCATTTCAAACTCTGTTTAACTCTCCATAATATTAACAGAGTATTTAAATATTATTTAAAGGTATGCAGTCACTTTGTATCAAGAAATTACTTTGCATTAAGAAACCAACTGAAAATGCATACTTAGATGTATAGGTTTGGCTTTGTAACACTGACAGTCATTCTACCCACTCACAGACATCATAGCCTCTGTCACTGCAACTCATGAGAGAGAAAGGGAAGTTTTTATGCATGAATTATTGTCTCAATCCTGCATGCCTTATGCATGGCAAGAAAGAAAATAAAAACCAAATTGAGCTCTAATACAGTTTTGTTTGAACTCCACATCTATTTTGCTGTCATGAAAGAGGATTCTTTCAGAGCCTTCAAGTCAATGAAAACACCCAGCCGTGTAGGAGTGTAGACTCTTACAGTCTAAACTGCCACAAAGTATTGTATTGCACATTTAATGATTTTAAGAAAAAAGACAGGTCCATACAAGACTGCAATCTCTAGTAATCAAAGATAATAACTGACATGTTTTTAAGATTCATATTTAGGCTTTATTTATTTTACAGCCCATATGAAAGAGAACATGTAATAGGACTCTAAATCTCTTTGAAAGAAGTCCTCTTCTCATCATACAAGTGTTGGTCATGCCCCAGAAGTGAATGGCATTTGCAAATTCAAGAGCTAAGGAAGACATCTTACTCAAACAGTAAGTGGAGAACCACAGAGTGTCCAGATGTGATTAGGCATAATTCCTCTTTCCATTTTCCACTATTAAATTCACTCACTGCTTCTGAGTAAAAAAATGACCTGTGAAATATGATGCTACTTGCTCTCCTTTCTATTGCTGCTTTATTCTTTATTAGCACTGAGCTCTGCTCTAATGGGATTAAAACAAGGAAACTGCCAAAAGCCTGCGGCTTTGAAAATCCCAAATTCCTTTCAGACATTTGGACAAATATTCATCTTTGTGAACCATAGGATTTTGTGGAATTTTTTTCCTGCTTGTTTGAAATAATTTTTCAGAGATCTTTCTTCAGTAGCTTTTTCAGATTTCCATTATTATAAAATGGCAACATTTGACATGAATCGTTTAGTGAAAACCAACCGAGTTCCCTTACAGTTAACCTAGTATTTAAGATTCTCACCTAGTCATTCACTCTGTACCGCTGTTCTAGCTATCACTGCATTCTTCCGGTTTTATACTTGAGTAAATCTGGATTGAGACATTAGTGAACTATGCCTTTGAATCTCTTGCAGCTACTACTCTTTGTCATGGAAAATGAGATGTGAACCAATCAGCACAGAAAAGCCTGCAACAACTAAGAGCAACACTGTTGCGCAATACCTTCCAACTGTATTTTCTCTCCATTCTCACTGATCATCTTACCACTGTCATACTATACTGTCCTTGCAGTCCCCATGTTACAGTATCCATCTTCTTTCATTCTGCTCTCTACATATATCTCAGGATATCATTATATCAAGCTTTGCATGTCCTACCACTCATTATTAGAAGGGGGCATTGTAGTAACACAGCAGACTGTGTGGTATACATCTGGGACTGATCTCAGTAGTCAGTAGACTTTTGGCCACTCATTTCAGTGGGAGAAAGCTGGGGACTGAACTCTGTGGAACTCAGATCAATTTCTGCTCACGTGAAGTTCCTAATCTTAACGCTTGTTATAGCTTAGCTGTTGTCTCTGTTTTGCATTGGTATTTGTTATTCAAAAGAACACTAGTTCTAAGATCCAGTCTGATTACTTAATAAGCAACTGAACCTTGCAGCACAAACATTTCATGCTTTCAGTTCTGATAGCTAATTAAATTACTTAGGAGGAAAAAAAAAAAAAGAAAAAAGCACAGTACATCCTTTACTCTAAACAAAGGCAACTAGCAAAAGTTTATTAAACATTCAACCTTAATGCAAACATTTATGAAATAAAACATGTATATTATGTCATTTTTTGTGTTCTTGGAAGAGTTGTATCACAGTGGTTCTCTGAAGGTTTCTGTGGGGAAGGATCTGCTTTTGAGATCACAGCACACAGATGGAAGGACTCTTCATGGTTGAGAGATTATCTGCCATTTCCCTAAGATTTTAGTATGTAGGGACATTAGATTCATAAAACAAGAAAGACAACTGACAATCTACTGCTAGAAGTGCAAAAATTCCTAAAGATGACAGGAGGCATATTTCCTAAGGGCAGGGAGAGTAAAAGTGCAAATACAGCATAGACAAGGGACCAACAAAAGGCACATGCCTCATCCAGTTTCTACAGCTCAGCAATACTTCCTTCCACCCAGTTGCCTAATATGGCAAAGAAACTAATCTCAGTCCTGAATGCATCAGAAGAGAAGTTGTAGAGAAACAACTAAAGAAAAAGCTAAAGGCCACAACCTCTAATGAGAGTTTCAGTCTCAGGGGTACCACAGGTTCTTTAGTTTCATCAGCCAAGCCTGAATTCATGAAGCATGTAACTTCTGTTGGAATTCTTATTCTTACCTTCTGTGCTACTCATTGCCAAATTATGCTAGTATGATTTTAACCTTTTTTTTTTTTTAACTTGCTTTTGCAAGGGGGGCAAGAAAGAAAGCAAGCTAAAAACTGTGAGGTTTTGGGTTTGTTTATGTTTTTTGTTTGGTTGTTGGTTTTCTTTTTTCCTATGTTGGCTCTCCCAAAAGTGTCCTTTTTCCTGTGACCTTTTCCTTGTAGGCACTTCAGTTCTACTGCTGTTTGGTATTCACAAGATCTAGGCATAATCTGGCCTTTTACAATTAATCATATATAAATCGCATGTTTAGTAAATTATTGTACAAGCAGATTATTTTCTTGTTTCTGTGACTCTGCTGAGTCAGATTCTAATTTGACTCAAACAACATTCAATGCCTAAGAGCACAAGACACAGGTGTATAACATGCATAGCACACAAGCCAAAGTTCTATGAAAAAGAGATCAAATCTCCTTGTTAAACTGAAGGTAAGTTTCCTCTTAAGAGCTGTGCTAACTTTTCCTTAGCAGAAAGTCACTCACAAAAACAACAATATTTGGAACATATAATTTTGTATTTTCATTCATTTTTAACAGCAGTAGAAAACCCAAACATTCCTCCCCTGCACCCTAACTCAACAAATCAACTCCCTACAACTTTAAGTCATAATCACACAGCAGAGATGTCTTTATCATTCAGGAAAGGTACAGAGATGGGGTTTAGTAAAGTAGTAAGATTAGATGCATAGTCAAGGAGACATTCTGGTCTAGCCACTGGTGAATAAACAAACATTATCAACAATTTGGACATTACATCAAATATTTTTTCTGATTAGGACATTCATTTACTGAAAGAAATATTGTCACAGGAATATACAGCAAATGACAAACTAAATATGGGAAAACCTTCAACAGCCTGAATAAAATACTGTAGAATTCACCTGGAAAACAAGTACCTATAAGTCTCTCACACAGAGACTAAGCTTGGGAAAAATAAATTATGGGACTCCCAGATTCGCATTTCAAATATCTGTTTTGTTTTTCCATGGATTCAAGGGGACTCTATTTTCAGCATTAAAAAAGAAAATGTGTGCCTCAATTTGGAACTTTAGCAAGCAGCTATTACTTATAACAATCCTATTTTGTGACAAAGCGATCTCACATTTAACTTAGAGTAGTATATGGTATCATTTTCACACAGACTGAGCACCATAATTCCCTTCAGATTTTGTCCATGACCTCAGCTTCCCAAAGGTGCTAGGTTCCATTGTAACAAGTACTGAGCTGAGGTAAACAAAGTGTTTATAGGAGCTAGATCTAGTATATGAACTTCAGACTTGGAGTTCAGGATCGTGACAGCTATCCTGATTACAATAAACATTCAGTTTTGCTTTTTCCCTATCCTTCCTTCTGAAAATAGGTACTTTTTAAAAAAAAAATATATAGCTACTTTTAATAACTAGTTTCCCTTGCCATTTGGAAGAGTGAAATTACATAAGTAGTATTATTGTTGTTACATTTCTGTTTTTGTGATATGTAGAAGCACAATGATGAAAGGAGATGTACAAACCTTCAAAATGTAGATTAAATAGTATTTAAATCTTGTAGAGGTGTAGGTACCTTGGAAGATGCTCACATATTATTGCTCAGGTAACGTGCATAGCAGACAATCGATATTAAAAAAAAAGACATCTTTCCAAAACCACACTAAAAAGAGCCAGTAGCTAAAGTATTGTATAAAAACTAAATAACACAGTAACATTTCCCTGTGCCTGTGTTCCTTTTCTTTGCAAATACTGATGATCAACATTATGGAGTGAAAGGCGGTTTTTGTCATCTTTAAACCAAAATTAATTTTTCTTTTGATTTTTATATTGCAAACTACAATTCAATTTGGAAGGAAGGGAGTTTAGATTTCAGTCAACTAATTCAGTGAGATGCTACACCATATATGACTCCTTTACTCATTTGTTACTAGAACAACCACTTCAATTAAGTCATCTTCCAAAACAGCAGCATTATCACCACTTTTATCGACCACAAGCCTGGTAAGTGAGCATCAATAAGTTAAACAAACTTTGCCAGAATGATCCTCCAAAAGAGTTCTGTATTATATGAAGAAAAGGAAAGAGACCAATAAGGTATTCTGATCACCCACGAAGCACAGAATCTTCATGACTGTTGAATTCAGTAGTGAAAACAATTATGTTTACATTCAAGTCCCTGAACAAAGGGTTGCAGGCTTGAGGCTTATGGTGTCTTCAGAGAGAACAACACTGGAAATTACTCTCTAAGTGAGCATTTAAATAATTTAAAATATCATTGCCAAGGATAACAATGGAATACATTTTTTTGATTTATCACTACATTGTACAAAATTAGGCATACAAATAACGCTGGCACAATCCCAGACCTTAACTCCACTGCTTTTCATGTATGAGTCCCATTAGATAGCAAAAGAGAAGAGACAGAAATGAGGAGGAGAAGGGAATGCACAGGGTCTATGTCCTGTCTACAAACTATTGCATTCCATGCTTCACATGGAATTGTTGATGCAGTAGTATTCAGGAAGTGAAAATGTAAGATACAGCTAGATGACTGTCCATTGTGCAAATCTTTAGCTCCTCTATCTGTGACAAAATGATGACACTTTCGTGGAGAATCTGCAGATCTGCTTCCTGACAAACAGATAAGAGTCTAGAGCATATATATGGGGAGAGAAAGAAGGAACAGAGAGGCAGGAAAAGGACTGTTCAATCCAGCTCCCATGGAAATACTCATTGAAGAGCTATTTAGGAAAGACTTTATGCTTCAAAAAATTTGGGTCCTCTAAGAAAATAAATTCAGTCTAGGGAGAATTTGTAGCAGTCAAAATGCTGTAAAGTTTTTCTTCAGTTGAAATAAAATAGTTTCTTTGTCAGATAGTGGAGAAGGAACCATATTTATCCCCAGCTCAACCATTTGTTCTCTCTCTGAAACACGCACTCTCCTATATGGATTACAGAGATGATGTAAGTAAAAGAAGGGCAGCGGGGGAGAGGGGGAGGGAGAGTGGGGGAGAGAGAGAGTAGTGAAAATACATCTTTAAACTTAGATCATGCCCTTCTGAAAACTGGAGCAGGGACATACTCTAGTATCTGACGTGCTTTCTTGTTTGACTTATATGGATGTAGAGTTATAACAAGAAATAGAATAAAATGTAAAATTATTTAAACATGTAAAGCACAATTTCCTTTTCCACAGGAGAGTTATCTTTTGGAAAATGAGAAGGAATTAATAAGAAAAATTACAGTTGAATGAAGCAAGCGGGTTGAGAGACTTTTTTTAATTCATTTTGAAAGTCCCACTGCAGAGAAATCAGAAAGCTCTTTATTTTTAATTTGGAGGTTCTTACAGTATAATCCTAGAAAAGGCCAGTTGCTAGCTGCTGACTCTGCAAGTCTCCCTTCATACTGTTGGTGAGAGAGTGATCAATGAAATTGACAAATGACACTGAATGCCGAGTCAGCCCTCCAGAGGTTTACAGCTTAGTGAAATTTGCACACTGAAGAGTCAAAGCCTAAAAAACAGAAACAAAACCCACTGAGACAGAGTTGTCTATGCAGAAGGAAATAAAGAACAGAACATGAAGGCAATGAAGGACACAAAGGGGACGACAAATGGGTGGGTGGGAAAATGCAAGGCATTTTATTGTCTATAATTTATGGACTGTTAAAACTATTGAAGCACGTGATGACTAGGTTCAGCACTGAGAGAGAGAGATTAAGAGGATGGAGGGATAGATCACAGTATAAAAACCAAAACTGCTTGCTTGTGAAGTTCTCTGCACAAAGGAGTGACTATGTAAGACAAAGGATGTAACAGATACTCCCCCTGGACAGTTGAGCTGGTAATAGTCTTTACAGATTCTTAAGCTGGTAGGAGCAGATCAGAGTTCAGACTTCTTCTAAGTGCTGGACATATAACTTGAGCCCAAGATTCTCTAAGAATTGAGTGAAATGAGTCCAGTTTCATCCTAGAACTTTGTGCTGATGAATTGAAGTGAATTTATTTGTCATTTAGGAATCAGAGATGGTGTTAGTACTGAGGCTGCTAGACTAGACACTATGATAGCAAAAAAGAAACGTCATCATAAGTATTCATGATATCAATGCTCTGTTACAATTTGCAGCATACACCAACAAAATCAACAAATCTTGCCTTTTGGCCCTTCTGTTGCAAGGAGCATTTCTCCCCTTACATTTCATTTAGTCATAGAATACTCTGGTTCTCTTTTTATATTTTCTCCTCCCCCACATTTTAAGAAAATGTATCCTATCACTATATGGTACAAATAAAAATGCCTTTCTAGTGTTTGTCATGTACTTTTTACTCCACTTCTTTTCGTAACTTCCTTGCAGTGGGGTTCTATAAGAACCACCTGCACAACCCTTTATAACCCGTATCCTTTCTTCTAGTTTTTACAGCAACTTGGTCAAGAATTTCAGAGTTCTCTTTACCTTTCGTTAGGAAATCACAAGCATGAAATCTCACCTAGAAGTTATCCATTCCATCTATTACATAAGGAAATTTTCAGACAACCTATCAAGCCTAAATAAATAACTCCTCCAATACTTTTTAAAAATCTTCACAAAGGAGTAGAAGCTTCTCTTTCTCCATGAAGCTCAGTATTCTGTTCTGCAGAGAGATAACTGAACTAATGACAGCAAAGATCAGGTATCTAAGTTCCGAGTCAACTGAAATTTTAGGTCTGACAATGACCTTCAAGGTAAGCATCCCACCAGTCTCTGAGATGACATTTTCTTAGAGCAGCCCTTTTAAGAGTGATTTCACACTTTCCTGAGAAAGGCAAGAGCAGTGGCCAGTTGAGTTGGAAAGATGCCTGCTGCAATTTTAAATAAAATTAACTCTGACCAAGTCAGGTTCTGCAACACATAGCCTCATGCTCCCAAATACATCAAACTAAATTCCCAGACCCACACCTAATGGGTTTGAGGCTCAGAAGGACTGTCACATAGCTCTGTCCTAAATAATTTTTGAAGACTAAAAAAAATAATTCCTGTGTGACTTTTGGGGTTTTTTTTAAATGAAAGATAATTGGTGATACAATTTCAGCACATTTTTTGAAGTTTAGAATTGAATTTTTCAAAAACCAAACCCTTGAAGTTTGGGTTGGGTTTCAACCATTTATTATTATTCAAGAGTTGGTGTGTACATTACAAAGAAGATTTACAAAGAAAAGTACTGGCACTGTCTTTGCAATATTTTTCCTTCCAGGTCAAATACCTTTTCAAAAGTAAATTTTAGAAACTGCTAGAAGTTTCTGACAATATTTTTAAGTTTTAAATCTTTTAAACTCAGGTAACAAATATCAAAAGAAACATTCAGATTGTTGAAACAGATGGAAAGCTTAAATATTTATTTTACAAAATATCTTAACCATGCATCCACTTATAAAACATCATACCTAATCTGTTTCTGCTACTGTTCCAGCCAGGAAAAAAATCAAAAACAATGAGACAGTGATAGCAATAACAATCTGCTCTTTGAAAGTATACAGAGTACAGTAAAGGAAAACAGAAATCAGTCAGATGGTAACATCAAGGGAGGTCACAAATGATGTTTTGTGCTGTGGTGATATATTTGAATGGTAACATATTCAAAAGATAGTCATCAAAATGGCAAAGTGGCAACCAACAAAACATAAAACAACATAATGTGATTTTGTAGTGCTCTAGGCCAACACTCATTTATGATAGGTGGTCTTACGACTTTTTGTTCAGTCTCTACTTTTTTTCTCCCAACACTAATGCTGCAGCTGAGGAAATTTTACTTGTAAAGTGGCTTAATTATCAACAATTTCTTAAAAAAAAAATTAACAGCAACAACAACAAAAAAGCACTTAAACAGTACTTCAGGTCCAGATATGTTAACATGTTTGATATATAGAGAAAAAATAAGTAGTGTTAAGAATTTTCCAGATGAAGAATATGTAGACTCTTCCCCTTGCTAGCTATACTCTTTCTTTTTTTCCTTAAAACTGTGATGCATGCCAAAATTACAAAACACAGTGAAATCACAAAATACATTGAATGAAATTATCTGCCTCAGAAAAATCTCAGGCATCAAAGTAAGGATAAAAAAACAAAGGTGATTCATCACACTCTAAACCATGTCTGTTCAGAGCCCAGGGCTAATAGCAAGGCAACCAAGGAGCTGACTTCCTCAAGTGATCTGCTCCTTGAATTCTACCCCACTAAGAGGAAGAGAGGTATGTCTCAGTCTCATTTTTTCATCCTTCCTTTCAGACAAAAGGATAACAAAATATTCAGAACTGGTGTACATGGAGAATTTTCACTAGAGTAAAACAATGTAACCAGCATTTATGTAGCTCATTATGGCCTTTTATAACTGTTTTTATTTTTGCCCCACAGTATTGAAGAGACTATGGCCACAATTTGTGAGAGAAATGAAAAGTCTAGACGTTTCATAGAAAAATCCTCGTTCCTTCTTTTCCTGTTTTTGAAGATAGCTTTGGTCTCTTTTTATCTTCTCACAAGTCTTGGGTTATTAAAAGTCTTCTAAAATCCTCAAATTCAAGAAAAAAAATCCAGATACTTATGCTGAAAATTGCATGAAGAAATATGTGTATTAAGTAGTGTCCCCAGCAATGTCGAGTCATAGCACTTGATTTTATCAGTTTTCAATCTCAGGTTGATATGTTTCTGATTAATGAAGCATTTGTTCTGCATCACAAAACAACTGAAGAATACCCTTCTAATGCCAATGAATTGTGTCCAAGAGTTAATTACTATGTGACCTTCAATCATACTCTTGTTTTAGGACTAGAAGCACCTATTTTAAGCTTGAAGAAAGTTTAAAAGTGAGAGTCTGTATCTTTGAAACAATACCCATGGCATGTTTTGTACTTATATAGTACCCTACATTTAATGATCTGATTTTAAAAATCATATACACAAAGCTTCATCATAGCTCTAACGTACAAGCACATAACTCATAAGACACTGACATCTTACAAAAACTCCAGATGATATTAAAGCACAGCTCTTCTGGCCAGCTATTCTGTGACTACAATAATCAGAGAGAGTAAAATAAAACAAACTAACCCCTCATCACACACAGGCTTTTGTTGCTAAAGAGAAGCCTAAGTATAAGGATCATGGTTAAGGAAGACTGTAGAAGGATAATCTTTCTGGTGTATGCAGTCAGGCTTTGACTGCAAATTCTGACCTCTGATAAACCAAAGTTGGTCTTTAAAAAAAAAAAGGGGGGGGGGGGGGGGGGGGAAGAGTCCAGCATAGGCAAGGTTTCCATGGAACTCAGCCAGCGCTATATGTATACTTCCTAGGAATACAAAACAACACTCTGAAACTACATTGCTCAAAAAAAGTACATACTGGGAAAAACAATAGTTTTGTTTTTCCTAGAATAAATAACAAGAAATATTCTCAGTAAATCCATGTCTAAATATATTTGAATGGTGCTCTAGAACTAGGAACACAGACATCATCAAGCTGGATCAGACTTGTGGTTCACCTAGGCTCTACTTTCAGCATTATAAAATTCCCTCTAGTTCACAACTAAGCAAAATTACTAAGCAAACTAAACAAATCTTTTATTATCTCTCAGTACAAGGCCATTTGAAAAACACTTCCCAGAATTTGAAATACCACAGCTGATATAATTTTAAAAACACCTCATTCCTAATGGAACTTGAAATGTAAACAACACTGTTTTGCAATCTGTCACAGTATTCACTCCTGTGACTGCTACAGCACATTTCAGCTGACAATACCAGAGAACATGTAGGAAATAGCGAATCTCAGCTTTGAAGAACAATGACACAAAATACAAAACATACAGTGGATTTAGTCTAGTAATGTTCTTGTATAAAATTAGAAAATAAGCCATAGGTACCAACTCTCAATAGCATTTGATAGAGTACTGAACTAATAGTATTATCTTAGCGCAGATAATATGGGAAATAACTATCAAAAGAGTATCTGTTTCCTATTACTAGTTGCAGTACTTGCCCACTGATTTATTTTCATTCCCACTTACTCCCTCCTGGCTTATCTATCCATAAAATTGTTAACACTACGCATAGAGCTTTTTTGTAGCTTAGCTGTATTTCTGTCAATTGCAGAAATTCACCTACCGTTGCAGAAATCTCACATAGCAAGTAAGCACAGCAAAAGCTATTTTAGGTCCCAAGTCAACAAAATATATATATATATATATAGTTATCCCCCACTCAGCCTATTCATCACAGCTGTAGGGTCAAGAACAGATGGAAAGGACAGGGAGTAGAGGACACTAGGGAAAGCAGGCAAAGACAATCAGGTAAGGAAAGTTCACTGCATCCTTTGGATTTCTGTTACCAGGATCCAGGCAACAGTCTCAGCTTCACCCTTAATTTTGGCAATCACTGGCACTTAGACAAATTTGCAGTTAGTTGCAAACTGAGGCAGTGTCACACTATTATACTTCACTACAAAAAAGTAATAGTATGTAAAAACAGGTTGTTTCTATGCCTTTGCTCTGCTACTTTGTCATTGTAGAGTGGGAAAGCTTGGAAATAAATTGAAGACGACAGATAATGGTCCTGTGTTTAAATGGCACTTGCAGCTATTGTTCTATCTAACGCACAGAAGTATATCAGCTCTTTTATTCAGAAACTCACCCAGGAAACAATCTTTACATAAATGAAGATACAGAAATTAGCTTGAAAAAGAAAATTAAGTGGTGTTTCATGAGGAGATAGTGTATTAATTTAGTATATGCCTGCCACTTTTTTATTTGGCTTGAAAATAAGGTCACATTTCCATTGCACCTACAACTGCAAGCTGCTATCCAGACAGGTTTCAGCATACTTGGGGGTCACACCTCTGAGATTGCCTTCTCCTTCAAGTACATTCCACAGTTACAGCTATTCTTCTGTTCATACTTTGACCGACTCTGAGCTTGTCAACAGTTATTTTTTTATTTTTGAGAGTGCCAAAAGCAGGTGCAAGTCCTGAAGAGCAAATAATTTAAAGAATGGGAGCAAGCACCATGCCACAAAGTCCCCATGTAGAACAGAATGAACACCACACAAAATGCAATTCAAGTGTCCACTCTTCCTTATTCAAAAATCACAGCTTTGACTCCTTTTGTCACTCTTGTTTGGTTCACTGTCATCATCCCTGCAAGAGTTTGGCAACCAGAATCTGACAGAAACTGACAGTAATGCAGTCATCCTTTGCTTTTCTTACAGCAGCAGCTGTCAGAAGCTATACCACATTAAGCCAAAGTACTAGTCATCATGAAGCTTTTCCAACATTAAAATTTAAGAATATACCTTTGGAGAGTTTAAAGTAAGTTAGGATTGTCATTTCACAATAGATACAGAGATGGATGGATAAAGGAATGGATAAGTAAGACAAAGAAGTGTTACAGCGTTATATGAACAGGCCATTTTGAAAATCCAACTTTTGCTCTCTTGTTCTACAAATTCCAGAAATAATGGTAATATTGCACAGCATAGCATTCCAGGTATCATTCACTGACTATATTAATAATATTAAGGAACTTTCTCACCCTTCTCAGTAGATAAGAAATTAAAATGCCTATTTTAACATTTCAGAAACACCCTCACCATTCTCTTGTAAATATTGTTACATTGTTTCTTGTTCTCTGACGTCAGTTCTGAGATTTGTCATTTTTAGGCCAGCTATGTCCTGTACAGGCCAGTTTCTCTCTCATATATAGTCTAAATCTATAAACATGCCCACTTGTAGATACACATACCTTTCGAAATGCTAGCTGGTCATAGGACAAGTCAACCTGAAAACAGCAACTAAAACCAGCATTATAATGATAAGGAAAAAGCCAATGGAGGAAAAAAAATTTAAAAATTGGCTTCCAGGTGTGAAAATGTATTTTTTCAGGAAGTTCCATCAAACAGCGTTTAAGAAAAAGCTAAAGCAATTTAATCCATTCAGACTAAAAAATAATAATAATAATGCAATCTAAAGAAAAATAATAATAAAAGGAAAACAAATAGCTTATAGTAACTATCAATATTCACAGTACTTACATTACTTAGTATCCACTGTTCATGTAACTGCAGAATGATTATTATGGTGTCATGGTTTAACCCCAGCTGGCAACTAAGCACCACACAGCCACTCACTCCCTCCCTCCATGGTGGGATAGGGGAGAGAGTCAGAAGAGTAAAAGTGAGAAAATTCATGGGTTGAGATAAAGACAGTTTAACAGGTAAAGCAAAAGCCACTCACGCAAGCAAAGCAAAATAAGGAATTCATTCACCACTTCCCATCAGCAGGCAGGTGTTCAGCCATCTCCAGGAAAGCAGGGCTCCATCACGCGTAACGGTTACTTGGGAAGACAAAATGCCATTACTCCAAACGTCCCCCCCTTCCTTCTTCTTCCCCCAGCTTTATATGCTGAGCATGACGTCCCATGGTCTGGAATATCCCTTTGGTCAGTTGGGGTCAGCTGTCCCAGCTGTGTCCCCTCCCAGCTTCTTGTGCACCCCCAGCCTCCTTGCTGGTGGGGTGGTGTGAGAAGCAGAAAAGGCCTTGACTCTGTGTAAGCACTGCTCAGCAGTAACAAAAACATCCCTGTATTATCAACACTGTTTTCAGCACAAATCCAAAGCACAGTCCCATACTAGCTACTATGAAGAAAATTAACTCTATCCCAGCCAAAACCAGCACAGATGGAAAACACAAAATCTGGTCTAATATGAACATTAAAATACACGTTAGCATTGCATACACACACGGAATGTGTAACCTAGAGACAATTACCTACAGGCTGTCTCACCAATATATATGAAACCGTATTTAGTGACAGAAATTAATTTTAAGTTTCCCTGTTCTATAACCCTTGATCTCTCTACTGAGAGGCCAAGAAGAGTAATTCAAGGGTTTGTGTGCTAAAACCAAGGGTTTGTTTTTCTTAAACAAAAACCCCCTACCCACAACTGCATTAACACCACAGCAGAATCCTAATACTTCACTAAACACACGAATAAGATTCTGGAAGATCTTAGTAATTACTACCACACTTGGTTAGAATTAGTGCCACAGACTTAACAATACATTTATTGCATCAATGATTTGAATAATTTTTTGCCCCAAAACGTTACATGTAATTACTCATGGAGAAAAACTAAGAAACAAAATTAATTTGCAAGAAAGAAAAATCCAGTCAATCCCAAAAACCTGCTTCCAGTCAAGCCCTTCAGGGTAACAAGTTAATGCATCTATCTTACAGGAAAGGTAATAACAGCTGGTGAAGGCTTTGGGGAAAATTCAGTTAATACAAGGTGGATGGAGATGAACAAGCAGTTCAAAAAAGTAGATACTTCTATTCAAGAAACTCCCAGTGGCTGGATGTTCACATGCAAAAGCTATTTTAAATTGGTAAATTCTCAGTTAGTACAAGAACTGAGTTATGGTTTTCCACAGAGCCACCACCAACACGTTAGAAATCAGCTGAAGTGAAGAAAACTGGTGGTAGTCACGTATTTAGGAAACCCTTACTGAAAGGTAGAGAAGCCCTAAACTGGGACGTGGGGGAAACACATGCGCAAGAAGAAAAAATAAAAGCAAGATACCTTTTCCTTCACTCCCAAACATTAAATTTGTTTAACATCTTATCTTTTATGTGTCTGCAATCTGCTAACGGGCTCTACGCCTACTTCAGGGCTAGCAGCTGAACTGGCGCAGCGTTAGGAGAGGGCACCGCTCACGGGCTGACTGACCGTTGGGGGAGCAGGCGACCGTTGGGCGGTGGGCTCGCGAACTCCCCCCGCCCCCCCCCCGGGGCCACTCTGAGGCTCCGGGAGGATTCGCGAAGCTTCCAGGCAGGGGTGCGGCAGGTGGCAGCTCGCAGCTGCCTGACAGAGCCATTAGGCAGTGCCGGAGAGGCTGCATGCACAGCGGCGCAGGTGCAGCCGGTTCTTCAGCACGCCTCCAACAGGACTAGCCTCGGGCAGCAGCTTGCCTGCTCCCGCGGCAGGGCTGGAAAAGTGGCTGTGCCCGGGGTAACCCCCGCCCCAGCCCTGCCAGGTGCTGTAGGTGTGCTCCCCTCGAGATAATTTACTCCTACGAGGCTGACATTTTTTTATTTTTCTGTCTTGAGCTCCTGCACGTTGCCCCTCTCTATATATATATTTTTTTTTTTTTTTAAAAACAGCTCTCATCGTATGAGGGCTTAAAAACCAGCATGAAGGACGCAGGAGGAGCGGGATGTGTAAAGAAAAGGGGAGAGGCAGAGCCATAGACTTCCCGTATGTAAAAGATATTGCAAAGACCAAAGGAATAAACCGTTTCCCATGGTCCTTATACATGGAATAAGTGTCACTAAGTAGAAATTGCAGCAAAAGGGATTTAGGTTAGCCATTAGGAAAAAGCTTTCTGGCAAAAGGACAAACAGAGACTGCAATAGTTACAAACTTAAACTGTGGGGCAGCCTATCAAATACGCTGCCTAACTTGGGTGGGGATTGCTGGCTAAGGTAAAGGGCCTCCTGTAACCCTTCCAGCTTGGTTTTCTCTGAGTTTTTTATGTTCTATAGGATTGTGTCAACTATACCCATTTTAGGAGCAATTTATTTTCAAGAATGAAAATATTGTGCCCCTGTATAAAAGTTTGGACCTATGTTTTGAGAGAGTAAAGCAAGAAATGCTCATGAAAAAAAGACAATTTTCATACTGATGAAATACTCTAGTGACAAAGAATTAGGCATGAATTTAAATAGAATTTTTGGTGAGATTAATTCTGAAACAGTTGGGACTACATTTGAACTACTCAGAAATAATTTCTCATACATGCCAACATTCCCTCTGAATGGCTCAGCTGACACTTGTAGAAACAGCTATTAGCTCAATATAAATAGCACCAATTTTCGCATTTTACGCAGTGCTCTGCATTCCAGCTTCTAGAAATTTCCTACATTTTCTGGGTGGCTATCTTTGTTTCTACATACTTTCTTTCTGCCTTGTCCTTGAAACCTATTACAGCAATATATTTTAATATAGCCAGCATAGAAGCAAAATGTGTTTTTAAAAAGAGAAAATGATTCAAGCTATGTAGAGAGTTAAGTGAGGTTTTTGTCTTTTAAAGAAAAATATTTTGATGGTGGATAACCTACTTCTAACAGCTCCACCATGTAAGCTCCAACAGAATTTCCTTTTTTGTAAACTTAGTCAGTTCTATTAAAAGTACAGTTTTGTGCTGTGGTGTACTCTACAGTATCCATGCATATCAAGAAATGGTGACAAGATATAGAGGGACAGCCAGAGTATTAAATATCCATCATGCCACTCTGGATCAGGCTTAATGCAATCAGAAACACATGACTACATCAACTTATCTCCTTTGATCAAATGTGATTAAGTCATTAATTTTCAAGACAAATAAAAAATGCAAGATCATTTTATTATAAATGTAAATGCCTGTCTTCTTAAATGATTTTTCTGAAGGAAGCCCTTCTAATACAGAACTTTGTATACTTCAGAGAACAGTTGTTTTAACATTGGTTTTAATTTTAATGAAACATTATGTATTTGTATGCATGTCTTCTTTCCTTTTTTCTCACACTGCTCATGTTGTCAAGCAAAATTTGTGCATCAGCTTGATCAAGATAATTTCATTATACCATTGTTACCATTATGACTTGGGCAATTAGTAGTTTATAAGAATAAATTTATAGCAATCAGTGATTGAGGCACATTTGCAGTAGTCAGGGTGTAATAAAGCCCAATCAATTTCTTTCATTTAATATGTAGGCTGTGACCCTAGTTTTGATGAGAACTCTTAGCTATTTCATCTTTAAATAAAAAAGAATGTCTGCAAGCAATTATAGTGGTGTGTTAATTGGATATTCCTTTTTATCTTTTATACTACAGAATGCATTGCTAACGAAATCCTTGTTTTCTCTCTCATTCCCTTTCTCTCTCCCTCTCTGTAATGAACTGATATTGACTTGGTGTATTTTGCTAAGACAATGGGCCAGATTTGATTTTCAGTAGCACTGGTGTAAATCTGGAGTGACTTCTCTAAATTAAATAGAATTACTGAGATTTCTATGCACATAACTGAAATCAAACTGCACTCCTCTTTTTCCAGTTTTTGTTGCCAATAACAGAGGACTTGATTCCGCAGCCCTTACCAGAGCTGAGTGCTACTTCAAGCTATGATCAGCCATTGTCTTATATATGAACTGAAGTATCAACTGGCACGCAGTATTCAAATGGACGATTCCTAAGCTTAAAGCATAGGGAAGGCTTAGTCTTTGCCTAAGGTACTTTATGGCATTAATTCCATGCTGATTTAAGGTATCTGATGACAGATGAAAGTAGTACATGTTACATGAAGAAATGAAACTCCAACCCAGATTCAATCAGCATTACACAGGCCAAGTTGTACATGTTTCACGTTCCATGAAATCACTCCTTGACCTGAATAGGTCCATCATTTGGGTAACAAGTTTCTACTCAGGACTAATAGGGGCACAAGAGTCCAGATAAAAGGTTTTGTGTTTGGAGTATGTACACATTGGAACAGTTAACCAAAAATGTTCTTGATATTTATTTCCCCCGCAGCAGAGATTTAAAACACAAGGCAAAATTTCAGCATTTGCTTGGTTTTGTGTCAGTATTTTGAAGATTTCCCCATCACACAATAAGGAAAATGACAAATATTTTTTTAACTCTCTTCTGGGATTTAACTCTAGTATTTGGAACTAACTGTGTTCTGTAATAGAATTCTGGAATAATTAACAAAACTTGGTTTTTATGCTTTAACAGGGGTATAACTTACCTTGGAAATGTCTTTATTATCTATTTCGTGTCATATCAGTAATTATGCAAGTAAGATATTTTACAAGCAACAAAAATGTTACCATTCTTCAGTGTCAAATTTTCATGTCCCGTGTCTCTTAAATTTAGGCAAAATTGTTTGCGTAAAATTTCTCATTTGTACCATAAAGCTAGAAGACCTTCAAAACAATCAATTGTAGCACTATCTGACGAAAGGAAAATACTGCTGGTGACTCCAGGGCTCATACAAACAACATCTAATTCTTATTTAAGTGTCTCCTGATCTATTCAAATGCTTTACTCTACTTCTGTGATTTATCAGTGCTTGTGATAGTTTATTACCTGCAGGCTTTATTTCTAGCATAATTGCAATAAACATTTTACTTGATGTTTTCTGAGGCTGGGGGGATGGAATCCTGAAATCTTTAGTCCTTAATCAAGCAAATATCCCACTGAAATAAATAGGAATCTTACTTGCACATAAACTCAGTGAAGACTGAAGGGTTATACACTGCTTTTTACATCAGAAAACTTAGCTCCCCAAAAGCGTATATGATTTTATTATGGGGGGAAAAAATTATTAAAAGACAGAAATAAATAAAGAGATCCTCAAAACCTCAAGGCAAATAGTTATAGTAACCTGACTCAGACAAATGAAAAGCAAGCAAAAAATCAGGCAGCGATGCATGGTAGGGGATGGTTCTTGTTCATCAGTTAGAAGTATTTTGCTGGGGAAAGTTTAGAAGTAAGACAGTCAACAATGTATGTACATATATATACATGTATGTATATATGCACACACATATGTATAGCCTAAAACAAAATGCTTGCATGAAAGAAGAAACGGATGTTTAACACTGTGACCAAGATGACAGTTCCTTGTGGATGGCTTAATGTTAGAACTACCTTCTGATCATTTTGAAGAGGAAAGAAAACATACATTTTTCTTTGTATGCTATAACTTGGAAATCAGCTTTTCTGAGTTTAGAAATAACCAAGATTAGAATTTCCAATACTTGAAGATAATCTGTGTAGAAATTCACCTATGTCAGGAGTTTCTTACATAGCTATAAATGCTTCAGAAGAATACAGAAGTGGCAGTTGCTTGTGCCTAATGGTTGGGGATACTATGATGAGTAATGTTCAGTATATTTAGCTTACCAATTTTGTTATGTTCCTTAGTTATTCACAGTCTTAGAAGCATGGGGGAGGGTCAGATAGAAGGGAAAGATTACTTTTTAATAAAGGCAATGGACAAGGTTGGGGAAGAATTTCAGCTCTCAGTTCTAACACGGATTTCCGCTGTGTCTTAGAAAATTGCTTAGTTGACCCAGGCCTCAGTTTCTCTTCTGCAAAATAGGGCTTCCTAAGCAAACACTTAATGTTTCCCTTGTTCAGAGGTTGTAACTAATTTTTGCAACTACAGCCCTGAATAAAAAAATATAGCAATATCATTTGGAACTACTAAAAATATAAAGAACTGTAAATACATCATATTGTTAATGAGCAAAATGACAGTATTTTCATTTCTGCTTCTTTGTAGCTTTCCCATTGCAATAATAGATTTTAGGGCCAAAACTTGCCCTAGCTTTAAGATGGGTTTTGATTGCTACCCTTCTTCAATTCACTGTCTAGCATTTCTACATGCCTGTAATCCTTTAATCAATAACACCAATATGTAAGCATTGGGACCCAGGCATAGTAACAGAAAAAATATTTCAAAACTAAAAACACATGAATTGTTTGTCAATAATTCTTTTCAGACAACATATGCTTGCTATCATAGTTGCAGGATAAACTGGGATTGATCAGTAGGTTAGGTGATAACGTTCCCATCTCTGGCTAGCCCGAGTACGCAAGTTTTGGTATGCAGTCCTTATTTCTACCACAACAGCATGGACAGTTCTGCAGCTCTGACTCATGTCAGTTGAAGACAACTGACAGGACCAATAGCTATCACTGCTGGGCAACCATATTTTTACTACTAACTTCAGAGCATGAAATACAATGACAAATAGCTTTACAGGTTATACATGACACAGGCAACCAACTGAACCAAAAAATTCTTATTCTGGCACCCAGTGGGACTGGTACATGATTTTTCATAGGCATTTTCATAGCAAACAACTAGTCTGCCTTAGTTATTTCAAAGGTTGACGAGGGAAGCAAACTCCAAGGTGTGAGTATTTCACACTAAAATACTTCTTCAGCACTTCTGCTTATTTCTATGACGGACTACGATCCAAACACCTTCTCCAGCCTAAGGTGTATGTATAAGCATAAATGGCCGTGTCACAACTGATCAGGCTTTTCCAGGGGACATATGGACTCTGTGTGTGTATGAAAAAAAAACCAGGATAGCACATGTGTGTATGTGTATATGTGCACTCATGTCCTCACAGACATCTGAGGAAAAATATACATCTAGCAGTGCCAATCTCCCTCTGCCAAACAGCAAACCCATGGAAAAATCAACAAGAAAACAACTTTGCAGAAAATTACCTAACTTCTGAACATGAAAGAGGCTTATGAGTTAAAAAAAAAAAAAAAAAAAATCAGGTGCACCAACCAGTTATTCTGGTGATTTTGATAAATTAACTGTAAAATATTTTTAAACTTCAGTGATACTACTTATTAATTTTGTTTAACTGAAAAACATCTAAGACATATTTGTTGTGTAGGACTACCCTAGTCAAGTATGATCACAAGTATGAAGTAACTAGTCAAATACCCAAAGGGTTTACAGCATACAACAGTTTCAGAAGGTGTGCTGACTTCGCAGGTTTTTTGATATCACATTTTGTTACATGGTAATTCTGACAATATATGAAAAGAAAAATATTAGTCTTTCTTTTTCTCCCTGTGGGTAAAATATTGCAATTCAATCATACCATTTTCAATCATATGCAAAAAATAATCTTCATTATGACAACAACTTTGCATCACACATAGAAAAAACTATAACTACTGGCTTTGAAAAGAAAAATGAAAATATTTATTGGTTTTCTACTTAAGATGTTGCTAACTCAGTGGGTTATTTCTACAGAAACTGAACAGGACAGTATGAAAATTCCTTGGCTTGTATCAGAATTTTGCATCAGCATAAGCATTTGGAGATGTGCTTAAAAATGGAGTTTAAATAATATTTTCTCTTGGTGTTATCCAGTTGCCAGAGTTTATTGATTTGAATGATACTTGTTTGCAAGATGGGGGCAAAAACAGTCTTCTTGTTGTCACAGTTGTTTTGTGCAGCTATTGATGTGAAGAAACAATTTCATTTGTGGAATACTGTAAAGCAGCAGCTGCCTAATGGAAATGAAATACTTTAAGAAATTGCATGCATAAAAGCTTCTAGGTGTTTAAACCTCTGGTCAAATGAGACAATTTATAATGTTAACAAACTTAATTCCAGAACAAGTTGTATCACAATTGGACCTGTCACTGTACTACAAGTAACTGTCCTTCATGATTCATTATGACCCACCCTGCTTGACATGTGGACTGAGTGCAAACAGAGTGTGGAGAGTGAGTCGGGAGAGGGGAGATAACAGAGATAAATCTAAATTCATTCTGGAAGCAGTCACACTCAATGACATATTCACTGACTTCTTCAACAGCTCATTTGATAATGTTCTTTCTGCACTATTCATTTTTCTGAAAGATGAAAGCTGGCTGAAGATCTCATCTGCTCACTGATGCAGGGAGAAGATTTGAAATTAGCACAAAAATAAAAAAAGGGAGGGGTGGGGTGGGGTGGAAAGCAAGCACTTTCTGATTAACAGTTTCTTGGTCCTGACAGGGAAGGCTAAACACCGTGCCTTTTCAGGTCACCTTTAATTAGATATGCATTATAATTCTACAATATGTCAATGGGCTGGCTCTGTCTGGCAGAATTGTGCTTCGAGAAGGGGGAATACATTAATCACAATAATTAATTGCTTGAAGAATGGAAACATTGTTTTCTCTCAGCTTGTAACATGATACATATTTGTATAATTTTTTTATTACTGTTCTACAAAAGGGTCAATCTAGGAGGTTAATAACATGATTGTAAGAAGAGTGCAAAAAGGGTCAGTAATTCTTGGCCTTTTATAAATTCCTGTTTTGAATTCCCTTTTTTTTTGAAGTGAGGAAGTAAGGGGAGGAGGAGACAATGGTAATTGCATTAGCCAGCCAGAATGTTATATAGTTCATTACTGGAAATGAGAATTAAAACACCAGCTAACTGCTTTTCTCCACTGGTACTGAAAATACACTACACCTGCTTCTGCTGATTTGCCCGACTTGTTAATTATCCAGAAAAATCTGGGTCAGTATTTTATGACCAAATTAGTTACCAGTTAAAGATTACAACTGGCTTGCCAAAAGGAAATTAAGAAGTGTCACATTAGGTGGGGGTAAAAGTAAAAATGTGATACTTACGGGTTATTTTTGTGTTTTACCTTTAGAAAATGCTTTAAAGTAATGCTTTCCATTAAATCTACTTTAAATTTGCACTAAGAATTTAAAATGCTTGTTAACATTTCAGAATTGTCAAGAAAGTTTAACAGCTCAGAAAAGTGCCTGGTAGCCCATCTTTGCATGAACAATAACAGCCACAATATCTGTGTCTGTAACCATACAAACACTGCATCAGCATTTCTGTATCTGCTCTTGAATGGGGACACAGAAACAAACTCCTGCTAACACATTCCTTCACCCTTTTTCATCTTCATTGCAAATACGTGTGTGAGCATGCACATTTTTGTGCATGCATGTCCATATCAACATTAGCCAAAAAAAAAGCAAAAGTGGCAGAGTCACAGAGAACTACATGGTTACTGATACACAATGCCTAACTCTTGGATTAGTCAAATACTCATTTGCTTATTCAGCACTCCGCAATCTAGGCCACCATTCAGATACTATCTTTGCCTGCCCTTACTGTTCATATGACTCATTTGTTTTCCCTGATCACATCAACAATCTTTCCTGAATAAATTAATCAGTCCTCTCTCCATCCAATAAACCTTTTTATTTTCCAAATTCATAATTTCTTTTATCCAGCACCCACTTTTCTCACATCCATAAAAGATGGGAAAAGAAAAGAGATGAGAGGGGTGCATGAAGGGAGTTCAGTGAAACATATACCTACATGTATATGGTAAACCTGCTTCTTATTTAAATCAGGAGAGAGGAAAAAATATAAACAACTACAATTATATTCACAAATCTCTTTGACATTTTCTACATGTACTAAACACCCTTGAAAAAAAAGAGAACTTGCAAATATTACAGGTACGTTTTAAGAGGCTTCCAAAACATTTGTCATTAATACAGCTGTCTACCTTTGTGCTCCTTTTTCATCCTAGGCAGTTTAGGGTTTTTTTTCTCTGAAATCATGACAGAAAATTATGTAGCCTAAAATCTTTAATACTAGTACTATTCCTTTATCTGAAATGCAAAGATCAAATAAATAGCCCACAGAATAAATACAATTGAAGACAGAAAGAAGCCAGTACATTAGATCTTCAGATGGAATAAGTAAATACACAAGTAAAAAGTATTAACTTTTTGTGAAGCTTATATAAGAAAAATACCAAAAAACAACAGACTGTGATCCATAAAATTCCACCCCTCCAGAAAGACATATATTTATGTACAAAAAGAATGAGAAATTAAGTAGTTTTCTGTCCAAAAGAATAACAAAATATTGTTTTAATTATATTCCAGATAAGTCCAAAATTTCACAAAACAGACATTCTAACAGAATGGAATATGGTTATATTTTTCCCCTCAAAATAGATAACAATAATATACAGGACCAGTATAGACTGTTATTCAGCAATGGTTCTGTGCAAGACATAAACTGAACAGTGACAGTGACAGTCATTTAGGTCTTTTTTATTAACGTAATGCATTTCCAGTCATATTAAATATTGTTTTCTTTTAATAAATTTAGGGCTTTTCTTTCCATGTTGTCTACCACCTTACGTTGTCTCATTTTATACATGGAAAATGAGCCTTAAATATTGTCAAATAAATTGCTACCATTATGTATGCATTTTTATGGATATAAAGAACTTGCAATACAGTGGAGATTCAGAATCAGAAGTTGGTAGATACTTCAGAAGTCATGACATATTCCAAAGGGAATCACTATGAATATTTTTTATACATGATTGTGAGACTGAATCTGCGTTGTTTTGGTCTCCTATGTGTTGGCTAGAAGGCTGTGAAAGGGAAAATTTTTCTGATGTAAAGGAACAGCAAAACATCGAAACAAAAAATTCTATTGCAGCAGTTATTCATTTCAGAAAGGAAAGCTATGTAAAAGTGAAGAAGTTTGTTAAAAGGAAATCTCCTTGTTAAAAGGAGCAGTGAAAAGGAAAAAATTGTAAGGATGTCAGGGAGACTATTTATTTAGGCAACATCATCATAGAGTTTTAAGGGAAAAAAGGAAATTCATCAAAGTCTAACATCTACAGAAATTCCTGGAATGGTCAAACAGAGGAAAATAGGAAACAATGCATGTAAGCTACTAGAATTGTTAATAGAATTATTTCAAATTCATCTCAAACAAAATACTATTAAAGATCCTTTAGGACTTATACATGAGAAGTGTAATAAGAACAGTTAAGGAACATTAGGCTAGAGCAGAAGAGTTAAAGTAATTATTTGCACCAAAATGCAAAAGTAAGGAGCTGGAGCGGTTGCCGTAAAGGAGCCAGAGAGGTTCACCTAAAGGAGCCTTTTTTATGAGGAATGCATCAGAGGATTTGTCTGAAACTGAAAAGCCAGTAGAAGAGGTAATAGGAAAAAATAATGAAATGAACAATAGCAAATTGTCCTGAACGACAGAATTCATCCCAGAGTTCTAAAGAAATGCAAGTATAAATTTCATATATTTTGGTGGTTAACATAAATCAGCCTAGATAACAAAGAAACGAAAGGTAATAAATGTGAAGCAAATTCTCCATAAAAGTTCCAGGAGATTCTAGGGAGCTATAGAGCAGTAAATTTGATTTCTACAACAGACATGTTGGTGGAAATATAATAAAGACTAGAATATGAAGACAAGTAGGTAAATAAGATATAGTGGGCAACAGCCAAGACGTTTTTGTAGATCAAAGTCAAGCCTCACAAATCTGTTAGTTTTTTGAAGGAGTCAATGAGCGTGTTGATAGGAGTAATCCAGTTGATATATACTATACACCTGAATTTCTAACAACCTTATGACAAAGGTCCTAACCAAAGGCTCTTTCTTAAAGGCGTTTCTTAAGAGGAAAGCATTAATAAGTGGAAAGTAGGTATCTATACATTTCAGAGAGTGTGAAAGACAACTCAATAGTCAGTTTTCACCATGTACAAGAGTTACCAGTGGAATCCTATGGTGATGTATGCTTCTCAATGTATTCCTGAAAGATCTGGAAAGGAGATGAGAAATTAGATACTGATAGTAAAAAATTACTCAAAATATAATAATAGAAAAAGAAAAAAGTGATAGCAAAGAGTTGCACAGGTATCTCACAATATGGAACAAGTGCATGATAAACTGCTTGATAGAATTCAATTTGATAAATTCTAAGTGATACATACAGAGAAGAAAAAAAAAAAGCCTAACTATGCCTTCCCTGTGACGGACGCTAATTTAGCTATAACCAGTCAGGAAAGAGATCTTGAAGTCATTGCAGATCTTGCAATGATACTTCTATGAAAATGTCAGCTCTGCCTAGCAACAGCCAAAAAGACAAATAGAATATTAGGAAGTATTTGGAAAGCATTAAGAGTTCAGGACAGAAAACCTTATTGCTATTAAAGAAATCCATGGCATTCATGCAATTCTGGTCACCCCATCTCAAGAAGGATACAGTAGAACTAAAGAAGATGTAAGAAGGATAAGAGGATGATAAAAGATCAAAAATTGTTCCCATTTGAAAAGAAGTTAAATGGACTAGCTTACAAGGAAACAGCTAAGAGGGAATACCATAGAGATACATATAAGTATGAATGATATGCAGAAGGGCATTGGAAATTATCACTCAATATAAGAAGTGAGAAGTATCCCATGGAATTTTCAGCTGCAAATTTTAAACAAAAAAAACTTATCACTTTTTTATATAAAATGTAATTAAACTGTGAAACTCATCACCAAAAGATATTGCGGAATTGGAAAGTATAAATGGTTTTGAAAAGCTATTAGGCAAATTCATGAAAGAAGCATTTATTAAAGAGTATCAAACAAAAAGATACAGCTATAATACCGAGCTCCATTGCAGATTGCCAGAAGCTGGGAGGGAAAAAGTGGGGAGTTATCACTATGCACTTCCTCTGTCCTTATAGCATTTCCTTAAAGCGTCTGGTACATGTGACCACCAAGGTCAGTATTACTAGACTTGTTTGATCTGAAGCAGTACAATCATCCAAAACAGGCCCCTTTGCCAGAAGCTCTTCACTGTTCTGCATATGGATAATGACAAATCCAGGAAGGAATGGAGAAGATGGAAGAAAAGTAAAACTTTACACAACCACTTTTTCGATGACATACATGCTTTCTGGAGCCACGACTATCCACTGGGAGTGTAATTTAGAACAAGACTGAAGTGTTATCTTAGGTATGTCATAAAAGGCCAGGGACTAAAAACTCAACCACTCATAAAACTTCATTCCTTATCTTTACTTGTGATGGTAAGTTATTGATGCAGTAGTTAGGGATAATATTGCTACATTATGTCCTAAGTGTGTATTCTTGCAAGTATATGGATGATGAAGCATGAAGAAAAATACTATAGTTATAATCTAGTTTCCATATTATATTCAGGTTCTGTGTTAGTAAACCATTTCTAGTGATTTGGGAATGATATCTTACCTGCAAGTATTGTAAGCTGAAAAATGGATGCAAATATCTTTTGCCATACTCAGTTATCAGATTCATAGATGAAGAGAGCTTGGAAAAAAGCAGAGAGAGCAAAGAAGATCGTAACAATAGAACTCTTTTACTTAATATAAATTTTACTTAAACATTCTTAATATAATCTAAGATTCAAGCCATGGTCTTTAAAATGGAATTAAAAGTCATTCTCCCCTCTTCCCCCTTGAATTCCTGTAAAAGAAATAATAATATAAATGTAAATTTACCAAACACTCGAAGATACTGTCTAAATCACCATCAAATGCGTAAAGCCTTTTCTCCCATGCCTCAGATACGTACAGCATATCCTGTTCACTGACTGGAATGCTCGATTCTATGCATATACCAATATGCATTAAACAAGCTGTACGGAAGTCTCCTGTCTTTAAAACAGGCAGACAAACTTTGAGGTTTATTCCACAAGGTATTGAACTATTAGTTTTATTAGCCACAACTGATGTGTCAAAAAATAATTCTATTCAAGTGAAGAGTCAGTCAAGCTTCATATTAGGCTTGGGCATAGATTTTTGCCATGAAGCGTTTGGTTATAAATCATAGTAGGAACTCAGACTAACAAATAAGTATATTTCTTTATTCTCTTCTGGATGATAAGCTATTTGTACAAAACAAGGGGTAAGTAGAAAGTCTGTAATAAACTAAATAGAGAAAAAATATCAGGGCTACGCAGCGTTGGAAACTCATGTTGTCTTCTTGACACTATGCAACCCAAAAAACTTCCTTGCTCAGATAATGGAGGCATAAGACTACGGAAAAGCTGCAGGGTTTAAAAGCAAACATGAAATCTTGCAATTTGTATCCATGTCCCAAAATATGGTGCATATTTTATTTTATTTTAAATGTCTATATAACTTCTCAGGAATGTTCAAGAAAATAAAGTGCTGTGATCAGGAGTGATGTGGCAATGCAAGTTTAAAGACAAAGAAGGGAAAACCACTAAAAGTCCTTTAGTCCAGGCTCACACATGCAGGCAGCAAATCTCTAACACCCTGGACCATTGTACTCTTGAGCACATCTGTTGGGAAAGCAGCACCTGGCATATCCAAACACGTTCCTACAGAGCACACCGTTCTTATAAACTCTGTGTTTATCTCTCCATCCTTTGTGAGGCTCCTCAAAATTTTGTTCGCAAGACAAACAGCTGAAGATGTGTTTTAAGAAAAGTACTTCTTCTGCATGGAACAAATAAAGAATATTTATTCTTTATATAGCTAATAGCTATTCTTTATGAATGAATCCTGCAGGAGGTGTGCTATTTCTTAAAATCTCTAAACACTGCAAGGTAATGCTGTTAAAAGATGGTTATAGACGATGCTGCTTAAACATTTAGAGCAGCTCAGTAGGAAGGACTGCAAAATGCAAAACAAAATTTAAAAGTGTGACCAAAAGCACTTTTTAGAGTGCTTAAAGGAGTTAGGAACCAAACTCCCAATAAAAAGATATTTTGTAAATTGCTATTCCCTACTAAAATAATAACCATCACAGAGGAGTATCTGCACAAGGCATTTGGCCCAAACATGAAAATCAAAAGTATTCTGAAAACAATTGCTTACTGGTGAATTGTATATTTTTCCTAACATACCAGTCCTCAATACTATACAGCTTCTTCTTCAATTTATGTTAAAGTGTTTAGAAAGTAAGTTTGCCTTATAATATATGCTTTAAATAACATTTTCAATATATAGTTTCTACAAAGTTCTTTCATGTTCTTTCACCAGGAAGGAGCTTCAGAAGTGTTTTATGCAACTGTGACCATTTCACTATCTTTAAAAACAATATAATAATGTAAACAAAAATCTCACTGTTACATATTAAGAAAAATAATTACTGAGCCACTTCCTGCTAAATTAGAGAGAAGCAACTTTGAGACCAAGTTTTTTTGTTCTGATTCTGATTTAAGCTTTCCTACAACAAAGTGGGTTAGCTCTGCAATACCTTTCAGTCTTTTTGTTTCTGTTCTGAAGATATTTCTGTTATGTTTCTGTGTACTTTAGAATATGTAGTTGCGTTTTTAAGTTCTGTGCACATAACAAAAGCAAAGTATCCCCCTGCTATAAGTTTAAGAATTTGATAGAAAAAACATCATCAATTTGAGTAAATAGCACACACTTTTCACACACAGTATTTCTTATCTGTAGCATACCTCAAGTGCTATCAGTACAGAAGTGAATGAAATACAAAAATACAGTCTCAGTGCAATATAGGCCTTAATTATTACTCACTTTTGGCCAATGGTAAAGGAATTGCCAGCTAATAAATGATACCATACCAGGAGGTAGACTGAGGTAGTTCTGCAATTTTCTAGTTCTATCAGTTAAAAACAAAAATAGCTGTTACACACATTTATTAAGCCATATATAAGGCTTAAACAAGCAGGGCATAAACAATTGTTTATTCCATTACAATTTCAGAATTCTGGAAAGGAAAAGCAAATTTTAAAGATCGCATTTCTGTCGTATCTACTTTCCCCTATTTCCATACATTTTACCTTTCTAATCTGTGAAATACAAGAGAAAAAAATCCAATTTCCATGTTGCTCAGTCCTACAGATGCTGCTGCTATGGAAACTACCCTTCATGTGCCAGAAATAAAGACATACTGTTGATGTACAGTTACTGCAATGCAAAGCAGCATTACTTTTTAATTTTTCCATTAAAAGTCTAATATAAATGCCTAAAACATTGCTTCAATGCATTATGCATTCTTCTACTTCTAGTGAACTCTATAACACTTTTGACTACTGAATGTTGTAAGAGATTTCCATGGAGCTGTCAGCTTATTGTCTGAGGCATACAAAAGAACATTGTGTAGTGGAAGTTGGAAAACATAGGACTCTATAATAACCTGTTTGTTTATGAAACTGAAATGATGACATTTATCTAATAACAGCTCTACCTAGAATCTATGTATACTTGAAAACTAATGTAGCAAATATTAAATGTCATTGAGTGTTTTGATCATAAACAACATCTTGGCCCAGTGTGAAGCTCAGGGGTAGAGAGAAAGTGACCCCTCCTCCACCAAAATTATGTCTATAACCAGTTTATATTTTGTGCTTGCTGGCACTCTGGACTCCCTTTCTCCTCTTCTTTAAAGGTTACTGTTAATGTCTCTCCTGTAGCTTTCAATCAATTTTGGTTTTGTCTCTCTAATTCATGCTATGATAAAATTATAAGATAATTCCCTGAATGATGAAGTGGGCCCTCATCTATTGGCTACGCAGATTCAATTGAGAAATGTTTCAGTTATTAGTACTGCTCATTACTACCACAATTTTAACTGTTTAGAGCTGAAGCCATGCTTTTGTTCTGTTTCCATGCAGCATCTTCCTAAACCATTACCTCAACCTATAGTTGCCTCTTCTAGACACTAATTTGATAAAAATAATAATAAAAGAAAAATAGCAGCCCCAGTGGGCCTCAGTCAGCCTCATTTTTTCAGGAACTGTTAAAATGTTAAAGAAACAAAAATATAACACAGGGACAAGTGATGAAAAAGAATTGCTATAATGACTTTAGCCACAGGTATTTGTGCTTCATTTTTTTCCATCTTTATGAAGAAAAAAAAATTTCTTCACTGTTTTCAGCCAGAGTTTGAAAGAAAGAGAGATAGAAATTTGAATTAAAATAATTAATATTTTAATATACATTCCAAATTTTCTAAATAGCTAGTGCTCGTAGAGAGGTCCAGAGTCAGACTTTTGGATTGCGTTTTTATAAACACTCACATTGCAATTCCATTGGTGAAGGACTGTGTGCTCCCCACCTCTAAACAATTAACTCAATAAAATCAAAGGATGAACATCCAAAAATGACAGGGCTGCACCTGCAGAATTTATTTATACACATTCAAACACACATATGTGCACATTTAGTTATGGAATGCCCTATCTGACCAGCTAATTGCATGCACCAACATTTTGCTTAGTAATGGGTGCACATAACGTCTGGGACATGAGTTAATGCTTTTCTGAATCAGGGCCTATCTTGCCATGATCAAGGCACAGATCATTAAGTGCTAACGACTGAGGTGGCACTGAGTGTATTTTCTTCTTTTTCTGCTGAGGCTGTAAGTTATACATAGAGTTTGGAACATCCCTGGATTTACAATTACTAATCCTTGATTCCTCAAGGAAGGATGAAATGAGATTAATTCTTCACTGTGAAGCAGAAAAAAAACCTAAGCCTTCATAACCTTCATACAAAATTATCTAGCTTGGAGGAAGTCTTGTGTTCAATTCAACCTAAGTAGAAATGTGGGCGTGTAAGATTCTGCTGGAACATAAGTGCCTGCATGTCAAAGGTGACAGCACAACATATGACCTTTGGCACGGATATTTTAGTATTTAGTTATCCATATAACATAAGATTGGAATACCCCTCTCATACTACTATATCTCAATGAAAACTTGGTTCCTCTCACTGGTTGTAGAGATAATATGGACCTAGACATCAGGTGGTAGTAGAGATATCCCAGTATAACATGGGAGTATTCTTGCACTAAAGGCAGAAAATTTGCACTGGGATGAGGCCACATGGGAGTAGCCTGTAAGAAGCATCAACGTTCCCCCAGTTCTTGCCATCTCAAGAAGGCATGTCACTGGGGCTACTGGTTCCTAAGCATCTAAGTACCACAATGTCCAGACAACAGGTTCTCTAACTTGACTCTCAAAAATGGTACCATAATGAAATCCTCTGCTACGTGAATAGCAGAGGAATAATTTTAACACAGGTGTAAAGGCAGTAAAAAATGACAAGGACACTGGCTGCACTGGAATTGCTACTATTACTAGCTGCAGTCACGTACTGGAGTTGGAGATAGGACATCAGAGAGCAGGTGTTGTATATAACATGAAATCAAATGAGCTGGGAAGGACAGAAAGAATTTAAGAGTTGTTGCTCTCAACAGCACTCCCCCACAACAGTCTCCAATGGTTTTGTACTACTTAAATTCCAACAATAAAAAGCATGAGTGAAAAAGAGGATTTTGTTCACAGAGCTAAATTGGAAGGTAGCAGAGCTTCCCTAATCCCAGTCACACAAAGGTAAATCATTCCTGTGTCTGGACTTTTGCTGTCCAGGGTGGGATAGCAGTCTTAGTCCTTATCCCTCTCCTCGAGCCATGTCCAAGTGTGGCTTAACAAACACAAACACGAACCTCCTTTTCCAGTCTTCACCCACCTCACTGAACAGCATATGCGTGCCAACCTTTTCTAAACTTACACCCATCATGCAATACATAGAAGCTTTTCGAAATTACAGTCCATCATCCTACAGAAGTTATCAGGAAACAGAAGTAATAAGAATCCTGCAAGAACCATGCCAATGAGGATACATTTTCTCTACGCTGGGGTGAAGAAATTGCCAGTGTCATGTTTAGATCCTGTTTGCTCTGTCTCAAGCAGCAAGCCAAAAGGATGAAGGTATCCAAACCACAGTTTAACCCATGTTAAGTAGAGAGCAAAACTTCATTAATACTTGGAGCACTTTAAATCAATATTTAGACATTTAATTATTTTGTTCATTTTACTTGAATACATTAGTAAAGCCTCATAGAACTATTAGGACTCCCTGTGATTAACATACTTGAATCAGCAAAAGGTGGCAATTAAATAAAAATCTACTTGTTTTTCTGGTCTATCATAAAATTTGCATAATTTAGCAATTATTTTATCATTTTGAATATATATTAAAAGTGGTTTTCTGCTTTTTAATTGTAAGCTATATTCTACATATTTTAATTCTAGCTGCCTTATGAATATATTTTGAGTCACATATAAAAATATTTTGGGCTGGCTCAAATTTGTAAAATTTTGTCTCTTCTATCACCAAAAGGTGCTCATGTATCAAAGATCATTAAGTGTGATTTGTGATTTGCTCATTAAAAGCATATTTACAGATTATATTGTAAATTAGAGCATTTGGGGGGGATAATTATTTTTCTAGTAGCTAAAAAAATATTTAGCTAACTCCACACTCTGTCAGATAATGAGACTTCCCTCTGTACATAATTTTAGTGCTTTTTACAAAGACTAAAGCCATACCAATGATTTATGCTGTATAAATATAGATTATCAAGTAGATCTAAACAAACGGATATCACTAGAAGTTCACTTCAGAGGATTTTGGATCAGAACAATGTATTTTTTTGTTTGAACTTTAATATCAAAATATTGAGTGTATGGTCAGAATAGCGTTCATCACAATCCCACTGTATTTCCTGTCTTTATTCTCTTTCTGTTAAAATTTATTTCAATCAGATAGTGTACTGAATCAGGTAGTGTACTGAACAAACTGCATCTTTTGTCTAACCACAGAGCCTTTCTTAAATTTTCTATTCTGTTCACTAAGGTTACTATAGCTTATCATAATCTTTAGCTTATTCTGTGGTTTTCAAAGTGAAAAAATAATTACAGAAGAAGTTGCATGTAGAGTATAAGGAGCCGTTGTTTATAATAAAGTATTTCTAAAGGCATTTTTAAGTGTGTTACTTTTACTGTGGCTCAGAAAATTGATGCCTAAACAACATTCACATTTGAAATGAGCCTTACGGCCAAAAGCAAAAGAGTTTGTTGGCCTCAGTCTCGCTACAAAACCAGGTATGTCCATATTGGCGAGATTTCTAACACAAATGGACCAATTTGAACCCTAAATGGTCACGTCAGCATTAAAAACATAACAATGAAATAGGCAAACTAACCTACATGACCCATATAGAGGTCAGAGGGAATACGCAATGAGTTGTATGGTGTATGCACAGCATCCCCCCTGTATTTGGTGTAAGGTTATGCAGAGATCTCAATTCCTTTTGAATGGAACAAAACCAAAAGTCACGGTCCAGGAGCACACCTAACATGCTCCAGGTGCTAATGGGTATTCAGAATAAACCACTTCGAAAGATATATAAAAGTGTACATTGTGTCCTGAGCAGCAAATGTTTTGTGCTGAAGATGCACTCCTACTGCACTGCACTACTTGCTAATGGAGATGTAACTACAGAAATTCATAAAGTGTACTGTATGTGACACTAAAGGAGTATGTTATGCTGAGTTACCCATAACTGTCCTAGCATACACAAAATAGTAAATCCAATATGTTTTGTTGGAGCTGTTGTTGCAAGTATACTCTTCAATTGCCTGGAGGAATAACAAAGAATTACAGGAAGTTATACAAAGGGTTCCAACCATGTAAACAACTTTTTCTTTAAGCTTCTAAGATCCATACTGAGCTTACAGCACAGGGGAAAATAAGCCATACTCTGTAAAGAATATTACAAAGAAGAGAGGAGGGAAAAAGATACAATCACTCTATCCCTCCCACAAATTTACTCATGATTTTCCAGAAATAAATGTTAGGAAATACTGACTCACTGGAGTGGGAGATAGGAGAAAGGAAACCTGGTGTTTTCAGTCCAAATCTATGTAATCATGACTATCGTTTGAACAGTGATGGCTTCCCGTAGTTTATATACCAGACCCCCACATAGAGAAAGCCCTCTGGGAAATTCCACAGTTGATGATTCAATGGCATAGGCTTTTTAATTGTTACTGAACTAACACACTTCCGTGGGCAGGACTGTGTGGTCTAATACTTAACGTTTGGTGGAGAAATCCTGTCCTCTTGGGCTGTGTCCCGTTTTGGAAGTTCTGTTCCTTGGGATTAAATTTTGCCTCCACGCAAAAAAAGATGTAAGATTGGACTTTGTTGCTTGCAAGGCTATGAAAGCAATATGCATCCGACTTGCCCATCGATAAATACCCTCAGCTGTTGGAAAGATTATTATCACAGTGCCACAGCTATGTTTAGGGTCTGTATCTGTGTTTTTGACAATAGGTTGATATCTTGACGACTGCGTAAGAAAGGGTGACAATGTATGCATGAGACTATACTATCAACCTGAAAATAAACATCAGTCTTATCAATGGAGTTAAATTTTTATGAGATAAGTAAAGCTAAAAACTCTACTGTTAGAATTACTGATATAAAAATGTGAAATCTTAATCTGGTCAGACTAGAACATACTAATGCAATTCTTAGAAAGAGAAACTTTCCAAAGGGTATAGAAGATGAACATGGGAAAAACATCTATAATGCCCATAGACCAGCAAATGTATGATTAGATTTCAATGAAATATCTCCTGCTAAATTCAGTAGGATCATACAAACATAGTCTGAACTCTAAGAAACCTCACCCAAAGGAGACAGAGGTGACCTTGGTTTTTTGATGACGCTCTTACAAGGCTTGGGTAAGCTGGAAGCAACTCAGCTTCAGAAATGTTCCAGAGAGATGTGTAGTAAACTTTTCCAAGGAATAATGATACATCCATTTGTCTTTACTGCTGGATGTAAGAACTGTTCCAGGAGGTCAGGGAAGTTCAGTAATTTGAAACATAAATTAATTTCCTCTGAAATGAACATACCAGCAAAAAGCACTTAAAAAATACTGTGTTGTAAGGAAACCTGTTATAGGTTGGTCTTTGTGAATTTGGCATGATATTTATTTAAAATAAATAAATTTTTGCATATGCATCACGATCTCAATCATTCAAGTAGAGATGTATACTTTCAGCTGCAGCTGGTTATAAACAAACAATTTTACCACTGTGTTAAACTAGGAAACTGAGGCTGAAATAGGTCGTGGACTCTCCAGTAATTATGCCTGAAGTCCTGCTAAATGTGATAACGTGAGAATTTAACAGTTGCTTTCTGGTTGCCAAAAGTTTAAAAAAAAGAAAAAAAAGAAAAAAAAACTACAAAAATTTGTAAGCATATTCGGTATGTAGAGAAAAATATAATCCTGAAGATGATCAATTGATGCTACGGACAAGAAAGCATCTAAAGCTCAGAGGACTATGGTGGTGAAACTACAGTTCATTTAAAAAAATAAATAAATAATGAGACTTCATTAGCTTACACTGAAGTGGAGAAACTTAAAAGTCTTCTCTAAGTTAAAAGCTGTAACAAAGAAAGCAGAGGAAGCAAAGAAACAAAGGAGCAAAGGAAATAGAAGAATATCTTGTGAAATTAAGCAGTGGGGTTTTTTTTCCTCCTCTCTATGTCTTTGACAACGGAGGAAGTCAATGAAAATGATAGACTGATGTTCAAGAAACATAACTTGATTATTCTAGCAGCAGTGAAAGGGAAATGCTGCAAATAATTCATCAGAATACCAGAGAATCAAAAAGGAAAAAAAAAAGAAAAAAAGAAAAAAGCCCATGACAATATGCTGTATATTCTGTCATGATAAGTTGCTTCACACAGCACATAATTTATCCAAGCTGTGTGATACATCTCATTAAAGAAGCAACCACCAAAAGTAACTTCTGATTTGCTATGTGCTGCTCAATCTATCAAAAACCAGTCTCTTCATACTTGTAATGTTGGCACTAAGAAAAGTGTTGAAATATGTCACCTTATTTTGAAATACCTTATAGCAAATTAATATATTCCACATTACAAAGTACTTTGTTTACTGAACGACAGTATGTTAACTACACTCAGTGTAAAATGCTGCAGTAAACAGGGTTACTTTCTATTGATTTTTAGTGCACTGTGTGATGGGTGTATGCTAGTCCAATGCTTCTTGTCTGACATGATAGATAAATTGACAAAAAACTTTAGGATGCCTGATTAATTTGATAGATTAGAAGATATACCACAACTGAGGAATAAGATGAAATGGTACAACTTCACTAGGGTTTAAGAAGTGACAGAAGGAGAGGAGATGTACAAATAGATTGATTATAGTATCTACTATTTCATGCAGTCCTACATTTTATTTTCTATTTCTCTATTCAAAAGATGAAAGGAAAGAAAAACATTTTGTTTACTCGATCAGTAATATTTATTTCTTGGCAATAGAAGAAGATGTGTCAAGTGACTGCTACTGAACATTCCTATATGGCATTGACAAATTTTGATACAAAGTTTGCACAAAACTGTTCACTGGGAAAGTTATTGCCGTTCTGAATTTCTCAGAACTGTGTAAAGTCATAAAACTTATATTACTAAGATAGGAATTAAAAAATTAAGAGCCATAACCTTATGAGCTTATAAACAGCATGAAATGAAAAGCAGCACATTAACAGAAGTGTCAGTGAAGTGTCCAAGTGTTAAAGGTTTACAGCTACAGCCTTTTCTTTTTAACAAAAAAAAAAAAATTAATCCTTAGTCAAAAGTCATATTTATGCTGCCATCACAGATGTGACTGCTTCTTGGGTAAACATAGCAGATATGCTAGTTGTAAGCTTATTTGGGTGACTGATAACAAAGTAGCTAACAGCCCCAGAAATCATGAAGCTGAATGATTATCCAGGTGGTAAACCTGTGGTAGGTGCTACCACGTTTTCATGGTGTTTGCTATCTGAACCAGCTAGTCCACGTTTAAAGCTAGCCCTACATGACCTAGGCCAGAGGTTCAGGATTATGATTTGTTTCCTCATGAAATTGTTGCCTCTAGTCATATGGTCTTAAAATGAGCCCTGCCACTCATCAAGGTTTGTTACACTGTTTAAAAAGGAGCAAGCCATAGATAAGATGTAATTTAGGAAGAAATTTTTAATAACCTCTCAGCTGTTAATTGCTGCTTCCCAAAAGAGACCAGAGACAAGAGTGTATGTGCATGAATGTTCCTCCTCCCCTCCATTCCCCGGAAAAAAGCTGACACGCGTCCCAGCTGGTTAGTTGCCATTGCCAAAAACATCAAAGAGGAAATGCACAAACAGCTCAGATGACACCAGACAGCTGGGGTTTGGCTCTTCCTTTTCCTTCCGTTTCTGGTAGCTGTGCTTACCTCCAAGGAACAGAAGTCAGAAGGAGAACTACAGAAGACTTTTGTTTCATTCAGTCTGTTAGCATGAATACACATCTCTGAAGTTCCAGAAAGGCAACACCTTACAATACACAGGTTAGATAAGTATCTTCCACCTACTGTTCATGTCTGACACATAGCCTGTTGACCTGGTATACTAAAATAAGGCTTAACACATAATGTAAATGCATTCTGAGATTGCATAAACGGTAAGCACGCTTTTGACTGGAGCAGAAGTATTTTAAAAAGTTACTGTGCAGTAGTAAACTTTATGCTAGATTTAGATTGCAATTTAAGTTGCATTTAGAAAATAAAGCCTCCCAACAAAAATCCCATCCTTCCCTTCTAACCATGTCCCTCATGATAAAAATGAAGGACCTGTCCTCTATTAAAAATAAGCTTGGATTCCTGTAACTACTACCATGTCTCCTCCTCCTGTCTGACTTTGTTTTCATCAAATGACCAGTTCACAGTACCTAAAAGTTCCTCTCCCTCAGTTCTAGCCCATGTTTTAGCCTGTTTCATCTAGTTTAACCTGTTCTTACCAATGTCTCTGATGACCTCTCCGTAGTCAAAATTCATCCCATCTTTGACTTGTCAGACCTTCTTTAGTAGCTCTATGCCTTACTTTGAACAACAGAAATACAAAAGTCAATGTCATACAGACATCACACATGCAGAACAACTAGCTTTTAACCACAATTCAGTTTCAGGCTTGTTAGTGCTTTCATGCAACATTTTAGCCATTAGGAAAAGCTCAGCGTATCCAAGAAGGCTCTTAATCCTCCCCAAGAAGGCTCTTAATCCTCCCCACAGATCACTAAGACATCCTCCCTATCACTCCAGCCAACAGCCAGGACAGATCTCCAGTTTCAACTTTTTGTAGGTCCACCTGTACAAGTAATGGCTAAATATTTCACATTCTTTTTCTACAGCAGCATGAATAAATTAATCTCTAATCCATCCACTCAGGTAAAATGATTGTTCTCATTGGTCTTGACTGCTAGGATATGGCTTCCACATGATTTGGCTGCTACACTTTTTGTGTAGTCTTTAACAAAAAACTTGCCCTCCTGCATCAGTTCAAGAAGTGGCTACAAACGTTATGCTAGTATATATGCTTAAATTAGATCATCTCCATCATCTTCCATCTCGCTACCCATTTGCTCTTCTCTACTATGTCAAAGAGGAGCTATTTATTTTCATATTCACAAAGACTTACACTGTTGCCATCTCTGAGTACCAGGCTGACTATTCTGTTGCTGTCTCCCATCATTTCAATCTTCAAAGTATCTTTATCCTTTTCTGGATTAGAGTAGCAGACACTTTAAACTGTGACAGTCATTTCTAGAGTGCTCATCTGAAATGCAGGCAGATATCCCAGAAAACATATTTGCAAAATGATTAGCTCTGGAAGATTTGAGCAGCAAAAATGTCTGGTATATGATTAGGAACTCTCTACATTACAGAGGCAGCCAAAATTTTGGGATCAAACAATGTCACAGAGAGACAGAAAAAAAGAAGGGATCTTAGTTCTGAAACTTGAAAAACATCAATAAACAAAGGAAAACATTTCAAAGTCACCAACATTACAAACATTTTCAGAAGCAGCAGCTGCTAGGAAAGTTGATAAAATATAAGAATGAAGAAAGGAGAGATTCATGAAAGCTGATGGACAGAGATGAATAGTAAGAGATAACGGAGACAGTGAGGGCAATAACATGCTAAAGTATGAAAGGACATGGATAATCTGGGTCAAAGTAGTATGATATACCGGAAAGGAGAAGCCAGACTGAAAACTACCAGCTAGAACACTGTCAAATGGTAAATCAGTTCTTCAGGAAAATATGGCATGTTTTAAAAAAATGAGAGTAGCAGGCAGACTGACAATCAGAGTGCAGTGGAATCATACAAAAACTTTTGAAAGAGAATTAGGAACCAAAGAGTGATCATCTGAAGGAGACAGGGAGGAAGAAAATTGGAAAAGTAATTGACAGGGTTAGAAGTATGCCCTCCATTAATGCAATCTTTTAAAAATTTATAGATAAGCATTCTTTCCTTCCTTTTCAGATCCCACCATTTCCCTGCATATAGAAAATAAATATCCTGGAGCCAAGCAGGTATGATTCCTGTGTTGCTCTGTGCCAGACAGTCCAATGTTCCCACAAAGAACCTTGACCGATCATAGGCAAAAGTTCTTGTCAGAATTCATCTGACAAGGATACAGTTTCATAAAGACAAGAGATGTTCACTTCAGAGAGGGATATCACTAAGTTGCACTGTCAAATTGTCTGAAAACTGAAGCAGGCCTTTTCTTTTACAGCTTCTTTGCAGATTGAGATTCTAAGAACTTTACTACTAAACTGCTTGATTATTAGCTGGCAGTAACTTAAACTACACACAGTATGCTAAGTATTCTTACTTTAACTGAGTTCCAGTAAATTTTTATAAAATGCTCTGTTCTGCTCAATAACGTTAATTATATGTTCTAAGTCTCATAACTGTCTTAATTTTCCTAAACGTAACAGCAACTTTCCTGATAAACTGATGTGTAACAAAAAGAAATCTGTGTAAGGAAGTAAAGCTACACACCATAAAAACAGACCAAGAATATCCCACTTTGTATAGTACATTTAATGCACAATATATAACACAGCTTTTTTTTTTTAAAGACACAATGTCTTTAAAACACATCCTTTACTATAGCATAAAGTATTCTTTACAGATTTTCATTAGAAATTAAGGAAGAATAACAGACACCATTGCATCATTAAAAAAAAAGGGGGGGAGGGGGAAGGTGAGAATTATATTGTCATTAACATATGTAGCAAAACTACCCATTGCTTCCAACAAGGAAAGGATTGAGTTTAAATGGCAAATGCCAACATTATCAGCTTTAGCTGGATTTATAAGCCAGAAGGCTGGAGTGAATGACTGCAGCTCTACAAAGAATGTAACACTTGGTTCTGCAATAAGTTTATGTATTTCATTGTATTACATTTGCTTATTTAGATTTGGATATATGCATAAAATTAGGCAGAATAGTTAACTCAGTATATTTATTGTGTATTATAGCCATTGGTAACAATCAAGACTATGAGCTGAAAAAACGGTTTGTAACCCAAAGTTGTTTAGCTAGTTTTCAATTCCATGCTATTAGAAAAAAAGAGGAAGAAATTTGTGTACAACTGAACTCCTTTTTCCAGGAACCCCGTGGGAGCAAGATAGTGCATTGTTGCTTAGAATGTGGCTTTTAAAATTCACTAAGACTGCTGTATATTATGATTGGCTCAGGCATTTGAACCAGCATACAATGAATACAGTTGTAATTTTTGCAGTCACAGGGCAATGAATGTTCCATGTTATTTTGCTTGTTGCCTATATGTAGAGAGCAATTTACGTGGAGAACATTACTGTATCTGTCATGTTCCATCTAAAAGCACTGATGCAGAACTGCTTGGAGACAGCAGCACTGTAGTATTGATGCTCATGGCAGAAGAGATTTAGATACCATGAAAAGCTAATGGTGTTAACTAAAGAATTCTTCAATTCACATCAGCAGAAAGGGAACATTTAAAGGAGGATTAGTTTAAGAATAAATGACAAAAATTCAACACATTGAAATTGTGCAAAGTGCATATTGTAGCAATTATGGAGACTTTTTGATACAGTACTGACGAGCCAAATTATGGCTGTACTGTATATTACTGTTCAGCATAGCCAACTGCCTTTACATGGCAGTCCTTATTTTAAGGACTGCTATAAAATTATCTTTGTGCTTTAAACAAACATACTGCAACTGTGCACAGGAATATGCACCTGGAAAAACTCCCAGTTCCTTTTTTAGCCTACACACTTCTCACTCATGCTTAAAGTTTCTCTCCCCCCTGTGGATTTATCTTCTCAATTTCTCCTCTGATGTGGGCAACAGGGGTAAAGCAGAATTAATTTTGCCTCCTCTTCTTTGAGCTAGAGAGAAATGACTGCCATAAGGAAAGACAGTTCTGCGATGAGACTGGTAAAGACTATATGGGATCCGGGCAGGAAGTTACGTTAATTCTGTGCTGGAGGAGATGGTCTGAAGTGGTCTGTTATCAAAAGTGTTTTAAAAGCTGATAAAGAAAGGATGGAAGGAATTTTCTACTCTGTCCTGCACTGGCAGGAAACCTGACCTCAGGTAGTGAGGACCAGTTAGGAGTGAACTGCCAAGTTCACAAAAGCATACATGGGACTGGACCTGTTGTCCTATCACAGTGACCTGCATTCTCTCATCGCATCAGTCCCAAGAAGGAAAGAAGTTTTGGCTCTGTATTGAGTAGGACTGTCATCGATTCACAAATAAGTACTGCCTAAGAAAACAGGGTTAATTAAGGACTCTGAACTTAAATATCCTGTTTCTTAACAAAGTCAACTTAAGACGGTATTCCTGCTCTGCTTTTCTTTGAAAGGATAATGAAATTTGACATGTATTTATTATGATATATATATGTATGTATGTAAACATGAATGTATATATAAAGTTAGCCAAACTCCAGAATATCAGAATGAACAGAGTAAGTAAATAAAGAGCATTAACTCTACCATGAGACAGAGCACCCTCTTTAGGTCCTACATTTGAAATACTGACAAGGATATGTTTTCCCAGCTATATCAACTAGTTCCCATTAAAGCAAAGCTACTCTTTCAAATATCATCATGGGGTTATTTATGTGTCTCCTACTCACTTACAGCTCAAATTTGCTCAGTTTACAAGTGAAAAACATGCCTGCTTCTATGATTTGGCAGCAGCAAATCTCAACTTGGAACTCCAAAAACCAATCTACATTTTAAAAATTTTTTTCTTCAGTTGTAATAGTGTTCCTTCAAATTCTTCTGTTCTTTGTGTGAGATGCATCTTTAAGACAGTCAACAATGATTCAAATGCTGTACTAGGACCAGGTTTTTTATATATATAGTATAATTCTCAGCCTATTAATTCATATACTGTGAGTAACAATATACTTACACATATAAATTATATCTATTTTAGATGGTTCTTATGTTGCAATTACTATCTTCAGTATTTGCACATAAGATTAGCTGCCTACTGTTTACTCCTAGTTTATCTTCTACAGTTCCTGCATTTCTTCCAGGGTTCCCAGTAAGACTCCTGAAAATTATCTATTTATCTCAAAAATTTTCTTTTACTCTTGTTCTCATTATGTGATAAAAATGCAACATCTTTGGAGAGACACTACATTCGTTTTTCATGTCTGTATAAAACCTAACACAAAGGAACTATGATCTTTGTTTGAAGTATATAAACAACAAGGCAACAGGAAAGAAATGTGAGTATATCAAGAAGATTTTATACTTTTGGCAAAAAAAAAAAAAAAGATGGAGGAAAATAATGTTCAAATGTGCTGTGCTGCAGTTGCTTCAAGTAATTAGGTAATTCCATGCATGGTGCCTTTGAATAAAAACAAACAGGAAGTTTTTGTATCATCTGTCTGATTTTTGTGACAAACTACCTCCTTGCAAACATTTTTGAGTATTTATTTGGGATGCTCTATGTTGATTAATATTTTTCATTCCATTTGTGTAAAAATCTCAATTAATATTTCATACTTTCTTCTGATTCTTTACTTCTTTGAACTTATTTTTAGATATTTGCCTATTCTCTTATGTGTCTTATCAAATAATTGCATTCAGCAATCATACCTTGTGAACTTTGGAGGAAACCATGTTCAACCCAATTATATTTCCTGTAAAAATACTACTTTCTGAACATTTTTTTGCAGGTAGTTTTAACCACAAAATGCCACCAATGATTGCAGTCTGCTACTCCCAACTACAATAACATGAAAAAATTTCAAGGAGAATCAGTATTAGATCAATTTAAGAAAGGCACTCAGGAGGGTGTAAAAGGCACCCACCAGGAGTTGACTATGTAGCACTTTAAGTACTATAGTTGAGTAGGGAGCATTTAAATCTATTTTCTTTTGACCTATAAAGACTTCTAAGTGAAGAAAAAACTTTGCAACAGGTACAATCTTTATACATTAATTTTCTGATGCACCAAGTCTTTCCAGAGGACATCAGGGCAAATGTTTCAAGTTAATGGAGGGCATACTGTGGTGATTTGTATCATCTGTCACACGCTGAGGCCAAGTAGCCATGGGATAACATTTCCTAGAACCTACTGTAGTTAGGCAAAAATATTCAATTTAGCTCTTCTGAAATCCATCACAAAGATGCACAGCAGAATGTATAAATAGCCAGGCTAATAGACAGGCTGGCATAGAAACATCTGTACAGAAGACTGTTCCATTTAATAGTAATTTGTCAAGATAATTGTGTCAAATGCTGTATAACCACAGATGAAGTCAATATTAATAAGACTTCAATCTTTGTTATCAGAATATTAGTAGAGTGCCCTTAGACCTTTATTACTTTTATTTCTGAGGCAGAAGAGAACATTCGTGTTTTGTCCTGTCCTATTTTAGCATTCTCCTTGAAATTAATATGATAAAACTATCAAATATTGTGCTTAGAATTCTTTAAAAGAAAAATGATACCATTCAGGATAACATAAAGAAAACATATTGAAAAACAAAAAAACCATCAACTAAAAAGCACATCCAACTGAAGAAAAATTTCCAGTTTTATTTATTAACCTTTGAAAGCAGTTTTAGGAAATATTAGAGGTATGCCTGGAACATTTAACTAGTAAAATCCTAGGAAGAATTGTTCATAGGTACAGTAATAGTGCTGCACAATAAGTGGCAACTGTTCACAGTGATTCTTACCAGGGAGGTAAAACCCTGTACCCAGCTACATACAATGACCTCCAGAGCTTGGTATTGTTTGCCAGGAGCCAAACAGCACACCTTACTTCGACCTGACGTGAGTCTAGCCAGTATGACATGACTTGTCCCCTGAACTTCTGCAGTTAGGCATTTTACTGCATCAGTGATTTGATTTGATAGCAAGATGCAAATGTTTCAGTGTTTCATCTTAAATGGGACCAGAAACAAAGAAACCTATGAATCTTTGTAAATATTTGCTTGCACTTAACCTGATTTTTCGGTGTATAATTAAAATTTTAGGGCTTCAAATTTTATTATAAACATTTCTTACAGCCTAAACTGGAAAGTAAAACACATCTAATAATGAAGTCTGGTCTTTGCAGTAAAAAACCCTACATCCTTCCAAAACTGAATTACTCAAAAAGCTAGTATCAGGTCATTAACAGCACATTTTAAGTAAATCATGAACTTCTACAGTGCATGTACTGATGCTCAAACTTTGTGCTTGCTGTGTGCATTCATTAGATCTGAAATTTAATTCCTTATTGCATTAAAAGTATGGGGAGGTTCTTGTAAACATGGAAGAGCTATGTCTGTTTCTATGACAGCTGGATGATTCTAGGAATCTTGTTTTTTTCTTTCCATTCCATAACTTCCTTTTTGTCTCAGCAAGTGAGAGTAGAAGCAGATGTAGCAGAGCAGCTAGGAGAAAGGAGGGATGTAGGATGTCGTGGTTTAATCCCAGTCAGCAACTAAGCACCACGCAGCCGCTTCCCCCTCCCCCCTCCCAGTGGGGTGAGGAGGAGGAAAGGAAAAAAAACAGTAAAACTCATGGGTTGAGATAAGAACAGTTTAATAACTAAAGTAAAATATAATACTAACAATACTAATAATGAAATATAATAATAATAATATGAAATAATAATAATAATAGTAATGAAAAGGAATACAACAAAAAAAGGAAGGGGGGAAGGAAAAAAAAAAACCCAGTGATGCACAATGCAATTGCTCACCACCCGCTGACCGATGCCAGAGCCGCGATATGCCCCTCCCGGCCAACTCCCCTCCGTTTATATACTGGGCATGACGTTCCATGGTATGGAATACCCCTTTGGCTAGTTCAGGTCAGCTGCCCCGGCTATGCTCCCTCCCAGCTTCTTGCACACCTGCTTGCTGGCAGAGCATGGGAAACTGAAAAGTCCTTGACTTAAGATAAGCGCTACTTAGCAACAACTAAAACATCAGTGTGTTATCAATATTATTCTCACACTAAATCCAAAACACAGCACTGTACCAGCTACTAAGAAGAGAGTTAACTCTGTCCCAGCCAAAACCAGGACAAGGACAATAAGGGAAGATACTAAAAAATTATTACACTGGGCAAAATGAGGTTGATCAGACGATATTGTCTCATACTGACTACTAGAAATTGAGCTAATAGAGCTCACTGTTTTTGCTTGGTACTAACTGCCATCCTGGGTAAGTCAGTGCTGCAATGCATTTTCCAGCAGTCATCAAGGTGGCAGAATCGAATTGGACAGAGTATAGGAATACAACTTGTAGGAAACAACCCTGCCAGGGAAAAGGATGACAAAGACAAAGAAACAGCTTTCCAAGACTATCATGTAAATGGTGTCTTGCATTTTTCTAGTCAAATGATTATGAATAAGCAGTACATCCTTTCTAGAGAAGTTTTCGGTGCATGTATTTAAAAGCCTCACTGAACTGTTTCTGCATCTGCAGATAAATCATGCTGACATACTTCTCATATTTTTCTGCTTTTGTTACATTTATCCAAATGTATCACCAGACACAGGTGATTAATGCATCTCTTAAGAATTACTCATTCTGATAGACAACACAAAAGCTCTCGCAAACATTCATGACAAGACAATGCTGACCAGTGTCAACTTTTCACTTCGTGGGATCTCTGCATTCTGTAGCGGGACATTCAAAGCAGTACTTAGTCACAAAAAAAATTAATGTAAGTGGCACTTTGGTAACTCAGACAAAAGTAGTTAACTTATGTATATAAACATTACACTGACTTCAGCAGAGAGATTACCCTGACTTTCTGTCACTGAAATACGACCTAATGGATACGCTTAACCTGCATTCCTCATCAAACATACGCAAAGCACTATTACCTTCTTCAGCTGGGCAAGACAGAAAAACAAGCTGTTAGAATTACAGCAGAAAATCCAAAGCACAAGTGTGTTTGTTGAGCCGTATCTGGACAGTGTAAGTCTGGCTTACAAAGTATTGTTGTCACTCTGAGACCCCTGCACTGTTATAGCTTGACAGCTGATGAGCCTGTCACTCAACACCACACCATAAACAGCTCCCCGTCACAGTCTACAAAATGCTGTCTCTAAAACAAACGGAAACTAAAGCTAACTCCGGAACCAGATGAACCTGAAGAGCCCAGCTCAAGAGCACAAACAGGGGGAACAATATGAATTGCCAGATTTTTTGAATAATAGTAAAATTGAAACTGCCTTTGGTACATCCAAGCACAGCTGCAATAGCTAACTTATTAATGTCTTTTCATTGGCAGCTACATCTAAACAATCTGCCAAAGAAACTTTAACAGCTTCTCTTGTCATAAATGATTCAGCTGAAAGATATACAACCTTGTGAGCCAGGTGGTGAGATGTAAAAGAGGCTAGATCCTGCGTGGGATACTATTTGGGTTTGGGGGGTTTTTTGGGCTATACAGAGAAGCCCATATCATTGGTTAATGTAAGTAACTCCTAAGGGCCTTGAAGGCACGTATATTAAAATTAAGAAAGATATTTGTTTGAAACCTACTTGCACAACTTTTGTTAAGAAATTCCCCAAAGGATTAAAAGTATCAGACAAACTCACTGAATATGAGTGAAATGAATATTTTAACTAGGTGTGTTATTAGGCATGTATGGAAAAGATTCCTTCCAATGTCCAAGAAGAGCTTTGGAAACACTATAAAATGCACTATTAAAATTATAATCCTGTCCTGCTTTCAGCACACAGGTCCAAATAAAGGAGTCAAAGAAGGTTTCTGGCTTTTTCTCCAGTTAATTTCACCAAAATGACAATGAGACAAAGAAAGGTATAAATGAAGTAACAGCATCACCACTATTGTAATATATTACTGCATCTAAACTCTTAAACCAGTGACAAAACCAAAATGAGAATAATTTGTTCCTGATTGTAATTTTACTTACTACGGCAATGCCTAAGGTCTACTACAGACTAAATGGTAATCCCAAAAGCTAGGCTCTACTAACAGAGAGAAGCAAAAAGACTGTCAAAAAGCCTACGGTCTCAATAGGTAAGACCAACTTATGGTTGAGGAAAAGGATACAACACAGCAGAATGAAAGTCTTGTGGCAAGCGTCATGCTTAATCCCAAGGTGGAAGAGGTTTTTGTTTGAATTTGCTTTTCACATTTGAGGTTCCTGTGTTTATGTAGGCACAACAAAAGCTAAAGGAAAGGAGACACTGAAGTAATGAGGAGTGAGAAGAAGAGTGCACGTATAAAAAGACTCAGTGAAAAACACTCCATCTTCTCTTTCTGATATTATACTATATTCGGACCAATCTAATATATTCAGTTTTAAACTAGCATTTGACAAGATCTTCAGCCTAGTGGTAGGTGGCAGCCTGTAGCAGCAGTAGGCAAGTACTGTGTTCAGTAGCTAATTTAGACTGCATGCTGGAAGGATAATACACATAAAATAAAAGTAGAGAATAGGCAAATGGTATTAAGGAGAAAAAAACCAACTAAGTTTCTTTAAAATACCAGTTTTGATGCCATACTCACTCTGGCCTGCCATACTCAGTCTTGACTTACTGCTTTTTCTGTCTGTGTTGAAACATGTGACATAACATTTCCAAGTCCATAGAACATATTAATTTTCCCCGTGGGTACTTTCAATTTGCATTAAGTGAAACAATGCTTACTTTGCTTTCTCTGATGCCTAAATGTGAGTACTGTAACATTTATGAACAGCCATGGAATTTAAAACAAACCAACAGTCTGATCTGAAAGATTTCTTGAGCAGAAATATAAACACGACAATGACCAAATGGGGAACAATAGCCTTGTAACTGTGGAGATGAGCCAATTAATTCACTCGCAGCTTTGATGAATGGAGCATTCAGCTCAGTGCATTGAAGAAAGCATTTAAACTCTAGCTCTGTTGATCACCATAGGCCAGACAGTACAACTACGGTGGCAGTAGGTTTCCCCATTTTAGCATGTTAGCTCTACTATCGGCCTTTGCTTCTAAGAGGAGGGAAAGGAAAAGTGTAGGAGACTCTTGGATGCTATTGTTTAAAAATATTGTGTGTGATTTGCAGGACATCCAAACAGGACGCTATTTTGCAGTGTCCAACAATGACTCTCTTAGGCCCTCCTTCTTGCCTTCTTGCTTAGTATCAATAGTACCTGACATTATTTTTGAAAGATTTATGCTGCAAATCTCTTCATGTCTGTTGTAGGTCCTCCCATACCAATCTGGCCATCATTTCTGCAACTTCCACATTCATGCTGGTACATCAGATAACTCAAGATAAGTTACTGGCTAGTCCTTCTTCCTTGGTGGGTAAGTAACACCAAGGAAATGACAGAAGTAAAGCAGCTGGGAAGAAACTAGTCTAGATTTGCTGTCGTGTTGTTATTCTTCTCTAAATGAACACAACCTTCACTGTCAAAAGACTGAAAAGGACAACTATAAAAATAGTAAGTCATAGACAACGTGACTTTTAAAAACAAGGTTCTAAAAAATTGTAAGGTATGGGAAGAAGCGAGGGTCAACATGGCTACTTACCTTTGCTTTCCTATTCTTAGTATAATGCAAAGTAGAAGAGAAATAAGGGGTTTAATCATGGTTTGGTAACATTTTACTCATACATTTAGTATGTATATTGGTGACAATAATATCTGTAAGTAAATGGAAGATCAGGTTATTGCTTTATGACTGAACTAGAAGAAAAGGGGCACTATGGAATTTTTTCTTTCTCATGTTTTTTCCCTGTATTTGGTCACAAGCCTATGCCCATTAACCTTACTCACGCTGAGTGACAACCATCCATATTTTGGACTCTGTGCGGCACGTTGCCAGAGTGCATTAGAGTCTATCCATGGGCTTGGAAGCAACATGGTGTGGGTTCTCTGTGGCTGCATCTAACCTGTAGTGCAAAGAAGCTCTACCGTGTACCATGTCCCAGGGAGGAGGTGAAGGGCACGGGGACCCTTCCCTGCCTGCATACTTACTCTGTTTCCTCCAGAGGGGACAAAACGACTGTGGAAACAGTGTTCCCCTGGGTCCCTTTTTCAAACACTGCCCTCATTCAGAAAAAAGATGCACAAAGGAACGTTGGAAAACACTGGAAGTTCTATAGATCAGAAAGAATCAGAGCAGCCATTTATGTATTTTAGCCATTTCCTACAAATTCTTTTATATTTTCAAGTCTTTTCATCTTAAAGCAAATACATACAAGACAGTAAAGATAAGTTTGCCTTGGCTAAGTTTTTACCAAGGTCTTAAGATACTACATTAATAAAATGCATAGTTTGTTTTCCAATGGTATATGCAGGGCAAGAACACATTTTATAATACATCACAGACATCTTAAATCAATGTGACACTTTTAAGTTAATTCAGTTCCTTCTATCAGCACAATATCACTAGCTCTACGTTGCTCTTATTAGCCATTTCCCTATTTCCCGCTTTTGATCCCCAGGGAAAAATTAACAAACCAGTTTGTTTAAACTCTTCTTGAAATATTAGCTCTCCTGTTAACCCAGTTGACTCTGAAAACTCATTTGGAAAATAGAAAACATAGCCTACATCTGGATTACTATACACTATTGTAACATACGCATATTAGCTACTCCTTCTGTATTGCTTAAGGGACCAAGAGTACATTTATCTTTTATGGAAAGTTCTACCTAGCATTAGAAGTAGCAAAAAATAAATACACTGAACATCATGTAATTCCCAAGGCAAACATTAATCAGTTATGAGAAATATTATGATACAGGTATTTCAGCTTTCTTTTCCTTGTGGGACTCATAAGGTAAATAATCTAAGCCACTGGATTGATTATGGAAAACATTAAACTTATGATGTCAAGATATTTATGATTTGTGCAGCTAGATATTAATTTTCCAATACTTTTAACTCATGTGATTAGCTTTTTGCTATCTACACAGAGGTTGAAATGATGGTACCTTTTAAAACTGGAACTTAGCACTTCAGTGGGTAATGTACAAATGGTATTTTACTAACCGAGGGTTGCACCAGGACCATAACTTTTCCACTGAGCTATAAGGCACCATTTTTCTTAGTTTATGTGAATATTTTAAACATTTTTCTACATAGAGAACATTCCAAAGAGAACATCCATTGATACTGTAGTCATCCAAATATAAATTACTTTTGTCCTAACTATGTACTGAAAATTTCAGTCAGGAAATTTCACTGATGCCAACTGAAGCTTTTTTCCCCAATAACATTTTTACAGATTTTTACTTACACTTATTTTCCTATATATTTTTGTGATTTTTCCCAAGGGAAACATTTTATTTGTTTATATTAAAAATAACAATAATTTTCAATATTTAGAAAGTTTTAGTCTGAAATGTTTAAGCATATGCTATTATGTAAAACTTTTTTCAGTTATCTTGAAAACTTTCCATCCACATATATTAATCAGCATCAAAATTTTCCAGTGTAACATGATACACTAATCTAAATAGTAAGATGTTTCAAATGGCATTACATGAAAAGCAGCTGTCTTTAAATGAGATCTATATAAATATAGTAATTAATTTAACATTTTGATTCTTGCTATATGCCATAAAATATTGTAGGCATAATAAAAGTTAGGCACAACTGAAAAATACACACAGAGGGGAAAATTTTATTTTCAAAAAAAATGCAGCCTTTTTTTCTAGATGATATCCTTGTATAATGAAAAGTTCTGAAACATTAAATGTTTAATTTGGTTTTGCTCCAAACCAGGAAAAAAAAACATTAAAATGTTTTGTAATGCAAAATAGACATCTCTAGCTTTTATCCACTCCACTCATTAACTTTTGTTAAATCAGTGCTATTCATTATCGGTGAGTTTCTTTGTGAAATAGAAAATAAAACTAAAAAGTCCGTAACTCCAATCCTGGAGTTGTTCAATGGCTCAATTTTGTGAAGAACCATTGCTTTTTTTCTTTTGGTTTTGTTCTTATCTTAGTTTTAGACATCTGGCTGGTTTCTGTTTTTCCAGTGGGCATTTTCTTTAATGTTTGGGATTTACAACACTATTTTAGTCATAGAAATCAGACTTCACCCATCATCCAAGTGCCAAGATTAGGTGTGATTGAATCCTATTCAAACATTGCATCTTAACTCATAGCTAATTTTGAAAAAAACTTTTTTTTGTTTTTTTTGTTCCTGGCCGCCATTCTTTATTTCCACTCTCTTTCCCTGCCCTATCTGAAATAACTATTCCTCCCCCTCTAAGAAGAGGACATTTTGATACTCATCCACTTCAACAACTGACTCACTTGTAGTGACCTGTACTGGTACATCCTTCTTTGTAAAACACTTTCCACCTATCACTCGCCCAAAGTTGATCCAACCTGCATGAGATTTTGTCCCAGGCTCACCATTACATGAAAATTCTATTTGAAATCTGTAAAATGAACATAAAGTACAGCCAGAACGGCTCTATATTTACAGAAGATTAATACATCTAAGCAGGACACTTTTAGTGACAAAATGTGAAAATCAGTAATTGATTATGGACAATTTAAGATGAACCTTTTTGAATAAGTAGAAAATACAAGATTAACCCGAACTAAATTTAGTGAACTAAGATGTTTGGTTTTGCAACTCTCTAATTTTAATTTTCATATTGATTTTATAAAAAACAAGACATTTAAATGACATTCACACACTTTCATCTTTGTTTACATGGAAATCTTCATATACAGAAGGACAAGTGCACATAAGAACGTATATCTGAAATGCATAACAACATAGATTTTGAGCCTTTTCCTCTTGCAGGAATTGCAAGCAGCAACAGAAAGAGGCATATTAAAGCTTTAATTAAAACAGTGTAGCTTTCAAAGTCAGCATGTATACTTGGAGGCTGTATGTACTGTGCTTTATATGCTTACACAAAACCAAATTAACAGCAAAGATTTGAATTTTAGGTGTTGACACCATTCAACAGTGCTACGAAACCTTGAAACTGTGACCCACATTGGTCAAGTGAGGCCACGGGAAAAAGACATTGAGTAGAAGTACCTTGTTGTGGAGTAACTTTTGAAGTCTGTATTTGCTACCTGTCCCACCCACAGAGTTCTAGTTTCCTGAGTGCTGATCAGATTTGCAGTATCCCTTTCTATTGGGCTGCTGGAAGTATTTAAATCCTAATGAAAAATTACTTATAAAAATACTGAATGAACTATAAAAAACCCAAATCTTGGGCAATCACTGCCCTAAAGTTCAATATTATTACTTTAGGCAATATTACTACCTTATAATAAGGTCTCCTGTTTCATAAGTACAACTAACATACCTGAATTCCTAGACATAAGACCTTGTGTTCAGCTGTGTTAAACACACGTAGTCAAAATGAACCCGCTTAGCAAGAATACTCAGACTAGTTTGTAAAGCAGATTTATCTGTGCTATGATTTAATATTCCATTTCATTCAGCTGCAAACTTCACAAGGATTTTTTTTCCAGTCTACTGATACAAACCAAGATATCGTGATTCACCTTTTCCCCACAGGAAACAACTTTAAACAATGATGATTCCATCCTTGCAATTTTCAGATGTATTAAACAGTCTGAATCTATTTAAGACTTTCTGAACCTTAAACAAACAAACAAAAAAAAGCAGATTAATATGCTTTTCAGAATTTTAAGAAAATTGTTCCATAATACTTATATTAGGAACCATACATATTGTACCACCTTGCCTAATATTAATTAAATTCTATAATTTTTTAATTCCATACTGACTGGGCCCCAAATGCCCAAGTGCAGTGTCAGGCTAATTTGTTAATTGATATATATTTAACTTTATCTCTAAGGTTCCTGTTCCACTATTACCTTAGTAACGTCTTTTTACATCTTGGCTTTTTTTCACCTAGCCTTAGTCTTTTTGTTTCCCTGAGTTTGGTCTTCTTTTCCTATTATTTCTTCTACTGCATATACTTCATTCATCTGGATTCAAACTACCTTTTTAACCTCATAGTCTTCACACTGATTTTATTCTTGCCATTTAAGAAAAGCAAACTTCTGGCACTGACAGGATGTTAGGTAGCCCCCAAACTAAAGGTTTTATACTTCTCCATTTTTTATTTTGACGACTTTTAAAATATTTTCCTTTATTACAAAAAAAAAAAAAGCTACAACTACCAAAGTCCAGTTCTTAACACAATTTTTCTGTCTGTACTACAACTCTTGTTGTTAATGGTATGACCAATGACACACCAGTGTAACAATTAAGCAGGCAATTTTTTTTAAAGAATATGTAACATTGCACTAGGCAACAAGTCTGGAGTGGGAAATGTCTGCTCTTGGTTTTTTATTATAATTTTGTGAGTTTGTGGGGTTTTTTAACAGAAATTCCTTAGTATACCCCTAAGGAAATTAGAGAAACAGTAATAATACACCAGTAGGCAACATGACTACAATCTACAAATGAAGATGCGATTGCAATTTCCAGTATTTTCCTCTTTACCACGATTTCTTACTTAAAAAACAGAACAAAAAAAACTTATCTCAGAACTTCAAGAAAGGAAAAGTCTTCAGTGTTGTGTTCTGAACCTTTATTTCCAAAGTTTTATTATGATCGCTCCCTGACAATTTTTTCTCTTTCATAACAAACAAAAGAGCTAATCACCAAAAAATAATAGAAAACAAAGCTAACAACCAAAAAAGCAAAGCACACCAGTAAGCAGCAGTTCAGCCCACACAAAGACCACGTAGATTGACAAAATCAGCGAACACTGGAAAGCTGAGCTGCCACCGGAAAGTCTCAGCAGAGAAAAATTTCAAACTGGTACTATTAAATACCCTGTTAAAAAAAAAAAAAAAAAAGAATCTGAAACAAATTCCCAAGCTACACTGAAAATGTAAACGCCATAAATACTGTACCTATGTAACATTTCACACTGATTAGCTCTAGTTGGCCACTAGTATCAAAGAAAAACAACCCATTTTACAACAAAATACTTATTAAAGAATGGTTACTAGGTTTCTTCTCATAAAGACCCCAGGTCTTTACTTCTGCTATAAACATACCTACACAACATATATAAAAGGTCCATTTAATTCATAAGGCCTAGACAGACTATAAACAAGTGTAGAACTTGGCTGAGTGATTGTAATTACTTTGTGAAGCAGAAGTGAATTTGAAGCAATTGCCTGAAAGCCGTACTATAGATGCCAGTTATCAAAATTAATACAAATTCTCTAAATATTGAAAAGGTAGATTGACTGTAATGTAGGGGTGAGAGTTATAAGAAACTCATCCTGTGCCTAGCTACAGAATGGAACTACTAACATTACTTTTTACTCTTTATGCTGTATGTTAAATATATTTAAATCAGGGAATTCATATTGTTCATTGCAAGTCTAACTGCATTTATTTGAGAACAAACTATCCATATGCACTCAATAGCAGCAGTACTGCAAGTTATAATATCAAACCCAGGGCCTGATCCTGTATTAGACATAAAGAAGAGGGAAGGAAAAGTAAAACATACCTGTAAATAGTAATCATGCTTTGCTAGGTGCCACTAAAATTAACCCCACAGTTTTTATGGTTTTACTGTTACATGAAAGAAAATATTTCTACTAAATTGACCACTGTACATCTGAAATTTACTTTTTGGCACAGAGATTAAAAAACAGAGGTCAATGAAGATGTTCAGCTACCATCCTCCCACAACTGTTTATCAAAATTATCGGATTGAGCCTTTCTACCTTCTAAGGCAGAGAGCTGTGAATATTCCTTATGTTCTGCAGCCTACCATAAAGAAATCAATGTCTCTTACACACCTCTTATCTTCTGATGATCTCATTCATCAGGCTACTTTAGAGAGACTTTCGAACCCACAAATCGCTAGCTGGTTCGAAATTTTCCGTAATGAGTTCTCCATCCCTAGTTCAAAGTAAATCCAGTACTCAGGATTAGGGAGGGAATGATTTGACTAGTGTGTGTGCAAGGTAATTATTTATTTTCTAAAAGTTTAACCTCAAGCTTTCAATTTAACATTATTTAGATTAAATCATCAGCATTAAATATATGGATATTACAACCTGCCAAACCATACAGAATATAGCTTTAGCACTGAAAAATCATGCTGTACTTCGTTAGTCTTTTAGATGCCTGGATCCATTGTGTGACAGCAAAGAGGCTATTTGACATAAAGCAGTGTGTTCAGGACCTTTATCAGGAGGAACTGAAAAATGATGTGACAGGATCACAGTGTTTTGCCAAAGGCGAATATGAACACCATGGGGCGTCTGGCTATTGCATAATCCTCCACATTGGCCACACTGAGGGCAATAATGCAAAATTAGTTAAATCTTAGCTTTTTGTCTCACCTGAAACTTTGGGTTCCCTCACATCAGCTAATGCACTGTAAGATAATGTAAACAAAGATACATAAAACTACTTTTTTTCAGCATCACACTGGTGCAGTGAAAGCATTTTGAGCACTACAGCATGGTTCATGTTCAAAAGTGAGGTGAAAAGAGTAGGCATAACCAACTGCCTGCTTATTCTTGAGGCACAATAGGAGGCATACATTTCTTCTGTGATAAAATATCAATGAACCATGTTATTCTGCATGTAGAGTCAGATAAAACACTATAACAACTTTTCAGCAGGTATTCAGTGAAACCTAAAGAAGAATTCATTTCAGATAAGCTCACGCTGCTTTTGTGTTCCCTTCCCTTAATCATTAGAGTGATTTTACCTAATTTAAATGGGACATCACAGAAAAACATTAAGTCTTGAATGCTTGTGTATCTGCATGTCGCGGTACATGAAAGGAAACTTAAGTAAGGAAAAAATCCTCGCTAATAACCCAACATAGAAGTAAATTGAAAGAATCATGCCAAGATCTGACTTCACAGCAGTAAGACATTGCATCTCATCATTTCATGAGAAGACAATGAGAGAATCTTGAACTCTGCACCCAATTAATATTTTGAAGGGCAGGCAAACTTAGAAGAATTTCTAAGGCAAGAAATACAAGGGCCAAGAGTAGTAGAGTTTCATATTAGTCTCCATTTTCATTCTTAAAATCATGTGCCACTTCCTACTACTGCTTTCTGTTTGTGAAAGATTGTTTTATGCAGAGTAACTTAGGTTCTTTTCAATATAAGTGTCAGATTCAGTGACAGCTATGATAGTCAATCAGAAATAATACGGGCAGCTCAAAGCAATGCAGAGTAGAAAGTACTTGCAATCTGGTCCAGCATCCTTTCAGATACTTTCAGAGAGCTAGGGAGGATGGCTGACCAGCAGCATCAGTTTTATGAGAATGTTTGAATATATGTCCTGTTGTTGCCACAGGGTACGTCATACATCAGCCTCATGTAAATTGAGAACATACAAAACGAGAGGTCCAAACTCACTAATCACTTTCAGTAATACTGGCTCCAAGTTTATGAAACTGGCCACTTGTGATGAATTTTAATTGACGTTAGTTTGACCATGATCTGGCATCCATTAGTAAAGAACATATCATAAAGAGAAAACAAGCTAGCATATGACTGAAAATTTGCAGAATTGTGTTTACAACCATAACATTAACATTGCTCTGAAATATAACACTTCCCTCGAAGAATTAATCAACGTAGAAATAAATCATTTTGCTTAACTGAAATGGCAAATTCTATTCTAATATCAAACAACTGCTTCTCTACAGTCAAGAAAGAGGAAGGACAGGAAACATGAAAAAACAACTTGCTTTCCAACATTGCCACAGTCTGGAATTCTACTGACTTACTTGCTCAGTTACAAATGGGGAACGATCGCCTCATAATTTTAAATGGTACAACCTCAGTGGAACTGAAAGGGTCCATCGGGTTTACACTGTGGCAGAAATTATGATACTGAACCTGCAAGATGTATGCATTACTTAGGTAAAACATAAAGTTAAGCATAGTATATAAATCTCTGCTGACTCAAAAGACAATCTACTGTATTCCTTGGCTTTCCCAATGCTCCACAGGGACTACAGAATTAGCTCTTCTCATCAGCAACTGTCACTTGTAAGCAATACGGAGCACATGCAGTTATGAAAGAAAGAACCGACTTCTGTTTTTTCAGATTATCTCATTGATAAAATTGTCTGTTAAAGTATTGAATTATGATAATGTTAAAGAAAGAACCTATTCTGATTACAGAGCGAGTTTGTATGGCTAGTAGCCACTCTGCTGCCTAATTTTATAGGAGAGTTAGCTCTTATCTACGTAAGAGAGACTCAAGTTATTAAGGAGTAGGAGGAGCAAGGCACTCCATTAGTGTAGCTATATGCTTTCCAGAATCCAAGCTCACCTTGGTGTTTCCAGCCAGCACTGCAGGCTCTAGCATCACTCCACATTATGAACACAACATAAATGCTCAGTTATCTGCCCCCAGTTCAAACCACAGCTGAACCTTCAGACTCAATCTTGGAAGATTAATTAATTTGGAAATTTGGGAAATTAATTAATTTCAGTGTTTTCACCCAGTGCGGTTGAGTTGACAGTCTCAGTTGTCCCAGCAAATAATCTCTTTTTTTCTTACTTGGTACTTTCCTGAGTAGAACTTCATTTAACTACAGACTGAGGAACTGGTACATTTTAAAGATTTCCCGATTATGATTTTTTTGCACTTATACATACTGGATAAACCTAGGAGGTAATCCAGAGCATAAAACACAATTTTCTTAAAATACTACACAAAACCTGACTAAACATTAGGTGGAAAAAGACATGAATATAATTGATTTTTTTTTTTAATTACTTTGAGCTCAGTTTTCTCCGATGAAGTCAATTTTGCTATTATCAGACTTACTGTTAACTTCAGTGGCAGCAAGAACATGCTCCTTTATGTATAAGTGATACCAATGAGGTTAGCCAACACAGGATTGCACACAAAAATAGTTGTTGAAGACATTAAATAATGCAGTAGTAACACCATCATATATTGATTTGGGATAAAGAAATTTGCTTGGGGAAAAAAAAGCTATCTTAAAAAATGCAATGAAACTAGAAAAGCAGTATGATACGCATTCTAAAAATATGTTCTTTGCCATTCAGTTTTCTAAATGTAAGCCCAAATGCTTTGTCTTCGGGCTTAATTTTAGCTCCATTCTACTGCAGGTAAGTCTTCTGCAAATTCTAGCCTGAGGGTATACTTTTTCTCCTTTGTGTTTAATGCTGTTTGAAGCTGCCTGAGTGGAACTTGTGAAATTCCCAGCATCACAAGAGAGGTTTGTGTTTTCCATTTAACTCCTGAGTTCTAACTTCTGCTCACAAATTGTCTGAGCAATATGCTACATGCAGCATTTTCCACATGGTGGTTGGGCTCCGTTCAAATGAAAGCGGACCATGTTTATTTAAATATTGGTTCCACTTAGACATCAATATTTTTGACCATAAAAGCTGTACCTGAATGTCGTGGAGTGTGGGGAGGATCTAGATAATACTTTCAATACTTTTTTCAGTAAGAACATAAGATCAACGTGAGTAAGAAAACAGACCAACAAAGAATGTGCCAACAATCTTAAGAAGAAAAGATTTAAATTACATGGGTAGATATTTGGCAAAGACTACAGTGGTTTATTTTTATAGACAAAGTAAAAGCCTTATATAAACAGAGGAGGAACTGGATGTACTAGCTTTAAGGCTTTATTCAAAGAACTCACACCTGAAGTTAATATATTTTTAGGACTGATAAAACAAATGTAATTTAGAGTGCTCAGTGTGCTAAATCTACTTGGCATGCTCTACAGCTTCCTCTTTGCTGCTGTAAGATTCGCTGCCTATAGCTTTTGGCAGTCCCAACAGAGCTAGCTCTTTCCACTAACAAAATACAAAATGCAAAATTAATAAAAGGACCCTTTGAAACTGACAAAAGTGCCTCAGGCAAACTATCTGCCCAGCAGCTGGTTAAAATTTAATCAGCTATTTTTTTCCAGTCCTGTATATCTTTTGTATGGAGCTCCCTAGACTGAGTGTGGTCAAAGTTGTTAAAAAGAAATAATAGAGAAGTCTCTCTCTCTCAGTAAATTAGCTGCAGAGCTAATTTATTTCTGGTTTTTATTGACATATTAAACTAATTGTTTTGGTCTCCTCAAAAGCATCTAAAAAGATCTATGGACAGATTTTATTTAAATATAAGAAAATCAACACCTACAAACTGATTTGGATTATGATGAAACTGTCATGCTTTTTATCATGTGCTATTACTTTAAACCATAAATACCTTTTGTGGAGGTGAATTTTAGCAGCCATGCTGTTTTTAAGCGTTAATGCTACCTGTTACAGATGAGGAACATAGATTCACTGAGTAGCCAGATGCGAAATACATTGTTGCTCTTCAGTTCATTTAGTTTGCGTACTTAAAGACTGTTCCCAAGCATTCAAGTGAAAAGGGGGCATTTTCTTGAACCATAGAGTACTTTAAGAATGGACTTGCATATATAGATCAGCTTCCTTTCTAGTATCAGTCTCATCTTTGAAATCTTAGGTTAGACCTTCAAAAGTAACTACATGCAAAAAGTGTTTTGCATAGTTTAGGTAAACTTTAATTCCAGGAATATATTTCCATGCACTAGGCTGAGCATATAAAAATCTTCCTCTGCTTGAATATAACATTCAGCTGCAAAAATTGTAGCAGATAGTATTTTTTAAGAACTTCCAATAAGCCCTAACACTCTATTAGCATATGCTTTGTCATAACACTCAGGAACTGTAGGCTTAGAAAAGGATTCCATTGCATTTCGTTCATGATGGTCGTACCATCAGAGTGGAAGTTTCCCCAGAATGGTTAAAATAGAGAGACAGGAAGGCTGTTCTAGGAAGCAAATAAGTGAGCATGAGAAGCATGGGTCCAAGCAACTGTCCAATCTAAGTATTTTAAAATTTTATTATTATTTTTGACATCATGATAAAGGACAGCTTTAAAAAGGGACCTGAAGAATGAAATGCGATTAAAAAATGAGCCTCTCAACCTATGCACCTATTTCCATTGCTTTTAATAGCATCTGTTTTCTCCTTTTTCTTATTTAAATATAGCCTTTATGGGGATATTTAAAATTGTTTTTCTTTTGTAAAACTTTTCATATTTCTGCAATATCCACTCGATATTTCTGCATTTCCACTGCTATTTTCTACTAGAAGTGTTCACTACTTTTACACTTATTATGAGACTTTATAGGACTTCAGGGGAGTCTTTTAGGTGACCTAATAATCTCAACATCCCCACCAAGTTTCTTAGGAGTCCACACCTTTACCTAAAAGAGGATCATCCTTCTATGACTCTCTGAAAAAAATTATTTGTTCTTAATTGTAGAGCTATTCTTATGAATCATCTTTCTGATATCAGTCATCATGCCAGAGTAGATACTTAGTGTACGTGAGTGTTATTTATTCTCTTAAAACAGGAAGAAAAATCAGGCTCAGGAAGAATCTAAACAATGCACAGACATTCTGTAGGCTCTTTCAGGTTATTGCCTTGACATACTGATAGTGACAGTATATAGAGAAGATGATAAATTTTTTTTTGGCCATATTTTTCCGTAGACTTTGAGGATTTTTGTTACATGAATTTAAGTATCAGCAAAAGAATAAACTTTAAAGATTAACTCTAGTTATGAGAGATTTTTTTTTAATTCAGTGGTACCATTAACACATATAACAAGATGTAGGACAAAAGCTACATCTTTTTAATATGTTTGCTTGAATTACAACTAGAAGTCTACCCAAAATATGGATTTCATGGTAATTTTTCTTTGGTATACTACCTGGTGGCAAAGCAGACATGGACTTTTATTAAGAATTCACAGTATCATAGTGGTGTCAAGTCATATTTACAGACCAGAGTAAGGAAGTTTATTGTGACCTATAACTCCAGTGTAAAATGGATTCCATGAAATCTAATGTCTGACAACCTCTCTGTAGCTGTGTGATAACATCCCTCTGTGCCCCAGCAGGCCTCCCTTGATTCATAGGTGCCCACATGTAGGTACAAAGTTCAGTCCAATGATCATCTGCTGCCAGGATCAGTCACCTGGTGTCTAATAGGCTTTATATATTTGCATTCTGCAATTCCTTATTTTTCCCAAATTTTCATTTCCAGGAATAAAAAATGTATAAGAACACTCAAGTCTTTCAATTTAGCTGAACAACTTGGTATTCAGTAAATTCATGGTACAGGTAGCTACCTTATTAAAGTTACCTCACTAGTATATGTTTACCCTAATGTTCTTGCAGCAGTAACTAATAAGTTGGTTCAGTAACATTGTGCTATGTAAGACACTGCCTCAGGCTCTGCAATGAGCCCAGAAAGCCCAAGGCAGGCCCCAACTGCACCTACACATAAACAGATTCAGTTGCAGGTGGAAATGCTTTCAAGCTATTTACCTTGAGCAGATCATATGTCTTTCCCTAAATAACCAAGATAACATGGCCAATAAAACCTCCAAGCACAGCCTACTTACAGGCAAGGATTTTGACAAATGATTTTGTTCATAATCTTAATGTCTGTTCTATATTGATATGGCTCTCTACTTATTTTTAATAAAACCAAATGTCATTAATTGCAAATTGCAAAGTTCTCTCTTCATTCTTTAAATCTAGCAATGTAAAAATAAGAATATGAAAACTAAAGCATTATAAGAAGAGTTAAATAAATCTGCATTTAACTAAGAGAAATAAACCAAAACTGCAAACTCTACATTTTAGTTGAATATTCATTGGGAGAAATAAATTCTTTTGATCACAACAATTCTGTTTTGTTTATCCATCTCTCCTGGTATGCTCTATATCTGTTTATACTATAATGTTACTCACTCTTCCATTACTATTCTATTATTAATAAAATAAAATGGTGTTGCATTACTAGCAAGCATCCACTTATGTAATATATAGCCCCTAATGCTTCTGAAGCCTTGATGATATCTAATTGAGGATAAACTCTGGGCCTTTTGTGCTCCTACAAATGGATGACCAGAATTCCATACCTCATTTTTGCTTAGCTCGGGAAATTGTGCTAGCAGCTCTGATATGAACACCTACCTCCACCTGTGCTTAGATTCACAGTCACAGCACTGCTATTTTATGTATCCTACAGACTGAGGGGCTGCTCACAGTAAATTGTTCTTGTGTTTCTGTAGCTCAGTCAAGTATATTCTGTTGGCTTTCTGAGGTCCACTGATTATCCAATTTACAAATAAGCACAATCTAGCAGTAATTATTGTGACACCAATGCAAATATATCAACTTTCACATGCATGTATCCTTACAAATGGCTGAAAAGAGATGTGAAACATTTACAGACAGCAATGACAAGAGTCTGATTCAGGCAGAGGTGCAAAGTAGACAGTCTTATTCAAATCCATAAATAGTGGATTATAGTTTCTACATATTTCTCATAGCTTATGAACTCTGGAATTCCTCATGAAACCCAACAGTTCCGCAAGAAAATTATGGAACAATCATAAACAAGCAATGCATAAGAAAGAAGGGACATATTTAAGGTAAATATGAGATGTGTATATATATACACATTAGGTTACTTCAGGGTAAATACAAGCTCGAGTACAGCTATTTTTCCATTCTTTGGCATCTCATGAAATCCACAGCCTAAAAGTGGGCTAATCAGCATACAGAAAGGAAAGCCGGATAAATTATTCTTAGGAGATAACAAAAGGCACATCCTCCTGATAGTCCAGCATTTGGAATATTCATCTGATATGCAAAGTATCCTGGTTCAAATGCCTTTTCAGGTTCTGAGGACACTTGTCTGGATAGCCATTAGGAGATGAAAGAAATAAGTTCATTTACCTCCCTCTATAATTATGTGAAGTATAAAAAGTTACAAAGCAGTGAATGGGAGAATTCCCAACTAGAAAATCCTTTTTCAGATTATCTGCTAGAGCAAACTCTTGCATGGGGAGTGCTCTTGAGATAAAAGGGAAGAACCATCATGTTCCTTTCAGATTTGCACTGTGCAAGCCCCAGGTCAGTACGAGTCTTGAATAAATCCTTACCTTAATTGGACCCCTCAGGAAAGACAGGTATAGGATCACTTTACTGTGAATTGTAATAGGATCTGTGAAAAGATCTATAAGAGATGTTGGCAGTCTTTATGTGTTCTTGATGGCCCACAGAGACCTATCTAACTATTGCAGTTCAGCATTCTATGCTTTTACCAAAGAATGCCTTACCTGCCAAATTGGCTTCCCTATTGCACTCTTAGACTGTCTGGAGCTTTGTGGATTCTTTTTTTTTTTTTTTTTAGTGCTGTTAGCACTTAGGACATGCCTAAGGGTATTGTAACTTTGCCTGAAAAACACCTTTACAGACCTAGCTATCTATTCAGAAATCTCAAGAGTTAGGTAAGTTTTAGCATCACCCAAAACCAGACATGCCAGGGAGAGGAAACACCTATGTTGTGGTTCCAAGGATTTATGCTCTGATTTCACCACTACAGTAACCAGCACATCTATCATGTGAACTCTTTTGTGCTTACTACAGAAAATGTATTCCTTGACTCTTGTATGATATGAGCAGGGCTGCTAAAATGAGCTGCAGTGAAAAGAGCAGAGCAAGACCACAGTTTCGTCTCTGTGAGTAACAAGAACTTAAACTTGTATGAGTAGTTCTAACTGGTAAGATGAAGATAATGAAGAAGACTTCAGATATTCTGCTCAGAAGTACCCAAACACATTCATCCTTTTAAAAGTCCTTTCTCTTCTCTTTCTTTTATAAAATGAGATACTAATTTGAGTGGGCAGAAAGTCTCTCCCTGCTGGTAGTAACCTTTCTCTCTTCTGGGCTCCAGAAGAATCTATTACTACAGTATAAATTTTACCTGAGCCTCTTCAGATATTTTTCCTGCTTTCCATCATGAATGAGGAGGAAAAAACCCGGAGTTATATGTAGATCCCAGTGGGAGGACAGGGAAGGGACTTTGCACTATGTATGAGAATCCGAACAGGACTCCCACTTCTGTTTATTATCAAAGAGCTGTCACTCACTCTTAAGAAACCTGTGGGAAACCTACCAAACTAACCAATCCTCAATAATTATTTGGCACTCATTGATCTCCTCCTTTAAACTATTAAAAAATATCTATATGAAAATTCAAGTAAAAAGTAGTAGACATATAGCCAAATAGCACTAAGTACTTACATACCAATAGTAGAGTAACTCAGCTGCATATTAAGACAGTAAAAAAGCTCAGTTTTACCCACTATCCCTATTCATTTTATTCTTTATCCCAGGTCATCAGGCCTGGGAGGTAAAAGATATAATATTCATCTAAGAGTTGAATAGACTTAGAAAAATATTATTAAAATGCTTAAAAGTGTAACGATAGCCTTGATGACTGAATTACTCTGCACTATACAAGAAAGGTTTAAAACCTGGTGGTAAACCTTCTCTCAGATCACTAGGTTTAATGATAAGATAATTAAGATAAAGAGTGTCAGGTTACCAAGTACAATTAATCTGATCTGTGATTAATTTGAGGAAGGTGGAGATTTGAGAGACACGGATGAAGTATACTAAATGAGTGGCTGATTAGGAAGAAAATACGTAATAAAGTACTTTCAGAAGAATAAGAATATAACTAAAGAGAGAATATAGTTATATTGTGCTGGAAGTAAGTTATATATGCTGGAGGGTCAATTACAAGTTAGATTAAAACTGAAAGCTCAAATGTGAACTTTTCAGGTCTCTGGAGACTGCAAGGAGCACAGGCTCAGACTCAATCTACAATCCTGAATTCAGTAATCCACTACTTGGAACAAGTACCTTACACATTGGTGATGGAATACCCTGAAATCAGAAGGATGGTTTCCCTATACACTTTTACAAAACCAGCTAGTAAAAAGAAAGGCAAAAATCCTCACATCGTTGCCATCTGTGAATTTTTATGAAAATTCATTTCTCATTTACAGAGGGTCAGATTCTATCACCATTAATATACAGAGGGTTGAAACTGTTTTCTCAGTAATGCTATTAAAAGTAGTAGGGATGTGTAAGGGGCAACAGTCACTTTGGATTTAAGTGACAGTTAAAAGAGGAGAGAATTTTAGGCTTTCATTAACCTTTAATTAAGGAGATTCTGTAAAGATATGTCTAAAGTCAGTTCTTAAGTTAAATACTTTGCAAATCCTATTGATTCCTGTGAACAAACCTACTATGTAGAAAAGATATGTTACTGAGTTACAGAATCATACACTCTGTTTGGTATTTTACTTGCGTTTCATATTGTATGTATAAATAGCTGAGACACATGTATTAATATATCAGCTAAGATTAGTGATACAGTAATTTAAATGCAGGGAGCATTGAAATAAAAATCAAAGAATATAAAATAGCCTTAATCTTTATACTGTAGCAGCTTTACCCAAGCTCGTCTCAGTAGGCACCGTGACATTGCCTGAGTTGTATATAGTACACATAGCAAACTACTGGAGCTTTTATTTTGCCAGAAACCACAGACATTTGTTTTTATTAGCATATCTGAGGTATACTAACTTTGTGCCTGTAGTGTGAAAAAGACAGGTATTTAAGTAACCATCTAAAAGTATAATTATGGACAATTTGCATGTCTTTCATGGTTCTCTCTTTTGTAAAAGGATGCGGCAACAGTGATTGTATGAATTTCTACACCTTTCCCATCTCTGTTTTCTGATACTAGGTTTTAAATTATCAAACTGAAAGTGGACATGTGGGTCTATCAATTATATTCAGAGGAAAAAAAAAGGGGGGGGTCAGGGCTCTTGGGGTCTATGTGTAGCTTGTATCCAGCTAACATTTCTGAAAGAGCTTCATTCACAAAGGTTCCACTTCTGTAAATATATGGGGAAAAATACTTTCTTCCCATTGTTCCCCCAAATTCCACCAATTTCCCACTTCTGAACCCATGTCCTGCCCCCTAAATTAATTTGGTCTATTATCACCCCTTGACTAAGCCATAACACTCTCTGAACTACAGATGGAAATAGGTAGCTAGCACAGTGGCCTTACCAGATGCCTGACTTCTGGCCCACTCTATTGTGTTTGCTGGAAAACCTATGTTCACAAAACCAACCTGGATCTACTTCCACATGTAGCCAACTGTCAGGATGAATCATTTTCCTTTCAAGAATAAATTCCAAAAGCAATGTCTAGGCATTGGGAAAGACCATAGGACCTTCAGCTGTGGGACATGTTCAGCTGTAGTTTTGAATGAGTTTGGAGCTAAGAAAGCAAGCATTTGAGACCATACAGATGGAGGTTTAGAAAATGCCTAATATTTTCAACATCAGCTCAGCAATCACTTCAGAAAAAAATCCATATGAAATTCTTCAAATGCATTATATCATTATCAGACCATTATACTGGCTGACAGTGCAAGCTCAACAATTTTCCTGTCTGAAAACAGAAAACATGGTAGATGTTCTCCCTAGGACCCCAGATCTTTTTCAGATACTGACTTCAGTACATCTTATCACTGAAAGACTCTGAAAGGGAAAAGGATTTGTACCAGCTGTGCTTTGAGCTTTCCGAAAAAAGTTTTCAGACATCTATAGAGGGAGGAACGCAGAAGTGCCCATACAGTTTGTGTCTGAACCAACAAACCACACATGGCAGGATTCAGAAATCAGTGATCTCTTGGGAAATTAACTGTAGATATTAACCCATAAAACAGAGGTGTTTAAAAAGCTTTAATTGGAATTGTTTTCACGTAAAAATGCTGTTTGGGGCAAAATTATTTTAATGATCTACTATTTCCTACGGAAAAATTGTAAACTTAGAGGGTTTTGGGTCTGGGGGTGAGGTATATTCCACAACGAAAATCTACAGAAATATTTTAAATTTTAAAAATCACATTTCAAAATGAAAACATTTGTTGCAGAAATAGTAGAAATTAAGGAAAATTATTTTGTTCTGGAGTTGAATGATCGTAAATTTCAAAATAAAAACATTAATGTCACTGGAAAGTATATGTCAGTAACTATAGTCATTTGAAAGCTACTGAGATAAGGATGGTATAAGAACTTGACATTGAAAATATTAGTACATGTATTTCTCAAAACTGACTGTAACTTCTCCCTTCCTTTTGGTTTTTTTTGGTTGCTTTTTGTTGTAATTTTCTGCTTTTTCTTTTTTGTTCTATTCCAACAGACTGAACCAGTATTTACTGGAATCCACTAGTTGCCTAATGTGAGTAGCTTACAAACCTTTTCATGCTTTCTACAGCACACATTAGCGCTTCTGAGAACATTATTTGTATGCAATTTAGAGTTTTTCCTTTTCTCTGCAAGATTAAAAGTTATTAGTTCAAACAGGTGTGCCGTATTCTTCTGAGTTGATTCATTTCTTCATTGATCTTTCATTCTAGATGCCCATCAAAATCTAGATTTGAGATAAAATTACAAAATGGAACACAGTGTATGTAGATGTTACAGGATCTGATGGACCACTTACAGATTTTGATGGCTAGGCATTTATTTTGGCTTACCTCGTTCATGTTGCTCTCCAGCTTAACAATATAAGTGACTTAAAAACAAAAACTCACCTTTCTGATTACAGAGCTTAAGACAGTCACAAATACATTAGCCTGGGAAAGCGTTATCATGTCATACCCCAGCTTTCAGAGCCAAAAACATTGCAAAATCTTTCCTGTGGATAGATATTCTCCTTACTGCCTACCAAATAACAAACAGGGAAGACTAAAGGTGATCTCAACTTGAATTAGGTATCAAATACCTACTATGTTATTTATCTTTTGCTTCTACTGCTGAGATTCTTGGCACCAAAAATCACAGAGTTTTAAATTAGGAAACTATCCGTCAACAGAGGAATCACAGACCCCGTAAGTATACTTACTGACAACTGCCCTAACAAAGTATGGCTTTTATTTCTCTCAAAGATGATAAATTAATGAGCACAATTCAAACACATCAGTCAGAAGTTTTAAATACGCTGTATGAGAGACTTTTAAAGAAAGGGATATTGTTGTAGTGCACACACAAAGATTTTCTAATCTCCTTATGCATTCTTCCATTGATGGGATTACAGGCCAGTTTTAACACTGCCGTGAGATGAAAGCAGTTGATATTATCACAGTAAGTTACAAAACAGAAGGCTCTGCCTCCACTTAAAATTAGTGGCATGTAAGAATGGTTATCAGAAACAATCTAGCCTTCCTCCTGACCACCACAAGACCACCACATCTTAGTTGAACACAGTTAGCTGCCTCTCTAAATGAGGCAGGTCAACACAGGCTCTACTCAAACTGAAGGGCATCCCCAGGAGCTGACCACCCACACATATGCACCTAAACATACTTATGTTTGAGTGAAAATGTGAAAGCACCATTTGAAAACTCATTTTGTCTTCCGATTTACACTATCTATGCCTCAACATTGATGACTGAAATTCTGAAACAGGTTTGGAAGCATAATCCTCCACCTGTATCAGCTTCCATTTTGGAAAACATACAGCTACAGTGGCTGTGCTGTGCAGATCTGGTATATTTTGACTAATAGGAAAAAAAAATCTGGAAATCTCAAAGCTAAAGAAAATCTTGTCTCCCTGACTTGTATCTTTTATGACTTCAAAATGAGTAGCTTGTGGTTATTAAAAGGTTGGCCCCATTTCACCCAAAATATTAGAAATATTTAATGAATCCTATGAAAAGCAATGAGTCTGTTAAATGCAGAATCAGGAGGAGATGAGTGATATGCAGCTTGCAGTAATACCTTCTCTGACAGGACTGCAGCTACAATAAAACACTTCTGCCCACAGTCTAAGCTATTGTTACTAAGTGTAAGGAAGGGCATCAGCATGTAAACTAATTATGGTTCACCCAGCTTTTAAAAATCAGGCACCTATTTTACAGATAATTATACTGAGGTACAGTAAGAACAACTGTCAAGTGTGGCAGAGAAGGATATACTAATAGGAGAGATTAGAATATAGTAGAAGTTTAATCATATGTGCTTGTGCAGATTTCTGAAGAAGTTCTGACAGGTAATACCTGAAGATTTTACTCTAGATTTGTGCCCATAAACTGGATGATTGATTGAGAGTTTAGAAAGGCAGAAAATAAATAAGAATGTACATGGAACTGTACTTGGACCAAATAAGGAACAACACAGTGGATAGAGCAAGCTTTCCAAATAAAACAGCAAGTGGCTATAACCTTCAATGTTATGGCTGTGATATTTTGAAGGGGTTTTTGTCCTAAAAATAAACCCTCATCTCCTCTGATCAAAACAAGTATATGTTTTATATTGTATATACACATTTACAATATTTAAAACATAATTATATTTATATTAAAGAAGGCACTTTACAAAATGTAAGCATCATTTTTAATAGATCTCAGTGATTTGTAAACCTCAGTTTCACTATGGGTACTTTCCTATGGGATCTCTTGTTTTTCCTCTAGTCTTTGAATCTTTTAAAGTCTCTCTCATTATTTTTGTTGTCTGAAGTTGGGCAATAATGTTACTGTGATTAATTAAGCAAAAAGACATGGAAATGGGGGTGTGGTAATCATCAGATAATAAAGCCCTCTGGGTCTCGCAATGCATGAGGTGCAGCCAGGACCCTTTATCCCCAGAGGTCTGATTATCTCCAGGAAAACTACACCTCCCTGTACTTGCTGTATGGCTATTATGAAATATCTTTACATTTTATAGATAAAGTAAATTACTTTAATCACTGAAAATTGCCAGTGTTGTGAGGTTTCAGCTGTGAGGTTCACAGAGCTTAATCTGCCCATTTCAAGTCTGAAATAACCAATAATTGTTCTAATAAAAGCAGCAGTAAATCATTATTTAAATGCTGGGATCATCCCCTCAGAGTGGTGAAGGCACCTTCTTTATGTTTGATGACATGGGGTGCTCGTTTAACCATAACCCAGGAAGTGCAAGGCACAAGGGAAATACTTTACGAGGGCTATTTAGTGTGTGTAATCAATGTTTTGTTAGAGCATCAAATTATTTTCTGTCATTCTGCAAAGTCCTAGGTCAGCAAACAATAACATCTGCCCAACATCTGAAAATCTCTTCAGAAAAATTCCAAATGTCTTCAATTTGTCACACTTTCAATCAAGCATTTTTCAGAAAATCCTCAGTGGCTTTTGTTCAAAGGCAAAATACATTTTCCCATTCCTAAATCATTGGAACGCACAAGAAACATGTTTACTAATTGCAAATATGTTGAGGATGTCAGTGACAACTCTATCCTGCCCTCCACATGCTCTGGAATTGTGAACACAGGGCTCCGGCAGAAGCCACGGTCAATCAAAACACGTATCAGTCTTACCACTGCCAGGCCTGGGACCATGATATTCTCACGTTTCCCTTCCATGGATGAGCACAGAAGTCAAAATTCCAGAATTACATCACGGCTGATGCAAGAGTCACTAACTGACAAAAATATCACCTTCTGGAGTGTTCCTTTCGGGAAAGGTATTTCCAGAAATAAAAATTAGTTACACTGATGTATTATCTTATTCTTAGCTGTCATATTACAGTAATATATTTAAAATACATTAACTATTTGGAAAGATTTGCAAGCCGTTACGCAGGACTATGGATCTTCAGCAGCCTACTTCCCAGAGGCTTTTAGTGAACTAATGTACTATGAGAAAGACACTACAGGATATAGACATATAAAAAAAGCGTTCCTGATTATGTGAGTATTCAGAAAGACAATCTATGTCTGAACTGTGTAAACAGATGAATTAAAAACACTGCAAGGTCTTTTTGCAGTGCAACGTTCACATACACGAGAGCTGAAGACTAGTCTCCCAAGAAAGCAACTAGTTATATTTATCAGACTAATGTATGACACAGTTTCAACTGGCATGTCAAGCTGGAGAAGGTTTACCTAGTAACAGAAGAACAATATCCTTAGGAGAGGTGAAAAAACAGAACTAGGAGGCAGAGGAATATGGGTCCTGATGTCATTTATTCTATTTTTTTTAAAGAAATGTTAAAAAGTTGACACATTTCTCATGACAGGAAAATAATTTTATGTCAGAAGGAAAGAGTGTGCTATCAGTAATTCTCAGGAGAAATCTGAGATTATTGTGCCAGAGGCAATTAACCCTGAGTAATAAAAACTTCTAGCAGCCTCAAATGACAACCTGATAGAAGAGCAGATATTTTCAAGGGAAAATAGTGACTTGCAAACAAGATATCTTTTACTTCTGTTCTGGCTTTCAACCCAAGCTTTTAAGCTTCCTGCAGTAATTTGTTTACCAAGTTGACTAATGAGAAGAATTAATCAAAAGAGTTTTCATAGGAGAAATATGACCAGTAACGTGAGCAAGAATTGTATGATACAGAAGACCAATGTCATCTGTTTCTGGAAGAATTCCAAATTGAAAGACTGAATGTGGTTACAAGTTACAGCATAGGAGATGAGGAGGAATGCTCTGTGGAAAGCTGCACTTAACAAAACTAATTGGTAAAAAACCAAATGAGCATATCAGTCCTAGCAATGAAGATGAGATAAAGTTTAAGGCTAGACTTGTTCACTCCTTAAGTATAAGTCCTGTAAAGAACAAACTGGTGAAGTCAGTGAAAGGACTGATGTCAGAAAATCATATGAAAATGAGAAAGAGGGAAAGATTCTGTATCCTGATCACCAATTCATTAGTGTTGAAAATCTATTGCATTTTTGAGATTCAAAGGTATATGTTAAAATCTCAGTAGTGGCAGAAGAGTTGTATGTTTTGGTGAACAGCAAAGTATTAAACACGACGAGGGGCAGGGAGGGAAGGTAGTGTTCACAAGAGAATACAATCCTGAGGAATGCGTGTCAATATCTATATCAGAACAATTAGAAATAATCAGAAGGGTGGAGGGACATATTGAAATTTGCTTCCTACATGATTTCTGTACAATTGCTATTGTGGACCTGGTCCAAGGGAAGGTGTACTAGGGAATCAGCTCACTGCCTTCCTTCCATGCAGAAAGGAACATTCTTTGAAGCTACAAATGGAAGGGAAATTTGTAGCTGGATAATCCTCAGACTACAGGACACTAAATACAAGGAATAAGACTGATTCTCAGTGGTTGGAAGTTGTCAGTATCCCACTGAAAAGCAACAGAGCCAGGAAGAATTTTCCAATGTTTTCCTGAAACATTTTTGTGAATGTGTTAGTCTTCTCAAGATAAAAAATTAAATGTGACACTTCCTACAAATTACTATTTTTTTAATTTTTGGTTGAAATAGTTTGTATGAAGTTTTTTCTATTTGTATCAAAACAGTGAAAGCACTACGTTCCAGTTTTCTGTATTTAAACATTAAAATTATAAGTAGTAAAGCAAAAGCATACCAAAATATTCCATTCTGCAAATGCTGAAACACTTCCTTAGCTTTTTTCTTCTTTAGGGGCAGAAGGGTAGTTTGCTTACGGGGGGTGTGTGTGTATGTGCCAAACCTGAAATGTCATTAAAAATACCATATACTCAAAATTGAGATTTTGCTGTTAATGCCAGTGGAATCACCATTTCAAACAACAACAAAACCATTAAAAGTGAAATTTTCTGGAAAGCTTAAGTCCCATCTGAAAGAAGGAATAAATAATTTTACTAGTTTAAGAGAAGATAGTCCTGGTCATCTTCAACACATCCAAAATAGACAAGAATTATTATACAAAAAAAATACTATTTCTGCAATACTAAGTACAGATTTTGTACTTAATCTGTCAGAAACTTTACTGAGATTAAACTCTAGTAAAGTTCAAGTTAGTCACCAAACTAGAAGAACTCTCATGTCCCACATATCTCATATGACATTCTTCATGTATCTAACTGGAGAGGAACCATAATGAACATTTTGTAACACTAATCAAGCCCATCAAATTCAAAACATTTCCAAATGAAACAGACAAAGTAGCTCCAAAATTTCTAGCTACATACAGTTTAGCTGATGTATCTCATTGATTAATGCAGCTTCAAAAACTAACTTGTGTCTTATAATTCAGGAAGACGGAGTGAACAAAAGATAACAAAACAACTATTCTGACAATACAAAAGATAGGCAGGTTCTTAGGAGCTATCATTGAAGTAATGCTTGTTGAATTTTAGGGCAGGAATCAATTAAAGTTTTGTTTAGGTACATCTCTTACAAAAAGTGCACAGTCTCTCAAAAGTTACCTATACCAGAACTATACTTTATGTGGTATATTACGCAGTCAGTGATTTTCTTATGCAAAGGAAGTAAAAGCATGAAGTTATCTTCACCATACTTCAGTATTTCTCAGTGTAATTCTCTTGTGAACAGGCAATTAAAACCAATTTTAACAAAAATTTGGAAAATATACTAAAAAGAGGAATTGGAAACTGGCATACTGCACGGAGTAATTCTTAACAAACATATAAAAGCTTTTCTCATACTTTTTTGCTATGATTGAACACAGCAGAATCAAAGCTGTTCCTAAATATGTTGGTAAGTATGTTCTGCTACTCAGGATGAGAGCTTAAAGCTCATGTACAGTTGAGACAAGCTTCCAAACGGTTCCAGACACATGGTGTACCTAAAGTAAAAAAACTAAGACCAGACAGAACCTTGATTAGCTAGGAATGGAAATATTGCAATGGTTGACCCCAGAGTCTTGGGTTCTAGCATTGCAGCTTGTTCACAGTAAGCATCCTGGGACAGCTCACAGGAGCAGCTCTCCTTCTTGCCTACAGTTAGTGAGGAGAATGGAAATGTTTAGGTTTAATAACTGTGTTAGAAAAGGATTCATGTAGATACTGGGTATCAGGTAAACTCCTAGTCTAATACAGAAACTGAACTCATGTAACATTCATGCAGAAATATTTTACGTAGCTACAGTAAATATGATCAAAGCCTTTAATTGTAAAACAGGCTGAAGCTTCTTGTGAAGAATTTTGGGTAATAAGCAAATATGAAAGCCAACTTGGGGGTTACCTGAAAGGGTGAACAGCCTTTGAGGTACCAAACTTAAAGCCTCTTGTGCTTCAAAATCTATAATATTTAGAAATGAAACAAGGAGCTTTGAAGGCGTGAAAATCCTGAGGCTTCAAGAATATCTTATTTAGGCTGAAGAATATGTTACATAAAATGGGAGAGGGCATTATGAACACAGCCTAACAAGGAAACACAGAGTAATGTCTCAACATGCTTTTTGTTCAAACTTTATAGGAAATTAGATTAATAATGCATGAGTTGCTTTATGTTAAGGTTATTCACTCACCCACCCCCTCACTTATTTTCCTTTGGAAAGTATTCTATTTTTACATACAAAATTAGATTTTTCACTTTTATTCAACATGGCTATAGCAGATACAGAGCTCTCAAATGCGCTTAGATAAAGCCACTTTTATCAAGCTATGCAGAACACTTCTGTTAACATGGGTATTCTTTTGCTTATTGCAAAAAGTAGACAATCTAAAGAGAATCACAACTAAATTATATAATTATTTTTACAGCATCATTAGTCACATCAAAGATGCTATTAAAGTAACTTATGATAAACTGTAAGTGATACTTGTCAGATCTCTAGGGAAAACCAGTACATGTTTGGAACCAAATCTCGTGTTTGCTGTGGTGGGGGAGAAGAACAAGATTTGGTCTAGAGAATATTTCCATCCTTCTCCCACCCTTTTTTTGTGGAAAGAGGATCAAGCTTATAACAGCCCCAGTTTTCAGCTAATAGCTGGGTAGGAAAAACTTCACCTCATTTTTATTCTGAAGAGAAACAGGTTGCAATAACCCAGCTTCTCCTTGAAGTCACCATACCTCCACCTACTCTTCTTATCAGTCAATGAGAAGATTAAACTATATACAGTTAAGAGGTTTATTCCCGATTATGGTGACAATATGTCTTCTCTCATGAAGCATGAGGCATTTTTGGCATTTCTTCCCTTTAAATACAATTAAAGTAGAGGCAGCAGATGAGATAGAGACAATTTTTGCTAGCAGAGTGCAACTGTGTGTACAACAGGGAGGAGACATCTTGAGCACAATCACTCATGGATTATCAGAAAGTCAAACATATATTGTGATTTTTCTTTAAAGGACAAATCATCATCAAAAGAAAGCTGGGAAAATGGTGTCATCACTTTTGAAATATAAATAGGGGAGAAGAAAGCAAAAGAGAAGGAAGTGCATTTTTCCCTTAAAATCACAAAACTCATTAACAGAACAAGAACAGGTTTTCCATAACCTTTTTGTTGAAAGTTCGCACAATCATTAAGTCAGACAATTACAAGGATGAAAACGACCTCAGTAGATCACTTTGTCTAATACCATGACCTGAGGTAGAGTCATCTGTACTTAAATAAACATTTACCAGGGAAAGCTAACAGTTCTTTAAAATCTCCAGTTGCATTTCTTCCTTTAGGGAAATTGTTATTTACCTGCTTACTTATCTGTACAGTGAGATTTTAATTTTTTTTTTTTCTGAATGGAGACATCCTCTTTCTACCAAATAAGTGAATTTCCTCTTGTCCTTCACCTGACAGATATGGAGAGCAATTCAGCATGTTCCTGATAACTGTTTAGACACTGAAAGGCTACTGGCAAGATTCCTCCTCTTTTCAACAGCAGAAAATAAATCCAATTCTTTCAGCTGTTTTCTTAAGCTTTAAATTCTTAAACTGGACTGTGTTTTATCAAAAGACTCAAAACAGGTAAATATAGTATAAATTAATATATCTTAATGAAGCTATATGTACTTTTTGTCAAAGGACTTACCACTTTGTCATTAAAGTCACTGTGAACTTTTTCATTGTCTTCACGACGCATACCATTAATCTAAACAGAGAAAACAGAGTGCAAAACCAGCATGATAATTATGAATAACAGCACAGGGGAAAATTCTGGCCAAATCCTTTTTTGCAAGACACACCCATTCCTTAACTTCAGAGACAAGTTGCATGTGGGAGATAAGCAGGATTTGACTGTAAAAGAACTCCCTAATCACGTACATTAATATTTTAAGAGGTCATTATCTGGCACACAGGCAATATTAATAAAAAAAATACATAATTCAGTTTTCCTTTGCTTGTAATTAATATTTTCATTGCCAAAGCTCTCACAAATTGAGAAAGCCAGCAAAAAGAATCATTTTCTATAGATTATAAAAGTTAATTTCCAATACATTATGTATATCATTCTTTAAATGCCATATCCAAATGCATTTTTTGTGACTGATCTTAATTTTGCATATGCTTTTAAAGTCGTATTCATTAAAAAGTAATCTCAGTAAATTGACGTCAGGACCATATTTCATTTTGTCAATCAAATTCCTGAAACCTTTTGAGACAAATTCTTGCATATCACTAACTATACCTGGGAAATGATTGTTTCACTCTCACTTGAACTACACCCTGAAACATCAAAAAAATATTAGGAACTTACTAGGGAGAGATCCTTCACTTAAAGCAAAAATGGAGACTGCTACAATACTGCACTGAGTTTTCTAAGCTGCCTTCCCCGAAGCCTGAGTTCAAGGTGAACCTCCTCATCAGCTGGGCAGAGCCACAACAGCCCACACTTGGTGACAGGGCCAGGTTTTCAGGGTGGTTCTTTGTGAGGTACCAAAGTGACTGACCTTCTCTGCATATACATAAACAGTTCTAATTAATTTCTGATTTCAAATTAGACTGAAAATTCAATGAAGAGCAGGTTTTGCTTTAATTTACTGTGAATTTCATAATGTAATAACATCAGAGGAGTTAATGTACAGCTCTATTAAATGAAAGTAGAGCTCCAGGGGTTGATGGAGCTCTTTGGTTCTTTTCCTCATTTCTCTGTAGCGAATGAACTTTGAATTTTATATTTTCAGCTCCTGCAGATTTGTGAGACAAAACATTTTTTCCTCATTCTTGCCACAACATGATTAGGGAAAAAAGGCTTTTTTTGGCTGGCTTACTCCTTCTCTTTTTTTACATATAGTGACTCAGATCAGCTAGTCAGTCTGAATACTCTTACAGTGTCGCAGCTTTCAGGCTGGCAGTTATGTTCATTTTAATACTTCCTTCTGGCTAATAAAGAAAATTGGGAAATAAAGTACTCATATAAAATGTGTATCTGAGCAGTTGGTTTTGTGAAGAGATATTAAAAACCAAAATGTTGGAGAAAGGAAAAAACCAAAACTGAATCAGATTTCAAACAGTTTCCCGTCAAGATTCGGAGGAATCCTGAAAATTTTTTCTAGGTAGATCCAATGTCTATTGAAATCAATTGAGATACTAAAGGCCATTTTCCTTACCTAGTGTTGTATCAACTGGTAGCTGAAGAGAGACAATAAATAGTAATTCTTTCTTCTACCCAACACAATAATACATAAAAAGAGATAAGACTAAGCAGCACCATATTCCCTTTCACATATCATAAAGGGAAATCATCTGAGGTTCACTGAGATACATGAGTGTACATGTACCTGCACACCATGTACACCTGAGTACACGTCACTGCTGTACTCAGGTAGGAAGTATTTTGTATATCCGTCCTTCACACTTTCACATGTAAACAAGTATAAATGTAGGTCTTGCTGGAAAAAAGAACAGCCTGGAGTAAATAGCAAAATATCTAACATAACACATCCCAGTCTTAATTGCACTGTGACAAATTCTCAATGGCTGTGATCAGAATATAGTCTACCATACTCCTGTACCAGCTAATCTAACTGTGAAACATGAACAATACAGAAACGGGCACTCCACAGCCCAAAACTGCCTCTATATCCTGTTCTCTCTTTACACATCCTTCCCAACACTTTCTGCAGGGGAATAAAATTCAGCAACAGAACTGGAGGCAGAACTTTTCTCCTAGGAAATATCTCATGTCAACCACAGGTAAAGCTAGATAGAAGATACCAGCCTTTGAAATCCTGGACTAACTTCTGCTCAAGGCTTATAATCCTTAATAAAACTGCAACTACAATTTAGATGACTGGCAGTCCAGTCTAAAAATCAAAGGGAAGTACGGGTAAGGCTTCTGTAACCTATAACAGCAAATTGAGGCCTCTAGCAGCAATGAAGCTATGAAGAGATATAACTTACTAAAACAGACAGATACAAGGTGGAATCAAGTTTTGTGTATTTTGTTAAGGGGCATGCCCAGTAAAGGAAAAAAGCTCTACTTATACATTTTCTTCAAGCTTAATATATCTTATTTTCTACTAAAGATGTTGCTTAATGTTAAAATTAAGATGTTGCTTAATTCAGGTGAGGAATTCAGTTTCTCTCTTTTGAAAAAATCACACACACAGAATCCACCCTACAAATACATAGACACACTCTCCTACACAAACATATATAAATTTATATAAAACCCCAGAATTTGCATAAAATCTGTCCATGTTTCTGCATTTCCTCTAAGTGCAGAGGAGGGTCATGAAATGTGGCTGCTAAAATCTCTACCTACCATACAAGCAGAAGAGAAAGGGGCCTAAGAAAGAGGTAAGCAACATACTGGCTGTTGGGTAAATTAAGGTACTTCACTCCTGTATTCCCGCTTTGATACAGGAGTTCTATAGTCACAAAACACTGTAGCGGTTTTCCAGAGGATTACCTGGCCTCGTCTAAATCACAGAAGAATCTAACAAGTCATTGGGACTTTCTGTTTTGGACTCTATGTTTTGTTTCTTCATTTTATTAAAAGTCACATTCTGGGACAAACACTATAACATCCTGGGAAAATTTAGCAAATTTTAATTTTCCTCCAAGAAGGAAAGCATTAAACTCTACCTACATACCTAGCTACATACTGTACCAAAGATATATGATTCCTCAGGAAATCCTCCTGACTGAGGTAGAAAAAGAATCCTCTAAAAATTAGATTTGTTGTCTGTTAACACCATATTTTATATTCAATTTTCTTTTGTCACATTCCAAGAAAGCAATTATTTTTGCATGTACAGACACAATGCTCTTTCTGAAGGGCCTGGTTTCATATCTTTGTCCATCCCTTTTGATTTATTGCCTCAGTGTCAAAATAAGATGGCTGTGCCAGCATTTTGAGACTGAAAAAGCATATTTGCTCCACAGAATACAAATGTTAGTTCAAAGAAAACCTTTGCTTGCATTTATGCTTTGAGAAAACAGATTTTAAAATCTTTGAAACCTGTTTAAATTTGAAGATGGTTTACTGACAGTATCTGTCCAGTTATGCCATTTACCTCATTAGCTCCTGAAGAGCAGCAACACAGAAAAAACACCATCGTGGTCTGCAGATTAGTAACAGGTGAATCTAAATAAAAATAAAAATATAATAAACAGAGATTGTAATTGGGTAAAGCATCTAAAGTATAAAAATTTAAACAAAACCGATGGAAACTTCCAAGTATTGGAGCCCACTAGAAATGCCCAGAGCCTTCTGTTCTGGCTGGAATACATTACAGAATTGATATTGGCAGGTGCATATAGAAATACCGTAAGAATATTTTTGCAACTCTTAAGCTTTTTTTTGTATCACCAACTGTTATTAATTTTTACTGAGACAGAATCACAGTCTATTTGTGCTATTTGGGTGGTAATCTGCTAACAAGCAAGCATGGTTCCCCTCATCAGTTTTGTTTGCTCAAGATGTTTATACTTTTTGTTTGTAAACACAGCAATGTTAATGAAATTTTCCCATATTCTGTGCTTAGTTTTTGAAGCCAGAAAAAAGTGTTCTACAAGCATGGATAAAAACCTTTTTTTTCTGTTTCTATGGGACCAGCATTTATTCATATTGGATACACTAAGAAATTTGAATGAAATACTTCTATTTCCAGCTGAAATCCACTACTACTGTATATAACAAATTTTCTGAACTAAAAAAAGCATTAATAAAATAAGATGAATTATTGCAGACTGGCAAGTGCTCTTTAACTCTTCACAAAGGAGAATAACAGCTGTGTATATCAAGCAGAACTCACTCATTGAAAATGCCCCATAATTTACAGAGTTTACAGTAAAAAGTGCTGGGGTAAGGGTGTACAGGGGCAGGGGGGAGACTACTCAAACACTGACCAAATCCAAAAAATGTTTTAGCTTACTGCAATATCTTTGAATTCTGTCTACATCACCACTTTTAAAAAATGTGTTGTTTGAAGTGCATTACACATGTGAAGGGATTTCATCAGTGAACACTACAGGTTAGTGCTTTTTAGTTTTAACATGTAAATAACACGTCCATGCATCACACACCCTTGCAATGTACCCATGCTGATAACACACAGGATTTGTGTTCTTAACCCTGTGATTTGAGAACAATAACTGTTAATGTAACTCAGTTAATTGTATTGCTTTTAATTGAAGATAAACTTGATTACAGCCAAAGGGCACTATTAATACTCTGAAGAAATGACTAAGACTTTAGCATTTGAATGTTGTAGAGAAAATAGAACTAATTAGCACTAATTTAATTCTAAGATTAAAGAAAATTCATTTTTTTTAATTTTTAATTTAAGATAAACTATTTTACTCAGAACAAAGAAAGAATAATAAGTACTTTTTCCAACTGAAAGGCATTTTTTACTTTTGCATTATTTCATTAATATGGGAATATGGGAATCGTGACCCCATTAAAGATCAAATAATAAGCATTTAATTATTGACAGCAAATAAATTTTTAATAAAGACACAAGGATTTTGCTGTATAAAAGAAAGAAAACAAAGTACCTCTGACCCAGAAATTCATAGAGGATCTCACACCACCATATAATCTATAACCTAATTTTAAAAGGATAGGTTCACAAAGGGACATGTCATTTTTCCTTCTTCTGTACCACAGAATGAGGTACTCTAAGTATAACGTCTGTGAAAATGCTCCCCAGAAGTACCCCGGTTCTATCTTAATCATGCACTTAAACTAAATAATACATTGAATATGTCATAACCAGGAGGACAGTCATGATAAAAAGTGATTTAACCCCTTTTTACTCTACAAAATAATACTTTCTTTTCTTTACCTTGGGACTAGTTGTCATTTATAATTTCTGACCAAGGGAGACATAATGGATTTACAATGAAACCCTGATGCTTTTCCAAGGAACACGAAGATGCAGAAAATAAGCACCCATTACATTAGCAGACAAAAAGATGTTTTCACTGGAACTCTGAGCCTCATTCTGATGCTGGCAAATAAATGGACTGTTTGCAGGTTCTGAAAGCATAGTTTCTGGCTAATCATGATTCTTCAAGGTAAAAATAAAATGAACTTTTTCTGAACCTTTTGATGCATCACATATAAAAAGATTCAACACAACTTTTTTCAATTTTGCATTTATATTCAGAAGGGGCCCAAATCCAAGAGGCCCAATCCAGCCAGTCACTACCAAATACTCAGATTAGTTTCCTAAAATGATAAGTATTATCTATATGATGTAAAAAAATGAAGGAATTGGGAACGTATTACCGTAAGAAACTCTCCTCCTAACTCTTTTCCCAAATTACTTTTGCCACCTGTAAGTCTCGTCAGAACATGGCATCAAGAAGGAAAAAAATCTCAAAAATGTAGAGTAGAAGAAAAAGAAGAAGAGCTGCCAGAAGCCAAAATATTTACTAAATTATGGGAGCTATTTAGTCTTTTCATAGTTTAAATGAAATAGCATATTCTTGACAGATGAGCAAATTTCAAAAGATTCCGTGTTGAGATTCAGTTTGAATAACCCACATACTAGCTGAGTTTCATGAATTTGCAAAAGTGGGTTGAAGTTCTCCCATGCACTGCTTTTCTTCAGATTCCTCAGACTTTCAGAAGAAATATAAATACAAATAGGGAGAAGTGAGTCACATGAACATTAAAAAAATACCTCCTCAACAATTCAGCCTAAGTTAGTTTACAAAGCATAAGATCTGGGAAGTCTCTTACTTGTCCCATCCCCAAAGTCCTGGTAGGAAGTTGGCAGCAGCCACATGCATGTAGCAATCACAGAAATATTCTTCATTTTGTGTCTGGCACTTAGATGATAGCAGTATGAAGTAATATCCCTCATTTTGTCTGTGTTTCACAAACAAAGCAAAAAATCCGCAAAAAAGTACTTTTCTTACAATGTATTTCTCATACAGTACATACAAACTTCTGCATGTACAACGGTCAGATTTACAGTAGTATGGCCATGACACACATGCTCTCAGCCTGCCTGCCAACATAAACACCAAAATGGTGGAGTTACCAATACCACTTTCAAGGATATCCATAGCATTCATGAGTAAAAGCAAACATTTTGGAAGGAATGCGACTGCTTGAGAAAACTGGGCAGAAAACTGAAAATGGTTTAGCCTGAATTTCCCTATTATAAAACTCTGTCAGTTCTTGTGAAACATGTGGTGCAGGCCACTGCTTAAGGACAGGGTAATCGCTACTCTATGATTTGGACCAAGACTAAAGGACCATTTAAAGATAATTTTTTAGGGCGGGTTTTCCCAATCTCCTAGACCAGGCAAACTGCAACTCAGCAACATCTGCTTTATTGGGAACAAAATTAAGCCCCTAGTAACCAATTTGGATACACTTGTAATGAAAATTTAAAAACGGCATTGTTATCATATACTAATGCTGCAAAAATTGGTTTGATTTTCATGTTTCTTCTAATATAATATGGATTTTTACCGTGTAAAATATAGCGTATGATGCCTTTGGTTGCTTTGTCTTTCATGAAAATGCAGTCTTTGTGCATATTTACAGTAACATGACTGTTACGCAGACAGCTTCTCAGTCCATTTGCCAGAGCAAGCACAGTAACATTGGGATAGCAGCTCCAGTGCTAAGGCTTCCCAGTAACGTTACAATTAAGAGAAGTCATAGATCCAAAACAGAACAGTATAAAACTGAGCACCTGTGAATTATTTCAGGCTACTTAAAGCAAATATTCATAGATAATGTATTTGGGGAAAAGGCAAAGTCTCTCCAGATACACATATGGAGTACAACAAAAATTTTTACTAGCAAAACATTATAAGAGGTTTGTATGAATTGAACAGTCCGCACAGATGAGAAGCACCACTACCTGAAGCCTCTCCAGAACATGACCTGGCTGCTGCCAAACACAGAGAGAAAAAAGTAGTATGAATCAATATATAGCTCTAAGAGCCTCAAAGTGGTGAGACGTTTCACATCAAGACCTAAGCATGTTAAAATGCACAGGTTAGGGGAATAATGGAACAGAGAAAGCTTCCGTGTTTGATGACAAGCTAATAGCCCTACAAATGAAGGTACCAACTTGAAGAAAAGAATTCAATTTTCAGAAATAACCACTGCAGATTTTTTAGCATTAATGGAACATTTAAGATTCTTTTTCCCCTAAAGGATGCGTACACTCAAAGATACTGACCCAAAGCCATATCTAGTGCTAATCAGTGGAGGACTTTGGTCTGCAGTAGATCAGATATGCATTTACTCTAAGATTAAGGACTAGAGAAGCATCAGTCAGATGCTATACAGATATACAGATGCTATACATGCTATGCTTATATAGAAGATATACAATATAGATATACAATATGCCTAAGGATGTACATCTGTTTAATAGGATACTTTTGGAACCAGCCCAGGATTACTTTAGTCATACCCATTTAGCACCAGTATGTTGTTAGAGCCCGACTTGACCTAAGGGTGATATGGATTAGAGGTGGACATATGCTCCCAAGAATGCACTATGCAGTGTGTCAGTCTTAAAAATACCACATGAAAGAAAGGTCCATGCATAAAATATGATCTTAATAAGGCTAACATTGGTAAAATAAGTACATGCATGCTGTCTTTGCTTTTTATAGGTGCCCAAGTATCCACACCGACTTCTGGCAGTACTGCAAAAAACATTACCCTTCATTTGCCTACCTTAGCATTTGACAAAAAAGACAAATAAGCAATGTTACTTTTGGTAACATTGGAGTAAAATTCAGTGAAGCCAAAAAACAAGTCCTCTTCCAAGGTAAATTAGATTTCTCCTCACAGCTCTATGTAGACTCTTCCCTTCTAGTCACATTTTCCCTGCTACATTAGCTTCTCAACACCATTTACCAAATCTGGATTAATTTTAAATACAAATGAGGCCCTATTCTGCTTAGCTGTGAAAGTTTCTCAACAATATAGAAACCCATCTAGAAAATGTAGTTGGTAACTTCATTGACACAGTTTTATGCTACATTCTGTCCATTTACAATTTCTGTTTACCAACAAGGACAAGGACAGTCCATTCCCCAGACACTTCCACATCACAGCTTTTGTGGATGAGTGGTACATAACTAACTGTTCAGTTCAGGCTCATCTGAATTTCCCAACTTGATGGAGAGGGCAGAAGGCATCAAAACCACCTCACCTTGGATGCAAGAAAAGCAGTGTCCCATCTATTCCCTCAACTACCCTCTGACACAGGCCAGACCCACCTACTTTCCAGTGAAGCCTGGTTATTGAATAATCTGACTCAAAATGAAGTTTTTGCCAATAGCTAGATGAACATTGAGTGAAAATGGGAACTTTGGAGGTGATATAACCAGCACATTTTGAATATTCCTTAATGTTAGCAGACGCTAAATTCTGTAATTCAATGGCACCTTTTATCAAGAAATTCTGCCAGGGAACCAAGTGAAAGTATTTCTTTTTATCAGTTTTGAGTTTGCCTCCTTTTCATTCTGTATATTTTCTTGTTTTAGTGTTAAGAGAAAGGGTGAATAGTGTTCCTGATCTACTTTATACCAGTCATTACTTCTGATCCCTTTATCGTATTTCTTTTTATTCATTCTACTCTGAAATAAAAAGGCTTAGTATTTTCAATCTCTTTTCATATTATTCTTGTTCCATAACCCCAATTATTCTTGTTTTCCCTTTCAACACCCTGTTTATTTCTTCCATATCCTTTTGAAGCTACTGCGCAAGTAGGACTGAGTATTTATTCTAGAAAAAAATAACAGATTTTACTTGAAGGTATTAGACTAGTTTTTTTATTCACTGCCAACCTATTCTTTACACAAGCTAATATATTCTTCTCCCTGGTGAACAGCAGCCTTCAACAAGTCCACTGCCTTCCGATACTGCCCTTCAAGAAACCATATAAACCAACTTTTTATTGCACTCCAAGCCTTTTTCTCTTAAAATGATCAAATAATTGCAGAGTAAGAAGTTAACTAGAGCAAGGAAAAAGCTTGACCAACACCCTTGGCAAACAATCAATTTCCGTTTGGTTTCATGGGCTAGAGTTTGAAGTACTGATACCAAACTTTCATCATAGTCCTATGAATAACTTCAGAATTTTTTTATCAGTATTTCAAACATTCTGTAAGTGTCAGCCATGAATGGACTTCGCTCTTTCAAGTAGGCTGATGTCTAGTTGGTTTGGGGAAGGGAAGAAGACTCTCAGAAAGAGTTTTCTTTAGAAAACAAAAGAATTTATTATTTAAGAATGTTAATCTAATAACATGCTGCACCCCTTATTTCTGCCTGATGGTTTAATTATTAGTAACTCAGTGCAGTTCATTAGGGACCTATTGTGCTGCTGTTGGCAAAACAGAAATGTCACTGCATGTTAAATAATTAAAAGCAGTAAAACAAACATTATCTTTTGAGTCCTGGATTTATAAATTGCTGTTAAGTATGCATCCCTTCAATCAATAACTACTTATCTATTTTGTTTTTGAGAATAATGAGTATAAACTCTTTCCTGCCATTCTAATTATGATTTGATGCTTTCCCAATTCTTCCTACAATAACTATAGATATTTTATTTCATTTTGTTTTTAAAACAGAGTATAAAAGTGAGCAACAGCTTATGCATCCAACAAGTTCTCCAGCAGTACTAGCCTATGTTTCCCCAAGCTAATCATTACATTTTTTCCCTTTTCTGGAGGGTCAAGTATTTCTAGGGGACCAAATCCTGCACTCCTTACTCAGGCAGAAGATCCGTCTGTGCCATGTCTCGGTCCTGCAGCACAGGAACTGGTTCAGACCCAGTCCTGAGCAAATTACGAACTTGTAAAAAGTTCAGGGAGAAGCAGCAGTGAAAGGTTATTGAACAGTGTTACATTGCTTATGTGAAATAAAGTAATGGTCTTGCTGGGCCCAATCCCCCAAAATTTTGAGAGGATTAACTTCTACTCATTAGCAGTGGGGACCCTGGTGCTAAAGTAACTCTGTGCATTTAGTCCCTAGTTCCTAGAGCCCAAATTGTTACACCACGTATCATGTATTTTATCACCAACCATCACCATTATTGAGCCCTGGTACAGCTAAGACTGAACAAAGGTACAGTCTGACTCAGAAAACTTTGCTAACAGGCAGATTTTTTAGACTGGAATAATCACAGGAGGGATTATTTTGTAACTGAATATCCTCATTCTGATTTTTCATCCTTTTGGTTCTATTACATTATGGCAGTCTTGTCAAGAAGTTTTGCCAGCCTCAGTCAGAAGCAGACAGAGCGCATAATGAAAAATAAAAGGCAGAGTACATCTAACTTTTAAAAATTGTTACTGCTGACATGAAAGAAATGCCAAGTGGAGAATAATGGCTCAGCTGCTGACTTTGTCACAACTTGGGAGAAACTTTCAGAACCATTAAGAGAGTCACTTCCACATTACAATTTCAAAACAGAGTTGGGCACATGTGGGCTGGATTTTGAAAGGAAGCAAACCATTAAATCATCATGTAGGCATTCATATTGCCATATTGGCAACACTCACATTTTAAAGCCAGAGCTAAAGCACCACCTACCCTTTTCCGTCACAACTGACTTTTCACTAATTAACCAAAGCAGGCCGAGTGCTGCCATCCAAAGCTAATGCCAGTGCAGAATAATTATTCAAATCCCTGGAAACCGGATACTTAAATTAGCCTGAGGAGCATCTGCCTTACCTGTTGTGTCTTGTAGCTGTGTACAGAAAGCCCTTATAATTCAGTTCCCTTTCAGCAGAGGGCAGGTTAACTGTGATAAGAAAAGGCAGGTGTGATCGCAGGGACACGGCAGCATAAGCATGGGAAGAGAAAAAAGCATTTTGGATACTAATATGAGGGCTAATAAGCGCCTGACCTGACCTGAACAGCTCTCTCCAGAAGAGTTTAGTGGCAGAGAATAATGAAGAAAAAACAGCAGAATGTAAGATCTGTGTAAGAAAGTGCAGTCTCCCTGCACTTATTACTTTAGGGACAAAGTAATTTAATACACCAGAGAGACAAAAATTATTTATTTAAACAATCCATTGCAAGCTACTCTTCACAGCTACTTCTACACTTTGTGCTTCTTTGTTTTCCTCTGTTAGGTCTCTCACAACCGTGACCTCTGAATTTCTGTTTTCTGTTCAGCAGACTCAAAGTACCTTCCCTTTACCCCAAAGCATAGTTGCATGTGACACAAATAGGTTACACACAACTACAAGCATACCACTCCTGGCCTAGTAGCTGACTACTGATTACAGTGCCTTTCATTGTACAGTATCTCAGACTAATCAGTTTTGCATTGCCAGTACCTTCAGTCTAGCTTGCAACACAATGATTTTTATGTGTATAACCATTACAGCAAGTGAACATAGGAAGACAAATGTTTCATATTAAAAGGGAAAAACTCCAGTAAAGCCTAAAACCAAACGCCAATAGGTACGTTTATTTTCTTCAAGAGAAAAGACAGCAAGAAGCCAAAGAAAAACAACAACCTAACATGCACTAAAGAGCCCATCAAACTTGAGATAGTCCTGGTGAAATGTACTTCAGCACTGGCACTTACATAACCCATATGATGCATAATAATAGTATAGGTCCCTAACTGTGGCAAGGAAAAACAAAGTCATTCCTTACACCTGGTCTTCAACAGGCAACTAAAACTGACAGATCTCTTTTTTTCATTTTACATAACGGTTCAGTGGATGATTGCGTTGGGTTTGCGTGGCAAGGTTTTGGTAGCGGGGGGCTACAGGGGTGGCTTCTGTGAGAAGCTGCTAGAAGTTTCCCCTATGTCTGATAAAGTTAATGCCAGCGGGTTCCAAGACGGACCCGCTGCTGGCCAAGGCCGAGCCCATCAGCAACAGTGGTAGCGCCTCTGGGATAACATATTTAAGAAAGGGAAAAGAAGTTACAGGGGAGTAGCAGTTGCAGCCAGAGAGGAGTGAGAATATGTGAGAGGCACAACTCTGCAGACACCAAGGTCAGTGAAGAAGGAGGGCAAGGAGGTGCTCCAGGCGCCCCAGCAGAGATTCCCCTGCAGCCCATGGTGAAGACCATGGTGAGGCAGGCTGTCCCCCTGCAGCCCATGGAGGTCCACAGTGGAGCAGATATCCACCTGCAGCCCGTGGAGGACCCCACGCCGGAGCAGGTGGATGCCCGAAGGAGGCTGTGACCCTGTGGGAAGCCCGTGCTGGAGCAGGCTCCTGGCAGGACCTGTGGACCCGTGGAGAGAGAAGCCCACACTGTAGCAGGTTTGCTGGCAGGACTTGTGACCCCGCGGGGGACCCACGCTGGAGCAGTCTGTTCCTGAAGGACTGCACCCCGTGGATGGGACCCATGCTGGAGCAGTTCATGAAGAACTGCAGCCCGTGGGAAGGACTCATGTTGGAGAAGTTTGTGGAGGACTGTCTCCCGTGGGAGGGACCCCACACTGGAGCAGGGGAAGAGTGTGAGGAGTCCTCCCCCTGAGGAGGAAGAAGCGGCAGAAACAACGTGTGATGAACTGACCCAAAACCCCCCATTCCCCATCCCCCTGTGCCACTTGGGGCGGGGGAGGAGGTAGAGAAAATTGGGAGTAAATTTAAGCCCAGGAAGAAGGGAGGGGTGGGGGGAAGGTGTTTTAAGATTTGGTTTTATTTCTCATTATCCTGCTCTGATTTGACTGGTAATAAATTAAATTAATTTTTCCTCAAGTCGAGTCTGTTTTGCCCATGACGGTAATTGGTGAGTGATCTCCCTGTCCTTATCTCGACCCACGAGCCTTTCGTTTTATTTTCTCTCCCCTGTCCAGTTGAGGAGAGGGAGTGATAGAGCGGCTTTGGTGGGCACCTGGCATCCGGCCAGGGTCAACCCACCACAATGATAAACGCATCTTCAATCACATTGTCTTCAAGGCAAAGCTTGCTTTTTGTTTGTTTGTTTCTATGTAGGTACACGGGCACACAGCACAGACAGCTGAGGCCTCCAAACACTATCAGAAAGCAAACTATACATTCCAAAAAACAAACAGTAAATGTGAAAGAAGAAACACCACAGGGAGGACAGAATAAGTGGGCTCCCTCTTGCACAACTCTAAATGAGAATGAACAGTGGCTTTTACAGGTGGGAGATGGGCAAAGACAAGGGAAAAATCAGATTGAAATTGTGTATCAGCTCCCAAAACCTCGCCAAGCAGTAGTTAAAACTTTAACAGAGAGAAAATTATGAAGAAAAAAAAAAATTATTCATGTTACACAGGCACTTCATAATTTCTTCAACATCTCGGTCATGTATGTTCTTCAGGGCTGGTGCAATCTGTGCATATTTGCAATCTGAATGAACTATTTTTAGAAGACCAACAGGATTGCTATCTGCAGAGTAAACATTAGCTGGGGTCCAAGATCTAAGCCAAAGCAATTCACTCACTGTTCACTTGACAGAACACCACAGTGCCAACAGGACAACGTTTTCCTCCTATTTTTCATTTGGGAGCTTTTGATTTTTTTTTAGGCAATCTTCTCTTTCACAGGTTCCAGCTGATAGTTCATTTCCTTCTCGTCCCTTCCACTCCCTAGACTCAACCACACTGTCTCCCTAGGTGCACATTATTCCCCACAAACTCCTCTGTTTGCCTTTGCTGATCATGCTGGATCCTTGAGCAAACTGGTTCTTTGCTTTTAGATATTTGCATTTTCAACATGTTTGGTTTGGTGCTGAAATTAGAAAAGAGCAATGGAGAGAAGAGAATCTGCAAAGAGACAGGAATAAACTTCTCAGCATGAATAAAACCAACTACAGATCCAAATGCCTTTTCAGACAAAAGTAATTTCAAAGGAAAGTTAAGGGAGATTATTATTTGGGGAATTTTATCCATATATGTGTGTATGTGCATATTTATACATACACATATATTACTAAGGCTAGAAAATTCAAAGTATAAAACAATATTTGAAATTCAAGTTTAAGAAATGAAAAATGCACTGCTCAGGTACCTAAGAAACCTTAATTTACCCTATCACCTTACCAAAAAGTAACCATGCAAGTTTGAAAAGCACCTCATAGGCACACAATCAAAGACTAAATTAGAGTGATTGTTAAAAACATGTTTTCATTTCCCTGATATTGATAATTAGGTAGCACTAAAGTTCTAAATTAACCAAGAAAACATCAACTACAGTCAAAAACTGTTGTAGCTTTAGACTACAGATTCTTTCTCCTTCCTGAGTCTCCCAGTGTTGGAGTGCTGTTGTATCTGAAAAACTAACTACGGCAAGTGTTTTCTGACTACAGTGGACCACCAATTCATATGCCTTCTGGGCAGGTGTCACCAGGTGGTGTTGTTAATCAGCCTTCTGACTTCTGTTTTATTAAAAAACAAAAATACAAATGAGATTTTTGCCTGGGAAAAATGCTTTCATCCTTGGTCTGTCTCATAAGCTCTGAATACACAGATCCGTCAAAACAGGGGGAAGGTCAGCTCTGCTAGATCAGTTCCTGAGACAGAGCAGCTTCCTCCTCAGTGAGGTCTGAGAGTCTTAGAGGAGAGGAGCTATGCTTATGACTACCCTGGTGATGAGGCACAAGTATAAATACAGTAAGTTTACTTTGCAATATAAATATAGTTTGGATATTTTTTCTTCTCCAATGAATGTCAATCTCTAATGCTAGAAACTGCCAGAGGGGTAACATTATTGTTGGCAGCAAGACAGTACTGTTGAAAGAACAGCAAATCTTTTTTTTTTTTCTTTTTTTTTTTTAAATTAGTTTGACTTCATTATAGCACTAAGGAGACATAATATTGATTAGAAAACAGAAAGGAAGAAATGGCATGTATCTCAAGTTGTTGTTGCAATTAATGGCCCAAACTACTAAACAGTAGTCACATTTTGTCAATTATGTCTCTCTCAGTTTTTCCTCTTCTTCCAATCTGTGCATTTTTCTACGTCATGTCACATACTGAAAAGTCATTCCATCCCTGGTTTTCCAACTCCTATTGTCAACTCAAAAGCGTTGCCACACTTGCAAAGCATCTAGTTTAGTGACGCTTGTCGTGGGGAAAAAAAAGGGTACTAGCTTTGCAAATACTCTTGATACAGGAGAAGTTAAAAATCACGGACCGTAATCTCTTTGGAGCACAGTGCCTCTCTGTGTGTTGTTTGTACCACAGAATATTGGAAGTAGTAGAACTCAAGAACTAAACAGAAAAACTTTTTACAGCACAAAAAGTAAACATCTGAAGGAGGTGGTGATGTTGTACACAAGCTCCAAGCACAGCATAAGTACATGTATTCCAACTGTGAATGAATTTGGGCTTGCAGTAAAGGGTAAGAAGAAACCAACTGATCTGAATAGCATTTACTGGGGGGGGGGGGGGGGGGAATCAATAATTACGCTATCTTTTTTTCTATGGACAATGGCCCTATCTTACAATCCATGTTTGCACAGACTTGGACTTTAAAAAGAAATAAAGCTGCAAGATGAACATTTTTATCACATATTTTTTCACATTTTTAAAACCAATATTCCGTTTGCTTGTGTTCATGTTCCATAAATAGAGACAGCTCTACACAGGCAATTGCCCAGAGAGGCTGACTGCTAAGGACAGCCACGCAACCCTTGACTTATTATTTTTCTGCCTATGCCATAGCCTTGGGAAACCAGATAGACTTGCTGGTACTGCCCACGAAGGAAGACTGAAGGCAAGTGGGGCAGCAGCGACAATCCGTTTGCAGACAATGCATGAATATACTGAAGACAGAAAATGCAAAGTAATTTGGAATTTTTTACTGAACCAAAATAGAAGCTATTTTGTTGATATTCCCCTGCATTCACAAAATGCATTCTTACATGAATTGGGTTTTCTTAGCCATGACATTCTACAATTGCTGTAATTATTTTAATATCTATGATAAACTGGATCCTAACTTCTTATGCAGTTACTTATTACTAGAATTACGTTCTTTCAAAACTAGATTCTTGATAACTCCTGTTAAAGTTTTCCTTTGGGATACTTCTGTACCCCCTCTTACTCAAATATTTCACTTCCAACATTTACTCAATGGAAACTGCTTATGATATTGTCTCTTCCTCTTTATTCAATAACATCATTATATAGGTACAACGGAGTCTCCACAGCTGTATTTCCTAAATATACACAGCTTTAAAGGTTTCTGGTGGTATCTGGGATACAGAAGACAGCTCTGGACAATAAAGAGTTCTCATTTAATTAAGGAGTTATTGTTAAGCTAGCATAGAGTCACATCTCCTTAAGCATCTTACAGAAACCACCAACAGTGTTCAGAGCTTCCCCCCCCCCCCCACTTCATCAGGGGTTAAATAAAATCATAGTTAAGATATAGATAACAATAAAGCAAAGTCTTAAGAGCAAAGCTCAGCTCACTGAATATCTCTTCATGGGCGGGTAATCCAAGATAGTAATATATTTAAGCAGTGAACAACATCGCAAATAGATGCAAGTAAAGCAGCATGTGCACAGAAAAATAAAAGTCTGCAAGGTTATGCTAGACATAAGCCTATGTTAAAACTACTTCAACGTTTAGGTTTTATTCTGTGCCAGAAATTCTGGCACTAGTCTGTAGCTTCAAATCGCATGTTCCTACTCTATTTTAAACAGCTAGGCATAAGTATTCAACCGTTTGAGAGGCAAAGTAGAATATGCAACCCCAATTAACACTAATGGGAGCTGTATGTTTACTCAGCTACACATGCTGCTAAAAATGTACTTCTGGGCCCATAGGTTTAAAGTAAGAAAAAAACCACATTCTGAAATGTAAAGGGAAAAAGGTTCACGTTTCAGATATTTTCACAGAGTGCAAAAAAAGAATATTATAGTGCAGTTGTTACAGGCAGTATAAACTGCTACATAAAGGCAAATCAGGCCTGCAGTAAAAGATCGGAACACCAAATAATCATTGATGTGTCAAGTTTCTTACACTGATATGTAAAATGAATCAAGGCATTCGTATGGCTAGAATATAGTGGACCTAACTCACAGCTAAATCTTGAAACTTGCAACCAACAATTATTTCGAAAAGTTTCCAACTGCTCTGCATCATCTAAAGCAACAGTATCATTCTAAAGAGAGAATTTGAAACCATCTGTGCTTGTTAATATGGCCTTAAGTGTTAAATTTGCTGTCGCTGTCTTAAGCTATGTCAAGACTGTTTAAATAAAAGCTGTGATTTGCTAAATCCTGTCCCTAGCTAAACCATGAGTTTGAAGTATGTTGCTTAATACATTCCTTTTACTCACTGTTCACTGTTGATACACTTACTGAAGAATTGCACAATACAGGACACATATTCAGGGCTGCAAATGCAACAGAAAAAGAAATGAAAATGTGAATTTGAGAGAATTCTTACAGTACAAAAAAATCAAATGTACTGCTGTGACTAAAGGGAGGAGGGACTTCATAAAAATGCAGAAAATTCCTTGGTTTGTAAAGAAATATATTTTTTAATGGATAACACTCATAAATATAAATCAGACAAATGCAGGTTGTCATCTGAGGCAGATGCTTTATAAGAAATTGTTTTCAGTGTCGGCAGATCGTCAAAATACAACATTTAGAATTAAGAAAAAAATTATAAACTCTATTCCAGGAGGAATTCAAAGCACTTAAGTAAGGCATATAGCAGCTTCTTAATATGGGAGGTCTTTTCTTTTAATTAGGATTTGAGATAATCCAGAAACAGTGCTATGGCTGTGTGCTTCCTTCCATTTTAGGCAGACACATTGTCACTCGGCTGTTTTAGTTATGGGCTGGTTGCATTGAGAACTGTTTTTTTACAGTCAGGAAAATGTTTTCCTGAAGTCCAATACATTCAAAAGGAGCTAATAACTATTAGTGCAACTAGTGCAAGATACTATCAGTAGAGGGGATCCTGCATATAAAGCTCACATACAAGAAACTTCCGAGCATTGATTAAGTTTAGATCTGGAGCCAGACTTCCTCATTCTGGTTCCTCTCTGTCCAGCAGTCAGCTTTCTTATGCAGCTGTAGCAAATTACAGCTGCAAAAGCATTATCTATCAGTTATTGAAGAATGGCTAATGATTGCGCATCAGAGTAAAGCTCTTTAAGTCGAAAGAGATAAAAAACATATTCTGGCTGCTGTCGGAGTATGCAGCTCTTTGACAGTAACCACATATAACATGCAGATATACTGTGCAGAAGGTAAAGAAATATACTGGGTTACACCCACATGAGCCAGGAACTTCTTAATGTTAATATTTTTCACCTTCCCAAAGGCAATGAATTCTTGGCTCATCTAAAATATCCGAGACAATTATCAGTCACAATCCATGTCCCTGAAGCTTCTTCTTTAGCAAGAAGCAGCTTGTGCAACCAAGCAGCATTCTACTTCTGTAGCAAATATTAGTAATAAAAGTAATACTTCTTTAGAACTTAGCAAAAACATGGTAGTGCGATAACTTAGTAATAGTTATAACAGGACTAGTGGAATGACACCTGGCTCTCCTTGGATTGCCTGTGTGATCTCTAGCAATGTCCTTAACCCTTCTTTCTCTCTCTTTTTCTCTTCTTTTCTGTGCTGCACTAGTTATTTGTAATTGCAAACTTTTAAAGTCAAGGATAGGTTTGTATTTTGAAGATAGCCTAAGTGCACGAGAACCTAACCATAGGCTTAGCTGTAAAATAAATGAGTAACAAATAGCATTTATTGAGAGTAATCAAGCAGTGAAATAAGAACAGTACTCTTCAATCTGTGACCTTAAGGTCAAAAGAATAGTTCTCCATCCTAAAGAGGACATCAGGAAGCTCACCATTCCCACTGAATGGATACAGGGATTGCAGGGACATAGACTTCATTGCCAATCATCCTCAAAAAACCCACACTGTAAACAGGGACCAGCGATCCAGCTGGGAAAGGGGGGGGGGGGGGGGGGAAGGGAGGGGGAAAGGGAGGGGGAAGAAGGGAAGACTTTGTAAACTTAGAAAAATTCTCATTTACATAGACCTAAATTCACTCTGAATTTAATGGAATTACTTCAGCTTCACAGTTGTGTGATCAAGAGTAAGATATGAACTGTAGTTCAGTCTAACTATATTTCTGAGCTTGCTCTCAGCCTGAAATCCCTATACATCAGTGTGATACGCAGAAGCTTTAACGCAAAACCTGCCCTCAGCTTTTTCAATACAGTACCATGTCTATTATATTCTACAACTTCATTAGCATGAATAAATCCAATCAATATTTCAGCAAAGAATGAAAGCCAATTGCGCTTCTTATTCATGACCTCTTAAGGAACTCAGTACTGTACCAATGACAGCCTCACACAGCTTTAGTAAGAGGTATCGAAAGTAATTATTTGCAGACAAACTGGAAAATTTTATGTAATTTTTAATGAGGCAATTCCTGAGATAGTAAGCCATTTAAGAGTCAAAGAACGATCATGGCAACTTTTATGTGTACCGTTTTTCTTAGGCCAAACTCAGCAGCAGTGTGCCTGTCCATACATCCACTAACACTAGTGGAATTATGGCTCCTTGCAAAGTGGTTAAATTGGAGCTCATGTAACTGTGATAAGTTAAACTTTGCTAAAGTCAGGTTGTTCACAAGGGAAAGAACACAGCCCTTTACTAAGACATAGATCTTCCGTAGTTTATTTATCATTAACAGAAAGTGCTTTATAGCACTGCACAGAGGTTGCCATAAAACAACATTTTAAGGCGCTCTCAACCATATTTCAGCCATAAATGTCCTATAGACATAGGAAGGAAAACTACCAAGGTTCAATATTATCATCTTTATTACAGATGACCTCACTATTGTGTTCTCTATAAAGAAAAAATATTAAACCATTAACATAGTCTGAATCCTAAATTAATACAGGTTTACTACTCATATCTAGATCTAAATGGCCTTACTTGCAGTGTAATTATTTTTCTACGAAAATTTTGTTGACAGCCCCATTAATGGTGATCATACCAGAATAAATGTTACCTCTTCTACTAAAAATGCGACTTCTGTGGCAGAGTGTGCCATATATTAGTACACATCCATGAGCGATTCAGTTTTCAGTGAAGTTTTATAATGAATGACATATTAAAAAACAAGGCACAAATTAATGAAAATTCAGTCATTTCACTACATGTTACAAAGCTTAAATAGCTGAAACAGCTATACTGTTTAATCCAGATATTTCTATTCCCCTTATACACTACTTCTCACTAGTCCTATTTGTCAGTATGGTTCCATAATACAAAGATATTATTACAAGCTGTATTATTGCAGCTCATAAAGATTCTTATAAAAATCCAAAGGAGACAGTAGAAAAAATAACTTTACTTATTGTTTCATTATTTTTTAAAATAAGATGCATATGTTTAATGCCAAAATGTGTTTCTGTTTAACTTGCAGCTCTGTACATCCTAAATCTAAAAAACCCGAAAGCAATTTCTAATGGCTTGTGTCAGAGTATGGCAATAGCAACAGTTTTCACTTTTGAGCCTATTCTACTGCATTATTCTACCGGAACTTCACAGAATTTGTCCGACTTACTGAAATGTTCTCAGATAAGCAACATATGATTTATGAAGACAGTCAATTTTACTTGAACACAGCACATTTAAATCATTAAACTGGCTTTCTTAGGTTGGAAATAATTCTGTCTGCAAAAGTCATATTTCAGTACAAAGCAGTGTTGCTCTGAAAATGGTTTGCCATCATACAGTGCTTTAGAAAGGACTTTCTCATATTTGCTCTGGAAAGCACATATTGCCCTGTGTAAATAATAATGATTGCAGCAGATTAAAGAAAAAAAATGCTGTAATTTTTTTTTTAAAAACGGCTTGAAAATACCTCCTTAGCCATTTAATTATTTATTTTAATTTTTTTTCTTTTTTTGGTCCTCTGGAAGGTACATACAGAATTTCTTCTAGTTTTAACCACAAAGTACTGCTGGGGAGAGCACATGACTACAGTCACTGTATGGTTGCACCAAAACAGAGCTGTGAACACTGTTCTGCAATAGCAACACGTCTCTGTTAATCTTGGCAATAAGCTTCCAGGAATTTGCCTAAAAACCAGAACGTCTCTAGGTCTTACTGCTGTAGTAGGCCCCAGATTATTCTTTCCTTTTCTTTTGTCTGTTACTGTTTGTCAAATGGATAACACAGCAATCAATTACAGAAAGTTACATTCTTGGGTTTTTAGGCATGAAAGAGGGCCTAGAGAGATATGCAAGCTACGGCGACAGTATGTTCTTATTATTCACCTTGATACAACTTTTGTACATCGTGCTCATCATAGTTCAATAGTACCTGACAAAACTAATGCTAGTTTTCATCTAACACTAGCTTGTGATGTTAAATAAGAAGCTGTGTGTGTGAACGTGCTTTTAAGCACTACAGTGCACCAAAGAATGAGCTGTTTTCAGCTAACATTGAGCCACTAATGATTTTAATGAGAGTGCCTTCTGGATTCATATTTTTTTCATAAAATACATCACACTAAAACAAAATCAATGAGAAACATTAATTAGGGCCTTTTTAGACGCCTTCTGTGGTGTTGTTTTTCTTTTGAGAAGCACCAGATGAAGAATGCTGTGCTTTATTTAAGCTAAGTTGTTTGACATTTAGATGAGAGAAAAAAGAGAAAAATACTAACAAACATAGGAACAATTTTTGACAGCTCTTTGTCATGCAAGAGAGAAAAAAGGGGACCGACTGTGAGATACTACTTTGAAGCCCTGGAAATTTGTAATGAAAAATTTAAGATACAAGAGAGGAAGAAAGATGAGCTATTCATTTGGTTCTGCATATATTAACACTTGTAATTCAAACTAAAGGTTTGCTATGTGTTTTCATAATTTTGACTCTAATAAATATCTTGGAGAATTGCTTTGATATTCTAAGATCATGCGTGTAGCTTGCATCCATTAACAAAAATGGGGAACAATCATCATCAGCCCTCTTGGCGCTAATGAGAAGGTCATTGCTCTTTAATTATCACAGACATGAAACTGAAATATTTCAAAGGGTTTGTGGAATACAGTGGCTATGGGCAAAGCTGTGTATATGTTTATAAGTCTGTCTGTCACAGAGTAAATCAAGTAGGACGTGCATCTTCCATTCTGTAGCCTCTCTGCTTTTGTGTATATTTAATTTTCAAGTTTGTATCACTGTTTCTTGCACATTGGATTAATCTGGGAAATTTAGACCAGCTATTAGCAGGGGCTGAGTAGGAGGAAGGAGGGCAGGGAGAGGAGGAGAAAAAGGGGTAGAAATGTGAGAATAGTAAAATGTTCCTCATCAGGAGGTATTGTGAAATAAGTACTAGTGTGTTGTGTGACCTTATTTCCCACAGTAGGGGTGTTATGAAGAAATAGAAACGATGAGGTGTTGCAGGAAAATATTAGCAAATTAAAAATTTGTGTTTGGCATTGGTTGTGATCTCACTCATATTTCCACCCTTGCAAAGGAAGTGACTACGAGGGGAACAGATACAGTTGAAGCAACAGATACAGCTGAAGCAAAGCAGAGGGTGGAATCAAAAGTAAAAGTGAGTTTTTCCCGTTTGGTTCTGAATTCTCCAGAACAATTTCCTCCTACTCTGGTACAGAACTAAAATAAATCATTGCCCCACACCTAATATGTTTACACTAAACATATTATTTTGGCCCAATAACAAAATTTTGAATTACTTCAGAATTAAATAGACTATTTTTACTTCAGTAATAGGTGAGCACCCTTTCTTTCATGCAAGTGTCTTTCATGCAGGTGAAAGACTGAAGAGTGGAAAGAGAAATTTCCTCTCTCTGAAGAAAAGAGAGAGGAAAGAGGAAGATCCAACTTTTGAAGACTATTCCCTTTTTTTTTTTTATGGTTTGGAGTACTACTACTGAACAGCTAACTTCTCTCATTTTGCTCATTTTTTACCTTTGGGAGCAGTCACATTCCCAAAGGCAGGGTGGGAGCTTAAAAAAAAAAAAAAAAAAAAAAAAAAAAAAAGAGAAAGCATTCAAAATGCCAGCAATCAACTTTCATTCTCCTCTGGATGCTTTGTTGTAATAGAAAGTTATGGCAAATATGCAAAATTAGCTTCTAAATCTAAAATTCACAAATATTTCTCACAATTAAGACTGTTTCTATATGCCAGCTTCAGAAGACTGATACTGACATTTCAATACAATCTCACTCACAGAACTCAGATCTCTAAATTTTCATTACTGAAATCTGGTGTTAACATTTCAACAGAGTAATACAACAGCAAATCTTTATGACAAATGAAAAGTTTACCTTCCTGCAACAACCCTCATCATGAAAGCCAGCTTAGGTGGAATTATGTTAGGTGAGGAGGGAGTGATTTTCCAAATTATTTCCCACAGAGATTCCAACTAATTCTTTTCACAGAGTTTGACCTTTCTGTGGAAATAAGAATTCCCTTTCCTCCCCCTGCCAGCCGTCAGGCCAGGAAAACTTCTGGGGACTTTCCATGAAATTCCAAGAGCAAAACCCACCACCCTATTTTTGTCAGTCTTTTATAATACTTTACATGCAAAAAGGCAGAGAGAAACTTAAGTCCAAAAGGACCATGGGTAAAGCCAGTATAGAGTGGTATCTGCACAAAGCTTGTCTGTTCAACTGGTAATGCAAATGAAAAGCAATGGACACTGGTAGATGCCCTGAAACCAGGTAAAGTGGCCTAATCCACAAAGAAGGCAAGTCTCCAACTAAGAGATTCTGATAAAAAAAAAAAAGATTGCCTTATTGAAAACTAACGTAAACATTTTCATAGGAGTTTTACCTTGAGATCTACATACATTGTACATTGTACAAAAAGATGAGGCTGCCTTTTTTTCAAAGCAAGACTCAACCCTTTTTTCCAGGGTGACTAAAGTGACTGACTTGACATGGTCAAAGCAGAAGCATAGCCTATGTCCGAACTGAGACACACATCTGAACACCCAGATCGAGAAACGTTTTCTGACCTTTCTCCTTCCCACTATCCTAAGAACTTGCTTTCCACAGTAAAGAAATTTGTTGCATGAGCCAGATGGGGAACAGAGTGTACCTCCCACAAATACTGCAGATGCAGTCAAGGTTACCCTTTGACCAGACTGAAAGGTGCTACCCCTTCACTGCAACAGAAAAATGGAGTTAAACAGAAGCTATGCTGACTGTGTCAACTCACCTCCACAGCTGAACACCAGCTAATCTAGTGATTGCAGTGATCCCTTCATTAGGCTGGAGAGCTGTCAGTGCTTCCTCTCTTCCCCATTACCACCAAACCCTCAGTTCAATGCGAGAGGAGCACAGAATCTCTGGTATCTCCTCTGAAAGTGTGTATCGTTATCTGGTACTCCCATGACTGGCATTTATAACTCTGTTCATTCTCACCTGCACTTGTTACCGGACCATTTTTAAAAGAACCTTTGGCGAGAGAAAAAAACAACCCAACATTTAGTCAGTGGGTAAAATCTTCAAGTGTTATGTCAGAAGAAAGTCCAACCCCTATATGTAGGGATATTGCCTGTGAGAGGGACTCAAAGGATACCGTTTGCTAATGACAATCTTGCTCGTGAAGAGGGACATTGGTTGGATTTCAGAAGCTGATATTCCTCAGTAATAACTGTGTCCAGAATTCCACATGAGAAAATATCTACTGTCCAAACTAGGTAGACAGAAACACTGTATAAAAGGGCTTTAGTTGTTCTCTTTCCTTCTGTGAAGAGCATGGGAAAATTTGCAAGTACGGACAGGGAAGGCGGGCTGGAGGTTGGAATTTTTATTCTAAATATATTAGAAATAGAAAAGTTATTTTCTAAAATTATGAAGAAATTCAAAAGCAAATCATTTAGCCCTTGTGATCCTTGTGCTCCCTCTATTTTGCACAAGCTTAAGGAGAATGGCACTATGCAGGTTCTAGCTGCTATCACAAAACAAGTAGATGAGAAGTGAAGAAAGTGCTCACACCTGAAGAGAGACAATTTTCATCTGTAAATTGAGCAGCACAAAAAGCGCCAGGGAGCAGGTTTCCTGTTTCAGAGTATTGTCCTGCTGGAAATATTTAGCATGTTCATAAATACTTCTTATTTACAGTATTTTCTATCCTAAAAACACAAAACCAAGGTATAACTTCTCAGTACTGCATTCCTTTTATGTATTTGTCCCTAGCTTTATACAGCTCAATATTCAGAAATATAATTTACTTTCTATTTATGTAGCTAATTTATCCAAATCATTCTTAATTATACTGCCTTCTTTATTTTGACTACCCTTTGCTTTGTATCTTTGGCATTTTAAATCCTTTTGCCATATGTTTTTTCCTCTTGATCATTAAGATATAAAGTAAATTGACTTAGTCCTAAAACTGATCCTCGTGGCACTTCATTTTTCTCCACCTCCTCGTACCCTGAACTGACTTAACTCACAATTACCTTTTTGCCTTTGGTATCAAAGCACTTCTTTAAAAAAATCATCAGTTCATGTAGTAGACCCCTACACAATACTTACAAAACTTGCACATAATTAGAAAAGCCCTTTGTGCAGCATTGTATCAAAAGATTCTGAAAGGAAATGAAAACAGAAGAACGCTCACAACATTACAGGACAAAAGATTATAAAGCAGTTTTTACAAGGGCAAGTTGCATAAGCTTTTGACAGCCAGCGGAAAAAAAAATATTGCTATTATTTTAATCTCTTAACAATGGAAATGCCACACAATGGACAAATAACATAGCTTGCTACTCAAGTTTTCTATTGCCTCAAAGCATCTCCTTCCGCCAGTTATTACCAACCCTTCTTTCTTCTTATTCACCCCTGCATCACATACAACCCTGAAACCAGCATCTACCATTGAAAAAGAATACTCTACCTTCTAAGCATTTGCTTTGCTTTGTGTACTCCCCATTTCACTGTGATTAACAGCACAGAGGATAAAAAATTGCCACTGATGGAACAGAAAGGTGGCTGCTCAGTTCATTTCCATTGCTCCCACAAGAACCAAGCATCTTGGTAGACATTCACGGAAGGCACAGTGTGCTTCCAGAACTGATCTAGTAGATGAAGAAAACAGCTGGATAAAACTCACAGGTACAGAAAACAAGAACTACCTGGAAGTATGCAGAACTGCACAGAAAAGGTACAGTTTGCAGCAGTTACAGGGCTCTGCTTAAGTGTATCTGAAAATCCAAGCCATGAGATCTAATCTACCCTCTGGGAATAGCTTTACATGTTGAAGGCAGAGGTTGTTCTATAGTTACCCACTCTCAGGGTTAACTAGTGTCTGAAGTAGACAAACATACTAGTTAAAGAAATTAAGCTCTTACTCCACAGGTATCATGAAAAAAACTACACATACTTATTTAGAAATAGAAACACTGTGAAAGCTCATGAAAATAAGACTGCTGGAGCTGTAAGGCAATGGAAAACCTGAGCACGAGGCAATGAATTCCTAGACCAACAGGGGCCTAAGGGGCCAAACCCTGCACCTATTAATTTCATGCCATTGGCTTCAATAGGGCCATATCCAATAATGACGAGTGATACTCCTGGTGCGGCTGTTTTTATGTTGTGTTAATACAGTGTTAAGCCAGTTGTTTAAAACTGCTTTGCAGTAATTAAGTAATGGCAGTTACTGTTACATGTGTTTATTAGTAAAAAATAGTACAGAACTGTTGCTGTTCTGTTCTTTATACGTGGCCTTAGGGACTCTAGCTTTTGTACTCCTCGAAGTGCCCTCTCATTACTGAGCTAAACTTGCCAATAAAATACCACAGGGGATAAAGGAGTTTATTTTTTTTCAGTGGGGATGGGAGTTCAGCTGAACCTGAACATCACCAGAACAGCAGCTGCCGATTTCTTGGAATGGGAGAGGTAAGCCATGCAGGGAGGGCTTTCTGTGCTGCTCTCCTCTCTCCTTCGCATTGCAGCATCACTGCGACACAAGAGGCGTATAGGTGGATGCTGCAGTTTTCTTCCTACTTTGTTTCTCTTCAAGAATAGTACACAGGGCTGAAGTCAGCAGTAATTGTTCAAATGAAATGTCAGAAATCTGTAACACAAAAAGGCAACACTCACAAGTATTACAAAACTGATCACAAAACCAAAATCCAAATCCACTTCTTTCCTGTATTTGTTAGAAAAGAAAAAACAGGCCTGATTTTCCTTCGCCACATACCTTATATACTCCTTAACAGGAGTGTGAGATTGGCAACATGGAAAAGCTTTACATTCAATGTTCTGACATTTGTTCACTAGACAGGGAAAATACAGAGAAGCTGCCTGAAACCCCGGGATGAATGGAATGATGGCTGTTCAAAGCATATCTTATGAAGACTGCATCATAAAAAAAACCCCAACAACTTACGACCCACAAAGGATAACTGTATAGATTGCCATGAAACATTCAAGGATCTAAAGATCAAGTGACTCCACTTTTCACTTAAGAAAGGAAGTTCTCTCCTTTTATTTGCTGACTTCTTCCAACTACTAAGCAATAAAAGGTGAACTTCTATCCCAAGTAGGTAGCCTACAACTAAGATAACATGATTAATATAACCATCCCATGTCGTAGGAATATTCCTTAAATTTACATTTATATTCCACATCATCTTTTAGTTTTCATATAAATGTTTTCCATGCACTCCAGTTTTGACATATCTTGCCATAAGTAGAACTTTATTAAAGTTCTGAATAAAAGTCTGGCAAAGACGAGGTATGCCTAAAGGTAGCATTTTCAGCACGCTGAGTAACATGCAGTAGTTACAAGACAGTAAGATGATTTCTCTGGTCAAGACTAGCTTTCAGAAAATCACTGTCCCGTAACACCACAGCTCCAGTGTTTTAAAGACAATTTTGTCATAAATTTTTGTTCAAATGCTGCCAATAAGTAAATCCTATGCATGTCTGACTTTAAAAACTCAGGAGGCAATAGTCTTGAAGATTCTTGTTAAACTGTTTTCTTTCTCCTTGACTCCTTATTTGAAGCATATTTTTAATTATGCATCATTGCCCACACATAAATTCATTTATGTATATTAATTTTTGCTCCACTTAGCAGAGTGGTCACTTAATTAAATGTCTTCAGTTGTTTTAATGAAAAGAAAAAAAAAACCAGCTTTAACAGAATGTTGTAACACTATACATTTAAACATACTATTTGTTGCCTTTATTTCAGTCCATTTGTAACATTGATACTAGGACATTTGTGGAACCGATATTAAAAAGTAATATACTTTTCGAAAGCTCCTAGACTGTTTAGCAGATTTTTAAATTGAAATCAAAATTATACAGATTTTTCATTCTGATAATTTTACCAATTCACTAATTCTTTAATCTTTACAGGTCATTGAACAGCTTCACATTAATGAGAAGTAGTTAAGAACAAATTTTACAGTTTTTCTTTTTTCTCTCTTTTTTTTGAAAAATGTTGCATATCATTTGCAAATTAGAAAGAACTTGTTCCATTTATGGTACATTTATTTAAAATAATCGAATGCATGAGAGCCAGCTGAACACTGTGTGCAATGACGCTTTAAAACAAATTACCATTTATTTATAAGGAAGAAATAGACTTTTTAAAAGCACACAGACTGCATTTCATTATTAATGGTGTTCTCCATGCAAAACTGATTTCTTTCAATAAGATACAGAAACAAGAGAAAACTCAAAGAAAAACCAGGAAGAAAGCCTGTCTTGGGGACATGCATATTTTGCATACTAGAAATTCTTAAAACACAAACAAAAACTGATGGCACCTGAGGTGCATGTATGAGGAATTTCAGTGGCAACTTCACTGCAGCTGCTAGACAGTCTCAAACTACACAGCAGTTTGAGACTCAAACTACACAGTAGATACTGTATTTAAAAAGAAGTCGAATTACTCAACATAGGCGTGTAAAAACTTCACTTTCTTCCAGTATGCACAATGTATTCAAGAAACACTTCTAACATCAGATGCCTGAAAGAATCAGTATTTCAAAATTATTGTAGACTGTAATTTCATGCTGTGGAAACAGTGAAAGGTAATTACTTTGGCTCAAGTATGTTAAATTACTATTATTCTATTCTAAATTGAATAGACTGTTTATCTTTCTAAATGGCAAGTTAACCACCTAGGGTTTCTCCGGCCAGGTTTGGTGTGGAGACACATGTGCACACCACCCATGAAAGCCAGCGCTCGTCCCTGGCCCAGAGGTCCATTGTTATTCAGTCAAGAAAAATTAACTTGCTGAAGATTAAAGTTACATGTCTTAGCTGAATATTTTGACTGCTGTTCAACAATTCTCTAGGCTCTTTTGTAAAAGCCTGCAAACTGTGCATTTGACTCCCTCTGGAAGTCGAATGAAAAGCATTTTATACTGTTTATAAACAGATATTTCATTACAGAAGAGCAGCAGTCAGGAACAAAGATATTTTGGGGGGTAGGTGGTAAGTTTTTTTTTTTTTCTTTTTTTAAAAGAATAATTGAAAACTGTAATTCCATGAGTATGTGTCTGTTATAATTTCAGCATGCTCGTTACCTTGCACTTTAGCTCCCTCTCTCATATTTTATTAGCTAGAATCTGACCTGTAGCTTCATAGCTCAATATAAAGGGTACCACACATTTCACGGTCAATTTTAATAGAGGTACAGATGGAAACATAAGCAAATTTTCTTTTAAGTCAGTTTTTTGAAAGGCTCAGAAAATAGTTTAGGTTCAAAGACATATGAACTGTTTGGCAATAATGACTATGCACCTGATAATTCCAGAATACTTCTTCATATAGAAGGATGACATACATAAAGCCTAGAACTACTGTAACTAATTAGATTGCTGTTAACAGGCAGCAATATCAATGCTTGACTGGAAATTCATATCTGGCCAGTGATCTGACAACAATTCCAAATTACTCATTAGTGATCTTCACTTCAAGAGGTGCTTTGTAAAAACCTGAACTAATTCCCTCTTCTCTCACTGAAACAGCTATTTGCATGATTCCCGAGATACTAAAATTTAAGTTTCTCTGTAGCTGCCAGCTATTGTCATTGATGAGATTTGAAGGTTTTTTTTTCTTCTAATAAGCTTCCTTACAAGATTTCTTAGCAAAGAAAAACAGAAAGTTACAGATCCTGGGGCCTGTTTCCAGCTCTGCAATCAGCTCCTCTGATGACCTTGCTTTCCAGCTATTCTGATTTTTGACTCTTGCAGCCTTAGGGAACAACATGGTCTCTGCATAAGTTCTATTTATTCATTTCAATACTGCCTTTCCACAGCAAAGGGCCACTGAGACATGGTAGCTTCTCTGATCCTTCATTCCCTCGCTTGTTCTTGTCTGCCTTACTACCAAATGGGGAGGGAACAACGTGCACAGGGTTAGCCTGCTGACCCTCACCAGGCCAGGCTCCAGCTCAGACCTTAACGTAGCAGTTTACAGCTGCAATGGCAAGCTGTTCTGACAGCAGATCTCAGGATTCAGAGTAGACCATAGGACAAAATATCTATCCTTCCCTTTATCGCTCCTGTTTGCTTCCATTTCTCTAAACACAGGAAGAAGGCAAAGAAATAGCAGAGCTCTGGATGAAGAGACACAAGATAAAAAAGTAAAGACAGAATACATGGGGGAAAAAAATGAGACGAACATGTTCTTGGGAGAAGGCTTTGGAAAGTTCAACTTGCTTACCGCTACTAACATCCAGACAAAGTGAGGAAGAGAGAGGACACGATTGCCTACTTCCCTCCTCTATTAGCTCCAACATAAGGAAAACACATACTTCCCTGCACCATCTCAAAGACAATGGTCTGCCTTCAAGTACAACAGCTTCTGAAAGCCCCTGTAATGCACTTCTTATGGCCTACACCACAATTAGGCCATTTCTAAGACATTTCTTCCCCTTTTTTTGGTCCACTCTCATCCAGTATGGGATTTGCACCCTTTTCTTCATGCCCTGGCTAACGGAAAGTGCTTAATGGAACCACTATGAGTAAGGTTTTGTCTGAGAATCTGGTTTCAGCTGAGCTGTAGCTGAGATAAGTTATAAAAGTTTGTGGCCAGCCAATGTCATTGAAACCAAAGTACATCAACTTGAATTTAAATAACTCGTGTAGCAGTACTTTTAAAACATGGTTTGGCTTGTGATGATAAAGTCATCAAGTTACAATTTGTACAGACATGGCTTAAATTATTTTACCCCTAGCACCTAAGTAATGTAAGTTTTTATATTAGTCGTTTTTGTCCTACATGCTTAAAGTATAACACTCATGCAACATTAAAAATCTTTACCTTCCAGCCTGATTCTAATATGGATGGATGGCCAATGCCTATCTATGCCTTTCCCATGAAGGGAAAAACCATAACCTTCACTGCACATCCAAGCATGAAGCTTTATATGGAAATTGAGAGAATAGTACAAAAATCAGGAAGGTTCTTAACTTCACCCATCAGCAAGTTCTGTGAACTATCAAGCATATACAGGAAAACTATTTCCTTCAATTAATGATCCCTGTTTCCTAAGATTATTTTCCCACTAAGGTTATTTGTGTTGAAATATCTAGACCAGCTTTCTAAACTGCGAGTTCTCTTTACAGAGCTGCAGTACACCATGCCTCTCAAAAACATAAAGAAGAGTGGTTTCCCTGAACACTTTCTTCTCCTCTGCTGAAAATAATAATGTCCAGCTGTTTGGCGATGCTAGCCTTGGAATTTCTCACTTCATTCTGGAATGAATTTGGACTACTCATAACCCTAGCATATTATCACAGCCCTGATGCTGGTCACCACACGGGCCAGGCACTGGAGCTGCACTTCCATTGACTCAACCTCCACATAGCTTACAAGCCCCAGGCTGGTCCCTGCCAGTGAGGAAAAAACCTGTAGAGTCCCTGGGGGAGAGTCCAGGCTCACAGAGCTGCTGAGATCAATCTTTGTGTTCACCATGGTCATCACGGGAAATGTAGTATGTGGTAACTAATAAAATATCTGTGAAGCTATCTTTAAAAAAAAAAAAATAGGTAGAATAGCACTAGGGATATACTGAGATGCCAAGGCAATAGTAAAAATAATAACAGGCTCACGTAAGCTTTATTTTGACAAGAAAACACAGACTACTGTTTTCTCTTTGTTACAGGGTAACATTTATGAAGAAATTATTGAGAAAGTAGTTGCTGTAGAAAAAAAGAAAGCATTTGAACCCTGCTACTTACAGTTCAAATATTAGAAGCAATTCAGATGAAAGTGTAAGATGTCACAGTCATTTGATAGTTTTAGAAAAGGCAGTCACAACTCACTGAGAGGAGACACTAATTAATATTCTAGGGCTATAAACAATTATAATAGTTTTTGGACAGATATAAACTTCTGGAGAAAGCCCTAAAGGTGGCACAAAACTTTCTCTGGTATCAATTTATTTACCAGATACTAGTTTACCCAAAATAATATCAACCAGTAATTTGGATCACATTACTCATGCAATTAAGACAGAACTCTATGTAAACGTATATATAGATCCATGCAAAGCAGTGTAAACAACCTTTGTTGTCTCTGTGTTCACTCTCATGTCCTCTGGCCAGCAAATCTAATCTCTTTTTCTTCTAAAAATTCAAAAGTAGTCTTGCCATACCCTGTTGGAGCTGGCCTGACAAACTTTCTAAGCCCCAGGGATGTGTCCTTGCAAAATTACATTCTCCAACAAGTCAACAGGGCCTTCTGCTGAAGAATTCTTTGACTTAGAAGCAGAAGAATTGTGCAATATTCCCTAGATGTGATCTAATGCTCATACCAGTGTTGTAGCTTCACAAACTAGCTGCATGCCTTAGAATGATGGAAATCAGTAGCACTGTCGGAAGCATACATACAGTAAGCACAAGAAGTTACGTTGTGGGAGAAGTAAAGGTAGTTGCAAGTGAAAATGAAAATCCCTGTTCTCTGACTCCTCTCAGCTTTGCAAGCTAAGGCTGCTTCAGATCATAAAGGCATGAAATCTGGCCTGAATGCAGTCTCTTGGGAATGGACTGAAAGTAACACTCCAGATTAGTCTCTAGGTAATCTCTGCAATGCTTCATTTCGTGCCCAGCTCCAGGTTGTACTCTCATTTCAGACAGCAGTCTGTACTCCTCCGAGCGGCCAGCTGCTTTTTTGTCTGAAAAAGTTCATCTCCTGTGAGACCCACCTCAGATAAGCTGGGTGGTCTGAGGGAACAACCTGGCACAGGCACACATGTTGACACCTCGCCTCTAGCCCAAGCTGGGTGTTTTTGCCTGCATTACTGATACTCCTCTCCATTGCAAAAATGGCAAAGCCCCAGCAAATTCACAGCAAGTAGGCCACAAAAAGGAAGAGTTTTTACAAAATACCCTTCCTCTGTCAACACATCTTCACTTCCAGCTTGGTTTCTCACTAGCAGCAAACCCTGTTTTTCTTGGGCTCCAGGAAGATTCCTGTGTCTCCTCCTGCGGCTCACCGTAACCTCCTGATACAGGAGCACAGCGTTGCCCCACACTGCTTGCCTGCCAGCCACGCCACGCAGCCCAGCAGCCCCTGCCCTCACGGGCTCTATCCCCTAGGGCACCCATTGCTAGCATGAACCACTCTTCCCAAAGCAACATGGCACAACCGTGATCAAACAAGAGCATCCTAATGGTATACATCACAGCCACAAAACAGACATCTATCCCCTTAGGCCAGCTTTAGGGAAAGTCAGCACATCGGTAAGCAGGAAAAAGTTATAGCTATAGTTATTGTTGTAATAGTTATAACAACCCCTTAAAGTTATAGAAAAACTATATCGTTGCAATAGTACCAATGAATTCGTTATGTCTTTTCATGCATTTTCTGAGCTTTCCAAACCAACTGTGAATAAAATCATCTCATGTGATGTCCACTTCCTATCTCACCACATTTATCCTGAAGTGGTCTGTTTCTCTCTCTTTCAAGGACACGTTCTCAAAGCACTGCTGTACTCAAAGGCATTCGCAACAACAAATATTTCCCTTCAATTTGCAGTTTTCTTAACAAAGTACTGCCCTCCTGAGCAGAACCACAAGGTTCTGGTTTTTTCCCCAGACGCTTGGGTGGATGTCTCATTATAATGGGTTTATAACAGATACTGGACCACCTCAGGTGACATCAGCCAAAAGCCTAAGCCCAGAAAGTTTCTGCATTTATAGCGATCAAGAGAAAGTACTTGAATTCTGAATGCTTTAATTGAGGTAGCCAAGAAAACTTGCTCCTAAAGTTCTGCCAAAAAATACTGCAGATTGCATGGAGATTCAACAGTTTGGGATGCTCCCCCCTTGCCCGTCCATTAATGAATTGATCAATGTTATTATGTTGATGTTAATGCTGTGTCACAAATGTCTTCATAGCATTCACTTTTGCATCTCCATTAGGTGAGAGACAAGGGTCAATTAGTAAACAGAAGTAGGGAGCTGCTGAGGCAGGAGCAATTGGAAGCTGAGGCTCAGTACATCCATTCACCCAGTTTTGCCTACAAGAGCAAAACTCCGGAGCAATGTCCAAAGTAGCCACCTACAAGGTAACCAGATAGATGAGAAAAGAGGATTTTTAAAAGTTTCATATGACAAAAATTGAAGGGAAATGAGCAGTTTCACACAGGAAAGGAAGGAAAAGAAATGATTCAGCATGCTTTTTCAGAAGAGGATTAGGGACTGGTCATCAGACAAGACTAATCAAGACCAGAAAATTCAGGCAATGAGCAGAATCCAAGTAAGAACTAGGATTCACTGACAGGCACCTGGGATGAGGATACTGTAGTGACCATAGCATCTAGTAAACAGTTAATTACACCACAGAAAAAATGGTGCAAGAAAAGGATTTTCCTGCAACAGGATAGCTGACAAAATAGGTCAGACTGCTCAAAACAATCTATAGCAAAAATTAGTCCAGCAAGAGCCTTTTATACGGTGTGTCTTGCATTAATACGTAAAATAATGCATTAATTTTCAGATCAGATCTGCATTTTAGAACTTACAACTTACTGTAACATTCTCCATTTGTAGAGACTGCCATTAGCAGGCAGTCGTAGTGTAATATGAAAATGGATATACAATAGAAGCACACAATAATTTAAGTTGGAAGACCCCTCTGGAGGTCATTTGGTCCAAACACCCCACTAAATGCAGGGCCAGAGACAACGTTAGAGACAGCTTCAACAGTTACATCGGGTTTCTCAGGGCCTTGTCCAGTTGCGTTTTGATTATCTCCACAGATGGAGATTTCACAGTCTCTCTGGGCTCTTGTACCAATGTTTGAGCACCTTCAGTGTGAAATTTCCCTAATATCAAAACAGGATTTCCTATGTCGTAACCTGTGTCCATTGTCCCTTTTTCTTTTGCTGGGCATATCTAAGGAAGAGTCTGACTCCATCTTCTTTATAACTTATTAAGCAGTTGAAGACAGCAGTATGATTCATCTCTTCTTCAGACTGAACAAACTCTCAAGATGCTCCTTGTACATCATGTGCTTCAGCCTCCCCAATGATCTTGGTAGACCTCTGCTGGACATGCCTCTCTACTAATGTCTACTGGCAAGCCTGAAACTGGAGACAGCGCTTAAAATGCCCTCTCCCTTTCACCAAAGAGAGAGGGAACAATCACCTCCCTCAGCCTGCTGGCTGCTCTCTTGCTGATACAGCAGTAGGTTGCTGACCTTTGTTGACACAAGTACACACAACTGACTCAGGTTTGACTTGTTATGAGCCAAGTCCCCTTGTGCTTTTCCACAGAAGTGCATCCTTGCCAGTCTGCCACTCCAGGTGCAGGACTTTGCATTAGGCTCTGTTGAACTTCATGAGATTCTTGTTATCCCATTCCTCCAGCATGCCAAGGTTGCTCTGGATTGCTGCACTTGCTCCCCAGCACAGTGTCATCTGCGAACTTACTGAGGGTACACTCTATCCCACGTCCAACTCTGTAACAGAGACATTAAAGCACATTGGCCCTAATATCGACTCTTGATGAACGCCACTAGTAAACAGCCTCCAGTTGGACCCTGAACTGGTAATCCTTTCAGCCTGTTAGTGCAGGCAGTTTCCCACCCACCTTAGAGCTCACCCAGTCAGTTCATGTCTCAATAAAACATAATAAACAGTTAAAACATTATAGTGCATATATAATTCAGAACTGTTTCAAGTAGGTAGGCAGAAACAGATTTGCCATCCTGAGAAGGGACCAACCTACTCCTGCTAAGGAGGGGAAGCAGGAACAAGAGGCCAGAAGACTGGGAGATCCCAGGGGAGAGCCTTTCCTCATGCCAGATCTGCTGCCAGTAGCGGGTACAGCTGCCACCTGCCAGCAATAACCACAGAGTACATCATGTTCTTAACTTCTCCAACAACATCTGCCAGCCTAAGCCTTCTGGGGCCATTCACCAGCAATGGAGGGGCAGTAGGGCCATTTTGCTACCCATGCAACTGCTTTTGTGCTGTGACTGTAGTCAGCCTAGATACTATTCTTGGTTCAACTTTCTGGCCAAGCAGTCCATAGCTGTAACATGGAAATTGTATGCATGTCAAACAAGTTCGTAAAATTTGCCAACATAAGCAAACATTAAAATTGTGATGTGTATAAATTTGTGGTTTTTTAAAGCACGTATAAATACATATAAATTCTTATTTATTTATGTTATTTTCCAGGTAAAATAATGGCAGTGTCTTCTTGTGACTTAAGAGAATCATACCACTTCAGCAAATGCTTAAATAACCAAAGCACTTGCACATATTGATCCTTCCTTTATTCCCTAGAGATATTAGCTACTGCAGTGTTTTGGGCCGACTGAAAAGTATGTTTCCAGTCATTTGGCATTGAAAGCTTATACTCCACTTTCTAAGACCCACACTAGTGCCTTTTTTTCCTGTAAGGAAAAGCATTAGAGATCTTCCATGTCCCCTTTGTGAAATCTGTGTGCTTCTGCTTCACTTCTCAATCCAACTTAACATGTACATCTGTCCTGTTTTAGCGGTTGGTAGCTTTACCAAATACAAAAAATAAGAGTAATAAATGATACTTGGTTTTAAACTAAGTTTAAGACATGAATAAAAATCCTTTTTCTTCAAAGCTCGAAAGAGACCCTTTCATAACCACTCTTGACAGACCACAGAGGATGGGATCTAGACATCTTTTAAACAAGAGGTTGTAGATGCCAACTTTATTTCTCAAGTGGCTAAACCAGATGTATTAACTCAAATGGAACAAGAAAGAAAGATGCCTTCCCTGTCCCAACAAACCTATTATCATGAGGGCTGTGAATATTACATGCTCAATGTTCTATATGAAAGAATGAACAGTGAAAGCTTTCAAAATGAACTCAGCTGTAAACACATACTGTTTTTTGAACTTAAGATGCAAGCTCCCATGAAAGTTGGCCTTTTAAAAAGTTAGAGAACATCTGAAAAATGAAGGCATAGCACATATAAGATTTCTATATTTTTAGAGCAAATTCAAAGATGAATACTTCATAATATTGTTAAAATGAGATTTTTCACTATACTTCCAGTTGCACTAATCTGATGTTTAAGGATGATATGTAGATCCTTCCTGCTGTAAATTTTGTGTATTTCAAAAAACAAGAATTGGTCCCAATTCTAACACTGTTATCTTGAATTTCATTATATTTGGTATTTTTTCCAGAATGACATGTTTTGAAAGCAGCATTAATTTCAAAAGTAATAATAAGACAAAATTGCTAGCTTCATGGTTGGAGAGAAGTGCTGGAAAGCATTAACTCAATACCCAGATAAATTTCCAGAATATATTCCAGTTGAAATAAATTATCTTTCTCACAGTAGTTATTTCAAAGCAAAATGGCTTTGTTTTCATGATAGAGTAGCCACACAGAGGGATAGTCTGTAGCAAATGACATACCATTTCACATTTTTGCAAAACATCTTCAGTTCCTTATTCTCATGTAGGTTAGACATAGGCCTTCCAGGCTATACCTGGAAGTTATGGAAAAACCTATATAGACCCACATTTCTTCCCCCCCCAGTCAAGACTTCTCAGGGGGTGGAGGGCAATTATGGCCAGATTTAGGCATAAAGAATTCTAGCCATTTCCTAGGCTGGCAATCAGCTTGCGTGTCAAAGATGGCTGTTGTCCCTGAACGTATTTCAGTTCTACAAAAGCCCCAGTAAGTCAAGCTGGTGACAGCAGCACTCACTGTCCCCAGCAGGGATACTGGGGTGGGTTAGGGCACAAGGTCTTCCTCACTGCAGCAAGAGCATTTGCTGCCCTCCATTCTTCCCATCCTAGCAGAAGCAGCGAGTCCAAAACTGCAGTACCCTTGCTCTCTTTCCCAGTCCCTCTCCTTCTCACAGCAGAACTCACCCTGGCCCCTGACCTGTGCAGTGTCTAAATTCAATTTCTGTTTCATACTCCTGAGAAGCCACAAGCTGAAGCTGAGCACAGTTCCCCGTGTGTAAGTGCTTGCAGCTGACCATTCTGGGAAGTTATTGGGGAGCTCTGTAAGGGGGAACCTTTACAACAGGACTCTAGGACTGGTTCTGTCTTAGTGTGTATAATGTGTGAATTACTGCACTTTCCTCACTGAGGATAAACAATGCAGTTTTTTCTGAAGCAAAACATACCCCAGGTCAAGTTTTCCCTCCTCAGTTATACTGGCAGCCTGGAGTACATGGAAATATGCCAGAGTCAAAGTGGACTGTAATAAAGTCAATGGCATTTTATCAGATACCATAGCTAGGGGCAGAATATGATCCAACATGTACATTTTGAATAGAATTCTTTTAGAAAGCACTTCAGAGAAATAAAACAAAAACAGTTTATTTTCCTTGATAATATTCAATCCATGCAGTACAACTCACAAGAGGCCAATAAATGATTGTTACTGGAAACTTTGAAAAATCATTGCAAAAGAAAACATTTATACAAGTTTATGAAGGCTTCTGAAGTATGGTTGATATGTTGAGGTCCAAAAGGACTGTAAAGTATCAGGATATTACATAGAGTAATGCTGATGGTTCTCACTCTATTTACATTGAATGCAGTTTAGTTTGCTTTTTGCATATGGGAAAGGTTAATTCTATACTGAATGATGTTTTGATTCCACTCTAGTGAATTTCTTATAGAAACACAAAAGATTACTTGGATTAATAACAAGAGTAATAAAAATAGTTCCCACTTTATAATACAAAGATAAACATATGTATTTGTAACGGAAAAATGTGTTTTGTGGAAAAGATATAAAATTCAGATCTTGGCAAACAGGTTTAGAGAAAGTAAAAGTAGCCCTGAATGCTTACCCAAAACTGGCTTTAGGCCCTATATTTGTTTATAGTAGAAGTATTTTTCTTAGGTCATTTTTGGTTTAAGCTTGCTACTGAAGATAATTAGATATGCTTAATAATTATAGCAGGGTTACAGAAAGATTTTAATCAAAATGTGATGCATCTCAGGGCAGCTTTTCATCAATATTTGAGCCAAGTTTGCTAAGTTCATGAACCTTTCAGTAAAGCTGGGTCAAGTCTAGAATGAACTCAGATTGATTTATGGCATTGTATTTAAAATAGAAGTATCTTGTTATCTTCAGAAAGTTCAAAAATTAAATAGCAGCCTCAATATTATAAATCAATGGCATACCCTCCTACGGAATAACTTTGTATGTTCTGTCTATCCTACCTTGAAAAGAACACAGAGAAATAAGTGGGCAGCTGACAGGATTCAAAACCAGGCAACAGTCATGATTGCAGCCACAGAAATACATCCACAGAAAGAAAGCTTGAAACACTTGGAATTTTTTATTGCAGGGGGAAGAGGGAGGGAACATGCTAGAGCTACTGCATCAAATGCATGGTATGAGGGAATTCAGATGTTCCCATGTCCCCTACCACTATGTCAGAATAAGGGAATTTTCAGTAAGATTGGAAAAACACTCTTTTTAAAGTGATAAAGAAGTTGCTCTGTTTTTTTTTTTAAACCACAAATTATAAATAACCTATAGAATTCATTATTATAATTGAAAAGCTTAATTGGGTAGGGAAAATGCAGTGATTACATCCAAAAACTCAAGAATATAAAACATGATGCTTAGAACAAAAACTGACTGGTTAAAGAGGTTAACGTGATTCAAGACAAAACAAAACTCCCTGTTTGGGCATGTTGCCCTTTGTACTAAATATTACTACTACTGCTATTAAATTTACCCATTATTAATTCAGCATTGGTATTTCCCCCTATTAATGCTATTAAATTTCCAAATTTTTCTTCATTTAAGAGTTATGTTAGTCTTTATTGCCAAAGGATTGCTCTGAGATCAATCAACTACAAAGATTTTGTGTATTCAATGCACAGGCTTCTAAGAGAGAGGCCTGCAGAACAGGAGAAGGCACTTCATTCATGATTACTAGACATATCTCCTTGCTTTTGAGCTATCAATAACCTCCTTAAAAATAAAGATATTCTAGCCAGATAATTCACATCATTCTGGCAATAACTGATCTTTAGCACTACATACCACCAGAGCAGTCTGGATACCATCTAGGAGCTTCACTAAAATATTTGCATAAATCATCATCATGGAGCCCCTCTGGGCATGAAGTTGGGTCTGAAGTAACCAAGATGCAACAAATCCTTTTTGACTAATAGTCAAGAGACAGCAACTGACACCAATCGATGTCTGTAACTCTGAATCAGCCACAACATATTTCTCCAGAAGCCTGGGCAAATACAAGTAGGGGACATGGAAAGAAACTAGGAGTGGCATTGAGAACATGAAAGAGAACTAAGGATATGTTTGCTGGAGATATTAGAAGGGGGTGTAAAATACATGCGAGGATGCCAAAATAGTATAGATTAACCACAGAAAGACAGAGGAAATAAAAATTCAGTTTCTGTGCTCACAGAAATATTTATTCCTTTTTCTGCATCTTCCTCTGCTGTATCGGAGATTGACCACAGCCACAAAAAAAGTATTAGGTAAACGTGGACAGCTCTCAACACGGAATACTTATTTTCCTAAACACATAGCTCAAGGTATGAGAAACAGTAAATTAAAAGCCTCTGCTATTCAGGGAGTCACATTAGATCATCAAACCATTTCTCTTCTCAGATTCTAGATGTTAATCATGTGCTTTAGCCACTTCTCCTGTCTGCTTCATTCACTCTGGGTATGACACATTGTCTATTGGGTATGGAGAATAGGGGCACTTAGAGCAATAGCAACAAGAAATATTAAGGATTTGAATTTCACCTTGCATGCATGTCCTTCCATTGCCTTGAATACTCTTGCAGTGTAAAAGCTCACACGGCTTAGGTTTAAGTACGAAGGTTAGAGCATTCACACCTACCAAGAATGAACTTGGAGCAGGCATCCTGCACGATACTTGTTCCATGCCACATGGCTTAATGTTTGTGGCAATCTTTCACACAACCCTAGATTGCAGTTGTTTCTGTAAAAGGCATTGCCTCCAGGTATGCAAAGCCCACAAAACATTTTTTCATTCCTCCAAACACAACAGGCCTCTGCAACAGTCTGAGCTGCAAAAAGATTTGGGAAGTATTTTTGAGACCTGTTTTTCTGAGTGCCCCATAAACCACTTAAGGAAAAGAAGGATGGACATCGCACTGGCAGATACAGTCAGTGCAGCCATTGACATGTTGTAGGATCATCCCTCCACAACAGAAGGGAAACTTAGCTCACAGCTTACTAGCAGGATGTCTGTGGGGAAAGCAAGAGGACCTAGCAGCTCTGCCTACATGCTAGACTTCAAACTGCCAGTCCAGCCCATGGCATTTTGCAAACATTAAAAAACCAGTTCATATCTGTCGAAGCAGATACATTAAGGGAGTTGACTGAGGCCACTGACTACAAGTGCTAGGCTTTGACTTGAAAGTTTCTTCCTCTCTACTGGGTCTACAGTAGCCTGAGGGAGAAGCCTCTCCTGGAGAGCAGTTTCTGGTCAGCTCAGACAAGCCACTGCAGTGGCAGATGAGCCAACTCAGCTGGACAACCAGGAACTTGCAGAAGTGTAGCCATTTCACAGATTAAAACATACCCAACTGAGCTCCACATCTGTGATGTGCATGAACACAGTAACCTGCTGAGCCTCATGTGTCTTGTGGGAGCAGGGGGAAGGCACTTAAGTTGCAAGATTGGGGGGGGGGGGGGGGGGGGAGGGGAGGGGGAAAAAAAAAAAAATCACAGCTACTTCTGTGATCAGCTTCAGCTGACAAAGCTATTGTCACAAGAAAAAAAAAAGCTAGAAAGTTATTTCCCTTCAAAATATTAAATTTAGATGAACCTTGACGTTTCTAGGTGAGAGACCAAAGTCTAGCTCCAGGTAATAGCATATATGTTATGTGTGTCACTTATGAAATATATACAACAACTAAGACACATTAGTTGAGAGGCCCATTAGTCATTTGTGTGTTTACAACACACTTCCTGCTGCTTGAACATAGCTTCTCTGGCTTGATGAAGAATATACAGAATACCAATCTGATTTTTCTATAGAACACTATCTGGTATCAAGAAAATGCAACTACTGCACAGTGCTATGAGATCCAAATTCACAGAGCACTGTTGTAGCTGAATTGTTTGAAAAGACATATGGCATCCCAAGTGTAACAGATAGTTGAATCTCAAGGGGGAACCATTGTTCATTCATCTGGACCAAGTGACATTCTTTATGCAAGAATAATTCCTGATTAAAGGGTGAGTTTTAATGGAAACTAATTAGGCAACCTCTTTAGCCTGGGCATAATGATCAAATGAGCTGTCACACAGTACCTGATACAATGATCTCACTTGGTACAAGATTTTATTCCTTAGCAATTACACTCCCACGTTGCACTGCATGTGTTTATTGCCTGGAGCACACATGTCAAATTAAAGAGCAGCTTATGCACCTGATATTTAATTATTGCCTAGCACTACAGACAACCGGGAAATGTCAAAGCGAGCAGTCCTGCACTGGAGCAACTAAAACTGATATCTTCGTTGGCAAAGAAAAAATAGAGATAAAATATGTATGGTTGATTCAGTTGTCTTACAATTCACAGTTACAAAAAATGGCCTCCCAAACCTTAAATAATTTACCATCACGCTCAATGCAGAGAATTCTGTCAAAGCAGAAGAGTACGTGAAATAGGTTCACCAGCTCACATGATTATTTGTATTAGATGCATCTTTGCATGACTAAAGTGTTTACAAGAAAATGGTGAGATTTGAGCTGTTTCATACCAACTTCAAATACCAAAGGAATCATTTATTTATTCAGGTATGGACTAATTCACAGGTGTTAAAAGAAACATTCATTTCTACAACTCTGTTATCCTGCCGTTAACTTAAAATCATCCTTAGCTTACTGGAAATTTTCCTAAATTCCTTCATAGTCAAATCACCTCCTTAATCCTAGTTGTAATAAGGCTGAAATGAAAAGCCGGCAATGCTAAAAGAGATGTAAGCAAAGTGTTTCCAGCAAATTGAGACATGCTAATCAAAAAAGAAAGTTTTATGGCTGCAGTGGAGGTGCTGACAGTAAGGTAAGGAAAAATCCACACCGCCCCAAGTTTTGAGTGCGATTTTTAATAAAGAAAAATGCGCACAATACAAAAGAGTTTCTCTTAGTCATTGATCTGTAATGGAACACCCAAATAGAGATCCGATGGTATCCTGTGGCTAAGAAAGTTGTGTGTGTATCTTGGACTATTCTACTCCAAATAAAGGAATGTAATTACCCGTAATCTTAATTGCACAGTCTAATACTAAAAAGGCTTAATAAGAGTGCTTTTGTATTTACAAAACTGCACAGCTTGTGAAAGAACCCTCAAAACATTTGGCAGGAATCCCAGCCGAGGTATGACTGACTGGAACCTCTAATGACTACAACATGTAAACAAGTGTTTTGTTTCGACTGATAATCATTAACTTCCAGTGTCAGACTTATCCCACAAGGTTTTGTTCACTGCTTCACCAGCCTGCTTTACAAAGGCATCTGGTGCTAAGGGAAAGGGCGGGGGGGGGGGAGGCGGAAAGTGTAGAGTGCTATACAGTGTTGTCACTCTTAAACTAAAGTGGCAGTAGGCAAATGAAAGGGTCATGAGGTAAATGCTTCTAACAAGGAGCAAGCTGCTGTGATAATTCCCACCATTCTTTGATGGTCCCTCTTACTGTGTGACTTAGTGACATAATGTGCTAGACCTCCTGGTTATTTTATTTTATTTTTTAATGAAGAAAGGTAATTTGAAACGGAGCCTCTCTGAATTATTGTTTCATGCTTTGGGAGCTTTCAAAATTAAACATGTGCAAAAAAAAAAAAAAAAAAAGAAATTTGGTTTCCCTAACTACTGCAGTACTAGAACAATCTGTGTCTAAGTGCTGCATTAAAATAAAAGACAGCGGAGCAGTTGAATACACTCCTACAAGGACAAATCTGGTATCCTAACAGAAGGGAAGCATGTCAGAAATTACACAAACCGCACTGGTTAGCTCAGCTTTGAAAGGGTGCTCAGCAACAGTCATTTTAAAAGTGAATTTCAAATGGCCAGATCCTCAGCTAGAGTAACTCTGCTAAAATGCAGACACCACGGAGAAGCCTACTTGGATTTCTCATCGTTCATTTACTTCATTATTAAAGTAGTTATTGTTCAAATAATTTTACGTAGAAACACTGGAGAAGTTGCAAAAAATTATGTCCATTATGTAAAGTGTTTGGTAAAACCTTGCAGTCTGTAAACAAGAAACTGAATAGCCCATATTTACATTCTCAACCTTTTCTCAGCTTGAGAAGTGCAACTACTTTGGTAATTTTTAATCATGCAATTGTATATAGCCAGTGTTTTGAGTGTTTAGTAAAACAGCAGGAGCAGATTATAGAATGCAGGTCTAGTACTTCTGTGGCTACCTGTAAGTAAAAAGTAATTTGTAAACTCCATTTAACTATCGATACCACGGAGACTAGTTTCAAAGGTTTACACTTATTTCATGCCCTGCTAGGATCTTGCCTGTGTAACAAGCATTTCCTGATCAGTTTTAGCAGAGCATTGAAAAGCGTACCGTGTATAGCTCTCATGATTGCATGAAGGAATTTATGCATGCAACTCTCCAACAGCTTTGATATATAACCCCACAGAATCAGGTAGGAGCTGTGAATCAGCCTGGTTAAATTTATTTAAAAAACACTTGGCAAAGCAAGTTTGCAATTGTTTAATTTTCATTATAACTGCTGCCTCACAAGATAATGAGCCCTCATAACAGTGTTTTATATAAAAGCACATTATGCCTTTACACAGCACACACAAATGGCCAGTGATTATTAACAATGTTAAAATGTCAGTAGAACCAAGCCAGCATAACAGCATACATTTAGATGCCATAAAAGCTGCAAATGACTGTTACATTGTTTTAAAGGAAGCATCTTAAAAAGGCACTTACAAATAGAGGAAAAGAAATATTTGTTACAAGGAATAGAAATTTATGATGAAAAGTCAATCAAATTTGACTTTGTGAAAAGCATTAGCCACAAGAATCAGCTAGGCTCATCACTGCTGCTATTAGTACTCTCAGTTTTAGAATTAGAGACAAAATGCTCCATAAATAATTTTTGCTTTTACCTTTGACTTGATTTTTTTTTTCCTTGCATTCCAGGATTTCAGTGTTTTGGAATGCTTTAAGAAAACATTCTCAAAGTAAAACTTCGGAGAGTCCAAATGTGCACATTTGCCACTGATTTATGGTCTGAAAAAAGGTCCAACATTTAAATGAAAGTCTAGCAAAGAGTAAAAGGTCTAGACAGGGTAATCACTATCTAAATTATTACAAATATTTTAGAGGCTTTTAGCCTCAAAATGTCACTCAGGGCATCATCTTAGATACAAGTGGGTCTTACTCCCATTCACTGAGGGGAAAATTAATATGGTAAGAAGTTTGAATCACAAAGGATTCATGTTGTTAGGCTGTTGTTCGTTATTTACACCAATCCTCCAAAGTTATTCTTGTGAATCTGAAATTATTCAACTCATTTATTAGGCTATGTTTAGGTTAATTTTATTTTTAAATTCGAAAGAAAGAAGGATTGTGGGGTGGGGTTTTTTGGTTGGTTTTTTTGTTATTGGTGTTGAGGGTTTTTTGGGGTTTGTTTTTTTTTTTTTTTTAAGGTACCACTATCTGGCAAAAAACCCAGCATCATCTAAAATTTGTCAGAAGAATTACTGTTTTGCTCCACGTAACTCATAAGCTCTACGAACCCGTATAAGTTAAACAAATAATTTTTAATTTTAGCTTATTCAATTGCAAGGCCACATGCTGCATTTCTTTGCATACATTAACAAAAGGTGTTCAAGAGCAAATGAGTTGCGAATGTTCATTCTTCCTCCCTAAAGATATGGTTTTATAAACATAAACCTTCAACCTCTTTATTAAAAGTGAATATAAACAGAAATGTGAAATCAAGCATTTTAGACTGTCCTAATCCACGTAATCAATTGCCAATAATATTTTTAATTTTTTTTATTCCCAACTATTAAAATTTTATCTTACACAGACAGTAGCCTATTCAAATGCAGTATTCAATAAACATTTGTATCTCCCTTGTTAACCACAATCCTAATTTTTTTCCCCCTCAGTTATTATAAACCAAATACTTTAGAAACTGAGTTAGCTCAAAGAATAAATTGATACATCTGTATCATTAACATAATATAGCTTTTGAACCAGGTAGACAAGAGATATTTAAAACATGACTTTAAAATATTAATATTTCATTGCTCTCATTGTGAACTAAAGCAGTTAATTAGTCTTCCTTAAACATGCATTAAATAGATATTGTTTCTCTAAAGTTGGAAATCTATCATTTGTCTCCAGTCAGCTTTAACACTTAGCAGGTTTGTAATAAATACACATGCAAGCAACAAAAGCCTGAACATTAGCAGAGACGTTAAGAGGGCAATTAATTAAGCCACATTAGTACAACGTGATCAAAAACAAGGCATCAGTATCCTTAGGGCAAAACCACATTTCAGGTCAAACTTTATACACACATGCACATATACATGTATGCGTACACATATATACACACACAGGCACACATAAAGAAGCATGTATCAGACAGACCCTTCCTTTATGTTAAGTATAAAAAAAGCATCAAAGTAACTATTTGCACTGGCTGCTTCGTTTATTTGCACTGTAAATTATTTGAGATCAGATTTTAAAGCTCGTTTGATTGTTGATATGTAGAGAAAGAAACCATTGTCTCATATTTTATATACTGATTGCCTGGCACCACCCAATGGCAACCATCAGAAATGCAGATGGCAGTTCTTCCAGATGCATGTAGAAAAATTATCAACACTTAAACACATTAAGAAAATAAGCAGCGGGTGTTTTCTCAAAAATAATAAACAGGTATTTCTTCAGAAACTAGCTGGCTGCTCTTAATCATGTTTTAAATGGTTCAACAAGTGAGAGTCTTGCAAAAAGTTGAGTGCTGTCCAAAATCCATAGCAAAGCAAATTAGTTGGTTAGTGAATGCTGTATTTGTTTTTTAAAAAACACCATTAAATGGTCACATTTCTTATGACATCAAAGCTCATAACCAGATGAGAATTATTGTTCAGCCTTCTGTGACAGGAAAGCTCACCTACAGTGTGTAACTACAGAGTAAAGGGTAAAAGTTAATCAATTCCAGCAACTAGGGAAAGAGAAATAGGTGGATTCAAAGCAGAGAAGAAAAAGTCTTTAGTGATTTCTTAGCCATTGCACATGTTATTCAAGCCTTACTTGGTCCATGATACACACTGTGGATAATTAAAAAAAAAAAAAAAAATACATGCACACACATACACTCCTCAATCAAATGCAGGAGAGTAAAAAAATTCCAGTGGCTCCTCCATTCCTCACACAGGCTAACAAAAATTACAGTCTGTAAGATCAGGAAAGCTGGTCATTCCCAATGAAACGGCAAAGTCACAACTTAATCCCCAGACTATCTTATTCAGTCAGAGCCTTTGTGCAACTCCAAATTAGATTTCCAGCATACAGCACTACAACAAAATGTACGGGCAATATAAAGAGCCCAAAATGCTTGTTCAAAAATCCTTGGAAACAACTCAGTTTCTTTTTCTCAGAGAAGCTACTAAAAAGTGACTTAGTATTGCAATGTATTTTCATCACTGTTCTACTCTAAGCTGTCTTATGCTCTGGTGCATAGTTTGTTCTTCATTGCCTTCGTTATGAAGGCTCAGCTTTAGTGTGATAATCATTTCCTGCAACTCACAGAAAACAATAAAAGAGAGCAAACAGTATTTAAGGCTTGTCCTTTTTTTGTTTAAACATATACATAAGAAACTTGAAAAAGGATGAACTGGTGAGGCATATTCTTTAATTGACAGATTGCTTACTATAGGCTTTGCATGGAACTGGATGTACTGAACATCTCAAAATTTAAGACCTTCTGGATCTCAAGTGGTACAAACATATAGCACCTGCAGAATTCCACAGAAATGAGCAGTGCTTTCACAGGAGAAATTAAGTCTCAAATGCCAACATGGACTAGAAATGCTGTGGCAGCTTTATTTAATTTCAGATAAGCTGGATCTTTCCAATGTAAAATGAAGTGAATGGAATAATACATAAAGTTTACTTGCTCCTGTGTTATCTAGTTCCATTTAAAGCTGTTATGCCTTACCTGTATACTTTCATTATTTCCATGTACTTCTGTGGAGAATGATCTAAGTATCTACAGCTCATAACGTTGGATATTCCTATTCCTAAGGACAGAAAGATGAAATGAGGACCAATGTATGTGTATGTTGCAGATATTCCTGCGATAATTATAAATTGTTTTAATTATGACAAAACCTGTGATCCTTATGTTTCAGGCTCAACAGTGCCAGTCTAAAGGAGGCAAAACTGCCTATGTTTAGAGAGATTGTTCTGGACACTTGAGTGCTAGGAAAGGAAATATTTACACTTTTTTTTTTCTGCAGTTCAACACTGACAACTAAATCACAGATTCTGGACCACAGCTCTGTATAAGGACAAAGATTCTGCAACACATTTCACAACCAGAAAACCACAAAACACCTGCAGTCATGAGTGTAGCACTTTCATTTCTATAACAGCTTCCATAGGAGAGATTCAAAATCCTTCAACAAACTTAAGGCACACACAACACTCCAGAGGTGAGCAGATATTACTACGTGTGCTTTATAGATAGGATGGAGGTACACAGGGATTTAATAATTTTCCCTGGATCAGATGACAAGTCTGAAGCATCTTGTGTCTTACTCACTAAAACATCCTTCCTCCCTTTTCTGTATTCTCTAGGCAATAACCATGCTAATGACAGAAGTTCATAGAATTCACTGAGAGAATGGAAAAGGCACAGAATATGTTCCTACGATGGTGGATTTTAACTCAGAAGGCATTATTTGTCAGAAATTCCACGGCTTCAAAAGGAAAAGAAAACGAACAGCAACAGCAAAGCTTGCAGCACTAAATATAATAGTACAACTTATATGTTATTTTCACAAGGATAAGCTGTTTTCTAAGGACAAGACAAAATAATCAACCCTATAGAAGCAGCTTGAGTAGTCTAAATATGTCCCAGTTAAAATTGTTAATGAAGCTGCAGAGTGAATGCAAATCTACAAGTCCCAGAGCTGGTGTAGCACCATGTAATTTCTAAGTAACAGTGCCTGAGAAGTCCCCTAGCAGCACACCGCAATCCCTGCTAAAACACTGAGTACCCTTGTAGCACATTAGTGGTCTACACAGCGGCATTCAATCAGTTTCTTTAATCCGAGGAGTGCCTTTTTACTTTGTGAGGAATCTAACTCTACTGGGGGGATTTGAACTGGAGCCCCTTGGATCCAAAACCAGCAACATTACTAACACAAGCGAAGGCAAATCTCCAGTACCTTTCAGCTGGAGTCTTAAGAGGCCTGTAAAAACAGTGAGAGTCTCTCCCTTGCAGGGATACTAGTTATAAAGGGTAAACCATTCAGCTGGGTTTAACAGAAGCGAATGGGGGAGAAAAAAATCCACACAGGAAAAAGGGATGCTAAATTATAGAGGAACAGTAGCACGTATGTGGTATTCATTCCAGGTCAGAGTTCACAAGGAATTAAATCCTGGCAGAGCCTGAGTGCTTTCAGCTACTATCGGGCCAAATCCTCCCATCTTTAATGTTTCCTTATGAAACAGCAAAACTGCCAGTGACCTCCCAGATTATTTTTCCCCACTTAGAAGAAGATCTAGAGTGCTAAAATGAGAGGGAGACACAACAGAACTATTCTGGCTTACAGACAGAGATTTCTCGGCATATCTTCTCCCCCTTAAAGAAGCACGAAAATCAGATGCATAAGAGAATAAGCATAGAGGAGAACAAATAATTCTTATGAAAACTAGAGGCAAAAGATGACTTGTTTTCCTGCTCAGTAGCAGGACAGCTTCCGCCACTGCTGGAAGACTTGGAGCGCTTGCACACTCCTTTCCCTGGAAGCAGCTGCCCCCCTCGCTCCCGCTGCTGCCCGGTTCCAGGTGAGATCAGCAGCTTTGAACTCCAGCACACCAGGCTGACGGGAAAGCCAAAAGGCTTTCCTGAGGTTTTTGGCTCACGACCTCTAACTTTTTGGGATGATGCCAAAGTACAGCTCTTTCTGTGCTTGTTGGCTCAGCAGCCCTAACAGACTGAACTAAAGCACAGGCCTCTAAAGGACAATTATTCATTTATGCACAATGAGCATACGACCTTATAACAACCAGGACAAATACAGCACTTCAGGGTCAGACTCTGCTTTTGGATAAACATGGAGTAACACAGAGTGCATGTCCTTTAGACATTTTTGAGCAAGTCAACAAAAACCACGTGCTTACGCAGAAAAGGAAACCTTACCCCCACTTGGCATAACACAGCAAATATGGCTCAGTTGTGCTCTACTTCTGCATTGCATTTGTTACATCAAAAGGGAGAAATCTTCACTACCATATACAGCTCTCCAAGAGACACCCTGGTTCAGAGAACTGAGTTCATACACTGACAGACAGCAGGATGGCTCCTCAAAACCCCTCCAGAAAAGTTGCCGGATAAATAGGGAGCACTTGGATCCAAAATTTATGTAGTAATATAAAATATTAACTCCAGCCAGGGTGTGCAGCCTTTGCCAAAGCTTGATTGGTGTTAGGTGATTTTGGCAACGTTGCTTACCAAGATTTCAATGGAAATCTGGGTGACTGGAAATTAAGTGTAAAAAAATTATATGGACTAGCATCTACCTTTAAGCGCTTGTGCAGCAGAAGAGGTCAACCAGGTAGCTGTTATTCTAAAGGCAAGGAGGTATATTTAAAAGCAGTTTTAAAGCTTTATAAAAGGGAAATACTGATATAGAAGATACCATGAAACCTCACCTGGCTAACAGCTTATTCTAAAAAGCAACACCAAAGAAGTGAAAAAAGCCAGTGAGCATATGAAACCAAGAAAAAAATATGTAGCATAGGGGGTTCTGTCATTTCAGTTAATTTCTGTGTTCGTTATTCATTAAGTCTTTTGTCTACATCTACTGATAAAAGGCTTTAATCTCTACACTTCAATTCCAAATCTCTATGAATGACAATTTAAGGCATTTTATTTACCCCATATTTTTAAAAATGTGGTAATTAAAATAATCTGTTTTACACTTATTAAAAATAAATTATTGCATATTTTAATGTTTTTCCTCCCTGCAACTTTTTCTTAATTAGTTATTTAAACTGCGTTGAAAATCCCAAGCCAATACATTTCAATATTCATTTTTCTATTTCAATTTTTCAAACAAGAAAAGTTCCCCTCTTTAAGCTGAAAATTCAATTAAAAAAGCAGATTAAATACTCATTGGTGTTATTTTACATCGTTCACAGAGAGCTTTTTTTTTCCTTCAATATTTATTAATGACAGCAATCTTGCATGTACCCATTATCTTACATTTATTAGCATCTTTCATCTGAAAGGATCTTTAAGAGCTCTAACAAATGGACACTTTTGTAACTAAGATGAGGGACTGATTCACCACACCAACCCAAACCTCTCTGGAACAGAAATCCTTCAACTGTTTAAAAGTCCGTAGCAATGCTATGAAAAGCAGCAGAGTGCCTTAGTGAACATTAGCAGAATTTAGTGCAACGTAGTCCCATTCCCTCTCGCTCCCATTGGATCCTAAGGTAAAATTCATAAACTAAATAAATCAACTGTCAAGGCTGATTGGCAAAGTGTAATTACTTCCGTTGAACTCTAGGATATCAGGCCTTGTATCCCTAAATAAAGGATTAGTAAACTGCATATTCACAAATTAGAAGTAGCTACACATAATTTACATAATTTAGTAGCACATACTTTCATTATGTTCCTGTTTTACTCTCTGAAGAGCGCTGCCACAAAGCCTACTAGTGGACTACTTCAGTATTAGTGAAGAATTACCAAAAATATTACCAAAGACTGACTGCCATACCAGACAAGATCCTCAGCAGATATAAGCAGGTTTTAGCTGTATGCCATGGGCACACAGCAACTCTAGAGCAGAGACATTCAGTCCAGCAAAGTGCTATGAAGCAAGCTTACAGGGTCCAATGCAGAGACACAACTCAATCTGTACTGATGCCTGCCAGACCATAAATACAACTGGATGAACTCCATATGGGCTGAAAAACTCAAATTAATACATTGCAAAACATCCATGAAGTTATTTGGGATTTTTTGGTTGAGTAGGTTTTTTAAGGCTCTTCTACACTTTATATATAGATAGGTGCAATAGAAATGTTTTATTAGCATACACATACAATTGTATGTGGTTTAAATTTAATTGTAATTACAGACTTTTTTAACAAAGTTCCAGTTGAAGATAGAAGCGCACTCTCAGCTCAGCTGGAACTAAAGTAATCATTACACAGTGTGGAATGGTAAGAAAAATGAACTCTGTAAGCTTATGCATAAAGTGACTGAGTTTAAGGGGCCCCTCCACACCCTAAAAAAAAAAAAAAAAAAAAAATTTGCTTTTTGACTTTCCATGTCTTTCCACCATGGCATAGTGTAAACTAACTTCTTCCAAAGTTAGGCAGATGCTGTACTGGATTTGGCTGGGATGGAGTTAATTTTCTTATGCCTAGATAGGCATGAATGTTCAGTGTGGCATGCTTTTTCTACAACACTCAAAAAATACATATTTTCCATAATTTCTGGTTTTCTACCTCACATGTCATTAGAACAGCCACTGTTCCTTGTGTCATCTTTTGTTCCCATGATATTGGTGATGACAGAAATATCTCTGGTTTGGCCAGTCTGTTTCCAGGCTTTCAGGTAGATGTCCAGTCCAAGTTTGTTTGGTTTTTTTTCCCCTTCATCTGTTCCACTATTTTTGCCAGTGCAGGCTGGTGTATTATCCACATTGAAAGAAGGTGAAACATGAGAGCACTGCCTTGGCATAGGGTGTTTCCCAATCTCCAGCATAATTTTTATTGCTTGCACTGTTTAATGGTTCCCTAATATTGTCTTGCTCTTTTGTGCTAATCATACCATATAGTGGGTAGTGTAAGCTAGTCTCTCTTCATTTGGCTTAACCTCTTCAGTGTTTGACTAGTACAGTATCTTTCTGCGTAGAACCCAGTTTAATTTGGGATAAGATGCCACAACTAAAGATGAAACCTTCATATAATTGGTGAAAATGACATTGCAGTGATTTACAAATTTGAAGTTCTTCTGTTCCAATGTCTCCTTCCCGATTTTGATACGTATTTGCCAAGAAACTTCACAATTTTATAGAGAACATCTTTAAAGAGCTGAAATAGGCTGCTGTCAGACTCAAAATTTTATCAGTTCTTCAGTGTAAATATTAAGACCAGATTCCTAGGGAAATTCATTCCTCTGTGTAGTTTTCACCCTCATAAGCTTCCTTTACTCCTTTCATATAAAGTGTGACCAGTATCTGAAAGAGGAAGCAGTTTTCCAAAGTCCACTTTAGAAAGGAGAAACAGAGATAATCCAGTATATGCATGTACATGTATATATAGCAATGCAAACTCCATGTCAAACTGACATTCTACATTTCTGTCACTCCTGGGCTGGAGTTGCAGAGTCCCAGGAAGCAATACAAGCCAAACAGCCGTGAATGACCACTTCTGACGGGTGCCACAGAAGACAGCAACAAGAAAATTAGATCTATACAGCTATGAATTCCTTGTTAGGAGTGAAGAGGACTCTAGTCTAACCTCCCAGAAACTAACTGCTATCACCTTCCATATCCTGATTAACTAATCACAGCAACGCTCTTTGCTCATGCTTTGAGCATACGGGATAGATACCATTCCTGATTCCCAGGGCTAAGGGTAAAAGGGCATAGCAAAAGAACCCTGGTTAAGTTTTGTCCAACTTGGAATGCAATATTTCCAGATAATTTGCCAGAAGTACACATTGCACTAAATTGAGACAAAAGAGAAAATAATAAGAGATTTGTAAGTTTATGATATTGCCCAATAAGCAATATGTTTTCTTAGTCTTCAGCCTTATCTCCTTTCAAAAATGCATCAGATTCTTCTTCAGTCCTAGAGGCTTTCTCTGTAGTTCAGGTGAGATCGTCAAGCCATATGTACATGACGGAGCACATTATATCCACAAAAAATATTAAGCCCAACAGCGTGCCCAAAGCAGTGGGTTTTTTTACTTTATGTGATCAACATGTTATTCCTACTTTTAACTCCAACATAACCCCCAATAATTTTGCAAATGTCTATCATCTTGAACGTAGAACTCTGTAAAAAAATGGTAGCTAAAAGAGCTGGTTTGCACAACAGGGATTAGGACTGGACCCAACATTTCAGCCTAATGCAGGTTAATACAGCTGAAGATCTGAATTTTAAAGTTTTAGTATCTGCACTGTGACCAACTGTCTACTCTATTAATTCTGTAAATTGACAACACTGAATGAGAGCAGAAATCTGCAGATCTCAATGCCAAATCAAAGCCAAATATATTGACTGCCATCATAATGTCTTTATTCATGAAAAGCGGGGGGTACACATGTGCACATAGATATTCTGTACACTGTATGCAAATTCTCATTCTATAAGAATTATACTGTTGCAAAGCAGAGCTAGGAAAGCTCTACACTAAGGCTACATCCCTGTGGAAATACTGCATGAAAAGGCTTTTTATTTTTAAAGATAAATTACATTTTTTGTATAATTGAGTCACACTTTTCATGTACCACTCAGCCTAGGGATGTCTGCAGGAGAAAAGAACAATATCTTACTAAATCCCTTTTAGGATCATTAAATTTAGATCACAAAACTCTCGCAGGCGTGCAATTCCAAACATGTCACAGAAACAAAAGGAACAACAACAAAAAATGACAAGCTTCCCTTACATTATTTTCCTTCTTTACAATGATGTTTAAGGTAGCAAAGTGTTAATGAATTCAGTACAATGTATCATGCATTGTGTTAGAACTTTTATATTGTTGAAAAATTGTCATATTTGGCTAGGCAGCTGCATGGAGAAAAAAAGCTCTGACAATATCTAATTGAGTCTATTTTTACTGTCTTTCAGATAACATTGTTAGAATTATGTACTGTACATATTTCTTATTTTTAGTTTCATACTCCCTCCCCCCCTCTTCACAGCCCTTCACTGCAACAGTATTTTACTACTGCTGATATAAATCCAGGTCATTTTCACAAAAGAAGAGTCCTATTCTGTAATATTGAAATGGGGCTACAAGCTGTTATGTAAATCACTATTAATAACAGAGTATTCAGGACATGTGTCTCTTAAAAGCTGGTCCTTTGGAGCGCTGACTGGGACACAAAAGCTTCAAGCTCTGTTTCCTACTTTATCATATGTTTCCTGGGCATGTTCAAGCTAAACATTTCATCTTTCCCTTGAGCCTTTCTGTAAAATGTGAATAGCAGAATATTTTCTTTTTTTCTGCCTTTTGAAACCATGAATGCTTCAATGCAAAGACTGCCTTTTCTGTGTATACATCATGTCCAGCGTAACTGCTCCAACTCATACACGCACACACAAAATTTCAGGTATTGGCATGGGATACTTGTAGGGCTTTCACCACAACAGCTTTACATCTCTCACCCTTACCCAATCAGCCTATTCTCAGCCTTTTCACTCATGATTTTTCATGAGTCTCCCAAGCCTTCATAGTCTTGTAGGAAAATCAGGGAGGCAGGTTAGTCACACAGACAGAACCATTTTCTCCAAGGCTAGAGAAAGCATGTCCTGTGCCTCATCCTTTGCAGTAGTCTGGTTTCCCACTTGAACTGGCTAGATGAGTTGCATGGCACTAACCAGGACTGTCAGGAGCACAAATTTCAGACTGAAAGTCTTTTTAAAAGGAATCAAGTTGCCTGGGGATGCACACACCAAGCAGCACCACCACTGCAAAAGCACAGGTGGAGAAAGTTACTCTTCTGCACAGCCAGCCGAGAGGACTGGACCTTCAATTTGTGCAAATGTAGATACCATATCCTGCTTCCATGCAGGAGAACAGCACACCAAACTAGATAAAGCAAGCCAGGCAGGTCAAACAGCCTCAAGTCACCACACAGAAACACATTTATTTAAAATTACTACTACTCAGTCTGAATCTCTCTTAAAAAACATCCCACAACTTAAAAACAACAGAAAAACCCATACCAATACCATCACCTCCAAATGCTGCTGTTTAAATATATTTTTGTACCCACGCGCTCAAGGCACAGACTTTTGGGAACAGGATCCTCAATGAAAATTTCAACCAGTCATGACCCAAGAGAGCATTTTGCTATATATATATATACTGGGGAGACTATCAATAGCTGGGCTCCACAATGCTTTGGAGGAAAACATTTACTGAGAAGCAGCAGAATTATTTCAGGGTCAAGGTGCAGGAGAAGACAGTAAGTAAAGAGGAGTTTCAAGATGGGAAAGCAAACCACCTCACAAAAGTTACAAAGACTGCTCAGCTTGCTTACTTTGAGTTTCTGTGACTTCCCTGGTTAGCTCCTATTAGCTCTACCAAGATTTTTCCCCAGAAAGTAGAGGAAAAATGTCTCCTCTTGCACTTTGATAAATGTATATTCATATGGGTAAATTGAAACACTGAGCAAGAAGTCAAAACTCCAGAAACTGAAACTAGTGCATTTAATGGAAAAAAAATTTTTAGTTTTACGTTTTACTTTTTTTCCTCCCAACAATAGAGACGTTGAGTTTAGACTGAAAAGCAAGATATTTTGCAGAAGACTGACAAAGTAAAATACGAATTCCCTATACCTCCTCCTTGTCCCTTACCCTCCAATTCAGTCTTCTATAAAAGCCTATTTTATTGTTTTCTGCATGACACCCCACATTCTCATCATAGAAACCTAATACTGAAACATTGTTCTGAGTGACTCAAGCTTGTGTAAGCTTTTAGGTGCCCATGGGGACACTGATTATTAGAGGAACAGGAGTGAAAAAAGGAATGAAAATAGAACTTGGAAAGCATGGCAGTCTCAGGGAAGAATAGTTCGGATCTAATGAGGAGCTGTACCTGTGAAACCTAATAGCCAGAACAGAATTAGCCATTCAGGGCGACTTACTCAAAACAGTTCTTACAGCAGTTTTAACAGCAGAAATGCTCCAAACCATTATAAAGTGCAGCTGTAGATACAAGTAACAAATGCATGAGTTAGTAGACCTGCTCCTCTGTTACAGATGCCCAGAGGCTATGGTCAGACATCCAGGATATGAAAATGGATACACCATATAATCAAGACCATAATGCCCACGGCATTCACTTCCATTTAGCCTGCAGGCTTCTGAAAGTACAGGGAAAAGTCTAGTCGATTATGGGAACTGGCATTATAGATGTACTGCCAAAGAGAGCAAAATTCTCTAATATGATAACACCACTTTTCATTTTTCATGAGTTTCCTGATTTACAGTGCATAACATACTGGTCTGAACAGATGGATTTAGGAATCGATTTGCTTGTGCGCAAACTCTCTTCCGTTATTAAAAAAAAATCAGTATAATTTTCATGTGTGGATCTACACAAAGACTAAAAATGGAATGTCACCAACTTTGTAGGCTGAACTGTAATAACCTTAACACAGATTCTGCCAATGTGTCTCTGCCTCTTCTCAGTAGAGGTGAGGACTGGGTCTCACATGAAAAGTTTTTTAAAAAACAAATTAAATCTGCTTGACTACTACTGTTTACTGTCTAGTGTTATTATGTGACTGCATCTAAAATAGTAACTGCTAATGACAAAAAACCCAGAAATACTTAGTAAAGGAGATTTCCACTTTCTGAGTGCAAGATGAGCTGCAGCCTCATAATGATTACTGTGACATTTATTATTAAAAGTATATTTTTGGAAATGAAAGGATATGTCAAGGTTTTTTGTGCAACATACAGTCTGACCCTTAACTGTCTGCTGTCCATACTCAAGATTATGGTTTAACATGGGAAAATAAGCATCATGTTATGGTCATTTTATGTTCACTTCCAAGCTATACACAAGATAACCATATGCACAAGCCTCCTGCAGAAACACAGAACATGAGAGTGCTACCTGGACTATTGGCTCCTGGCCTCATAGCTGCACACTTCATATAAGGCCTTTCATAAGCAGTTAAACCTCCATCTTGGAAACATTAATTTTGGTCCATAGGGCTCATGGAAGGCAGTTCTAGTCTCTCACTGCTCTGATAGTTAGGTTTGCTCCTGATTTTCAACCTGAAGCAACTCATGGCCAACTCACACCGTTTGTTCCCAAGTGTTCAGTGTTCTTGCATCTTCACTTCCTCTATATAGTCTGCTTCCTCTGTTGTTCAGTTTTTCTCCCTTTCTCTTCTTTCCTTCCTGTCGCCCATGCTGTCCTTAAGAGTTTCCTGGGTAAATTACTGTTTGCAAGGACCTACTTGACAGCAAATTATTCATTTCCATTTTGCACAACTATGCAAGTAATTTATTTAAGAATCCTGTTGAATGTGTGTACATATAACACACACAATTGTTACTGGTAACTGCATTATCAAACAGCTCAACATGACACAAGCAAAAACAGAGACTTCTTTTTTGTGTCAGTAAGAACACTTACGCTCACTAAGGCAGAAAAATATTTTTTGGCTCTTAGTTCTTTTTATAGCAAAGTCAGTTTTCAGAGAGGTTCTGCAGGACATTTCCTACCACAGTGGAGTCGCAGAAGCAAGATTGTTTTCTCTGAAATGTCTCTGCTTCTGGCAATTGTCAAAGAAAACACACTGGACTAAACACACCATTCATTTGCCCCAGCATGCATCATGCAAGCAGTTCTTACAACTGAGTTGCAATACTGGACCAATGCTCAGGTTTGTGAACAAATTCCTGCCATAAGTGTCAGTCCCACACCATCCTTCATTTTGATAACTACCCTTAATAAAATTAGCAGAGACTGATTATACATTCTTTCCTCTCAAGTAAAAGTAAACACTGAAAAATCATTGTAAGGAAACAAGGACATCCATAAAGGGTCAAAGTTTCAAAGGAGCATAGGTAACAGGATGTAACTATATCTCTATTGTGTTCCCTGTTTATAATCCAGGAATCTAGCTGGTAGGAAATCAAAGATGAACTAGAAAGTAAACTCAGTTTTAAAACATCAGAAACAAAGCTGAATTTCATAAGCCAATGTACAATCCATCTTGAAAACGTGGAAAAATTAAGCCTTGTGCACGGTTTGAGGCTTTATCAAATTTACACCCTTAATATTTAAAATTATGCAATTGCTGCAAGGCCTCCCTCTATCTCTTTTGGAAAGTCTAATACAAAACTTTCATTAAAGGAGACTGTAATCTTGTCTGTGGAGCCAAATAATTTCCTCCTACCCCATTTAAGAAAGCTCTTATTTTACAGGCCAGCTTTGCTTGTAATACATGCCCATTTTGTAAAGGGCTGTAACTCATGCCAGCGAGACTAGTGGATGAGCTGAAGTAGAATAAAGAGATTATCCTGGTGACTTGGGGGAAAGAAGTTCATCTGGCAGCTCCATCTGATTAAAAAAAAAAAATGTATTTTGCATTCTGAAACTGATTTCACTTCTCTTTCCCTTTGCATTTCACAGCACATTACAGCCAAGTTGCTTTTTCCTTTTTTTGTTCTTTCCTCTGTTCACCTTCCTCACTTCCCATGCACTACTGTTCTCCTAACTCTCTGTATACTTTGTATTGCCCACCTTCCTCCTTGCCACACTATCTCACTGGGGATCCCCCTTATTTTCCACACTTCTCGATCTTCCTCTTTAGAGTGATTCCCACATAACTGAGTCCTCCTTCCAGGAGCTTCTCATTCCTACAATGTCCTGAAGGGCTTCTAGCCCGATAACCACCTTTTATCACACACACAGATCACACACAGCAAAAAGCACCCCTCTGGATTGCAGTCTGCTCCCCTCTACACCAGGGCTCTGGATATTCACAGCACTGGGGTGTCCTATGCTTTGTGAAGGCAAACAGCAAGCCCTTCGCTCCTGCAGGCCAGGTCCTTCTCTACCAGGAGGGAGAACGAGTATGTCACTGCTGCTTTGATTCACCACAGATTTCCCAGACAGGTAGCCAGAAATGCACTCCAATCGTGTTCTTTAACCAGGGATCTTACAGCCCACGTAGGGGGTTCCCAAATCACCCTGCTCAGCTGGAGTTTTGGAGTGTGTCTATTAAAAACTAAGACTTTTCCATGTAGGATAGCCCAAGAAAGAGAAGAAGAGAAGGAGAAACCAACTCCTAACCATTGATCCCCAAACTCTGCTCCCACTGAAATCAGAACAGCCTTCAGGCTCAGGTCATCTGGTTTGAAGCCCCCAAAGATCATTGACCAAATGCAGATTATGACTGTTTTGCCATTCAACAATTCCCCTTCTCACCAAGAGATACAATCTGTACTAAAGCTTACAAAAAATAAAACCCATCTATGCTCTGTGTGTCTGCATCCAGAAGTGGTGGCTTTTGTCCTTTTGTGCTGCTCGAAAACAAAGTAGAGAATCTTCCCCATTTATTGCTTTCAGAACCCTAAAGGTTTTGAAATAATGTCTTTGCCTTTCAAGCCAGAAGGGTTGGAAGCCACAATATAGAAAAAGTAAAAAAAAAAAAAAAAAAAAGGAAGGAAAATTGGCAAACAAAGAAAATGTTTTTTGAAAGCATTCACTCAGCAGTTCAGAATCGATCTGCAGAGTGTGTTCCACTTGGGTTTGCTTTTCACAGCCATTAGAGCAAGAAAGCTCTATTTGCACTCATGCTCTACCAAAGGGGTGGGAGACTGTAGACAGGGGCCTTGTCAACTGTGCGTGCCCCAGCTCGCATCGCAGCCTAGCAGAGTTAGGCTGCTATTGCACAGAAATAAGCAAAGGCCTGGTCAGAGGCTGGGCTAGAGGCCTACCCCGGTTAAAGGGAAAAAGCATCAAAATATCAGAGACAGCCCAAATGCTCACACTCCAAACTGTTCCCTTATACATCAGAAAAGGCATTTTACTGCAAAACTGGTCAGAAAGTGCAGACAGCTCTGTCCCTACTTCCCTTCTTTCCAGCCTCAGAGAATTAGTCACTCACAGGGATCACTGGACACTGCACCATGGGGAACGATGATCTTCCCCTAAGCTTCCCTCTCCCCTACCCACCATTCAGTTATTCAGTATTCAGCAGCCAGAAACTACAGGCTAGCTCCAAAGCAATGACTCTGTGAAGCAATAAAAGCTGTCATTTAGCCTGATCTGATATTGGGGAGTTTCTATAGGTCAGGACCATACTTTCTTAGGTAAGAAAAAAAGAGGGGAAGGCAGCTGAATCTTTCCTTAAATCACCTATTGGTGTATACTTGGTAATTCAAATAAAAAAAGACAATGCGAAAAAGCACGTCTACCCCGAGGCAAGTAAGGGGATAACCATCTGTTTGACCTTTAATCAACACCAACTCAAATTGCTCCATCATGTCTACAGCTACAATCTGAACCACTTGCAGAAAGGAAGTTATTTATCCCAATGATCTCCTGTAAACTTCACATTTTCTCTGTAATCTGAAAAGACTGCCAAAGTACTATTTATTTACTTCCTACCATAGAGGCTGGTTCAATGGACCTTCCACAAGTAAAAGAAAAACCAAGCAAGCAACCCTTTCTCTGTCACAGAGCAGGCAAGGTCCTCGCTGCTGGAATGCAAGACCCCGAACATCTTTGGCATATCTCCTGTACATTGACACAAAACAGTACAGGAAGGAATAGCTGTTTGACCTCTCCTTCTACTGACAATAAGCACAACAAACATATGGGATGTTTCTCTGTAGTGAGAAGAGCAGACAAATTCTTAATTTATTTAATGTTATCAGAGGCTGGAAGTATTCTGTGACTTAGAAGGTCCCCTACAAACTCAGGCTTTCATGAAGAGATTATTTTATAACCATGGAAAGAAATATATTTAGAGATCTGTTGACCTGAGACTTATGAAAAGTATCAGGTTACAACCATCTTCATAAGTTCCTGTTGTTTTAATTCTAACTTCCTGGCTATAGAAGAGACTCAAAAGTTCCACTTTTCAGAATAAATTTCACTACTTTAAGATTTTTAGAAGAAAAAAGCACACAGACTTTAATTTAAAAAAATACATGCTTCTCTAACAAGTAGTCCAAGGCTCCATGGCAGGAATATTTGACAGCACACTCTTTCCCATCTTTGCTCTGGCAAGATTTTTATACCATGCCTATGGCACATCAGAGACCTTCACCCTAACAGCCACCATCCTTTTTCAGTAATCAGTACTGACCTGTCATCAGCCAACATGCGAAATTCTTTCCTGATCTCAAACAGGTATCATGATGATAGTCTATACCGTAGAGTGTGTTACATCTACATATTCTGCTGCATAATTTGTCACCAAGAATCACTTCAAGTCTCTTGTAGTGTTTCTGAATATGCTGCATAGATTTGAGTCATCCCGTTCACCCTATTACTTGGTATTTTTCTTTAAGGCTGTTCCCTTTGTTGGCCTAAGAAACTTTAATATATAACAATGAAGAATAAAAAAAATTTTTTTTAAAGAGATCAAATTCTAGTTCTGCATCTACTCACAAAGCTGCTCATTTTTAATGAAAAAACAAGTCGTCATTAAAATTCCTTGCAATAACCACAGTACCCATATCTTTCATGGAGCTTCAGGAGAGGTGCTGTTTTTCAGCAGAGCCAGACTTAGGCCTAGCCTGTGTCAACAACTCTAGGAAAACAAAACAGAAACCATTTAAACAAATCTATCTGAGTTTAAGCATTCTTCCTGACAAGTTGTGACTGTGCAGAAATTCTTTTTAATGCTTTGGTGCTACTGCCATAATTAAATATCACAGATATTCACTCAGAACTACAGCAACACAAGTGTAATTTTCACCATGTCAAAAATACAATGAATATCATACTTCCTACTCATCTCCTGGCCACAGCATGACCCAAAAAGAAAAAGAAGGAAGAAAAAAAAAAGAAAAGAAAAAAAGATGTGGGAACTGTCTCCTTGGGAAAGGCTGGAATTTCAAGTCTTGGCACTATTTATGCATACTATGATTTCTTATGCACAGTCTCTATAGCATGAAAAAGCCTACATCAAATATGACCATCTTCTGAAGATTCTGTGTGGGTTTCGAAAAATCACTTTGCACATTCCAGTGCTAGTAGGTACCCACACTGAGTTATGAATAACTCCTAACATGTCTCAAAGCCAGCAAGCCTCTGGCACTACTTCAGGATATGCCTGGCAAGAGAGAGTTTTCCTACAACTGTCATATTAGACTCAGGTAGCATTTTGGAAAAGGATATTCTACCTACTGAGCAATCTTTTTTAAGAAAGGGTCACCCAAAACACTCTTCTTTATATATAGATGTGCAAAGGGGTTTTTAAGCCTGGTTTCCTCAGAAAACAAGGCTGATGCAACCACATTTTTTTATCTGGTTTTCCCCAAAGCTTCCTGTATCAGCACATTTGCAAGTAGAACTAGTATCAAAGATAAGGAAAAGCTGCAAGCTGGGCTTGTGCACTTACTGGTCCCTAGAAAAGTTTACATTGGGAAGACCAAAATAATTTTCTGCTTTTGAAATACCAGGATGATAACCCTAGGGTAGAGACAGGAGATTCTTCCAAGCCATGGGAAAATGTCAGATTTCACTATCAAGCATTATATGCAGGTCCATCGAAAACCAGTCCACAATGGTTCCTGTGCTCCTGGAATCATTTGCTTTTACCTTTCATTTTGCTGCTAGTATCAATGTAGCTCAGCAACATTAGAGCTCAGAGATATTCTGTTCTGGTTGCACTTGTGTATGTCTGTACACTTTGAAAGCTACTTCATTGCTTTTTTGTTCCCATTTGGAAAGAGAATCTGCATCAGATTCACCAACAAACATGCTGGGCAGACAGGTCCCATACATCAACCTCATTCATTACACAGGCCTCTTGGAAAGAGCCTACACCTTCTAGTTCCTTCATGCATACACATTTTCTGAAGATTTATTTTTATTTAACATATTTCAGTGACACTAAGAAAATTTAGCAGGGGTCACACTCTTTCTCAAAGTAGTAAAATCAGTATGATTTGACCCACAAAAGCAAGGTCCAACCCCAATTTTTCAGAGCACGGAGGAGAAAGAATCTAGAGCTTTAGTTCACTCTTAAATCTAGTTTAGAGCTCTGAAAGTACATCTATATTTGCACTGTGTTCTCATTTGGCAGATAAGCGATAAAATCACTCAGTTTTCTTGATGCTTTCAGCTGATGGTAGGCAGATTTTACATGGCTTGCTTTATCTGATTTTTACTTTTAAAAAAAATATATATATCCAGGAATGAATGAGAGCATTAGCCTCCACACATTCTATACTTTATGCTATTTACTACTGGATAGCCCTGGAATATTTGCAGCTGGCTGTACTGTGTTTTGTACAATGTAGCTCTTTATCATGTTTTTTATCAAAGAACTGTGGTTTAGCACAGAATGAGGCAGTGCTGTATTGAAGCTGTAATGTGGCTCAGGTTACCAGATTGCGTTTTTGATGATTTGATATTAAAGTGCTCAACACAAAATAAAAATCAACATTTAAGAAATGCAAGTGAGAAAAGCTCTAAATAGAGACTGAATAAACTATAACGTTATGGAGATTTTGCCTTACTTTCTATATTAAAATGAGTAGCTTTGAATAAATACAAGTGAATCTCCCTATTATTTTCTTTCTGAGGCAAATCTTATACTAAACTTTTGCTAGCAGAAAGTCAGGGGTGCGAGGACATGGGATTTGCAACCAACACAGCTGTGCTGGCAAAAGGCCCTAGCATAGATGTGGTTTTACCGGCAAAATTGAGCTTTTGCCAGCATAGCTAATTTCTCTCTTGGGAGTTCGTTTTGCCAGTACAGCTGCATCCAGACTAGGGATCACTGGTGTTATAGACTTTCACAGCTCTACCATCAGTGACTTGCAAGTGTATGGACGCTCTCGGTCTCAACCTAACAGTAGTTTGCCAATGTATGTACACGTTGGTCTGAGATGGAAACCATGAGCATGCAACAAAAAAACAACCAACCAAACAGAAAAGTTACCTGGCTCCTCCAATACTGCTTCCAGTGTCCTGAAGTTAGTATTAGGGCTCTTCTTAACACAGTCCTTTGCATACCTCACACAACATTTTTTACTGCCACAGCTAGTAATTGTTTATTGAAGCAGAGGCATATATGTGAGTATATTGTATCTTTAATCTTTTAGGGAGAAGCTTTACTATTACAGATGCTTCCTTTCTTTCTTTGTTCTCTTCTTGACTGCTTCCAGCCACCTCACTCTTCTATCCTTTTTCCAGAAGGCTACATTCAACATATTTACTCCGTTTCTTGCCCTCCTTTCTTATCCTGACTGCTTGCTGTAGGGGTATCACAGGATACTAAGCTAAACTTAGAAGGCAAGTTGAATTGTCCAACTACCTCCCTCCTTTCTAGCAACTTCAGGAATGCCACCTTCTCTCCACTCCCTCTACTTTCCACAAAGCCTTTATGCTTCTGGGCTCAGCTCTGGTTTGCAGCTGATACCTATGCTAATAATTGCTATCAATCAGCTGCAGTTCCACCACCTAGTTATCATCTTTGCCCATTGCTCATTTCTCATCCTAAAGGACTTCTGCAGCATGCCATTTCTGATATGCTGCTGAAGTTGTGCTTTAAAGTGTTGATCTACTACCACCTACACCCTCGTATCAGTTCTTCTGTCTTTCTCAAGCATTATTGCCTCCTGCCTGTAGTTCTCTTTCAAACTGGGATCTATCCTTTTTTCTGTGGGAAGTACTTTCTGCTGCCGCACTAGGTATCAGACAGGACTGCTCCCCCTGTACGTTCAAGAAGCTATTCTGCTCTAGTCAGAGTGCAACTTTTGCAGTTAGACACTACAGAATACAACTGCCTCCCCTGTGCCTCTTCATCAGTAGAATTCTGAAGATGTTGCTCCACGTGACTGTCTGCAGAGCAGTGTTTTGATTTTTTAATAACTCCTCTGCCTTTAACCTACAGTAAAAAACCAAACATGGTACTACTCCTGCTGGTAATGGAGAAAGACCAATCATAAAGTAAAAGTGATTAATTTACATCAAAATAAGTCAAAAGAGTAGGAATATTCTATTTTCTACCACTGCTAAGAGCAGACTCCAGTGAAAATGGGAAACTGTCTTAAACAGATAAGATTTCAGCATCTCAAGCATTTGGCAGGGGGAAAACGATGACTGCTAAAATATTGAATGTTTTTCCTTGAAAGATTGTTTTTAATGCTCCTTTATATAGCTGATTTAAACAACCACAAAATACACTACCTTTTAAAAAAGTGTTGTGTTCTTTCTTGGGATTTAAACTGAACCATCTAAATCTGTCATTTAAGTTGAACTTTTAATGATCAGAGTACCGTGAAATTATAATTCCCAGCATCCTTTGAGGATGCCTGCTTTTCAGTTCGGTTTCATATACAAATACATGGGCAGCAATTAAATTCCAACAGGCCACTTTGTTCTGTATCAGCCACCATCAAGAGTGGCATAGCCAGCACCTCTAAAGAGGCTCCAAAGTCAGCAGCATCAGAGGTAGTCTGCACATATGCATAAGGGGTTGCTTTGTTAATAGTCCCTCAGCATAGCAAACTAATGCCTTGATTACTAACATCCTCAAACAAACAAATGCAACAAGTTGCTACCAGATTTCTTGAGAAAGAGTAAAAGTCTTGAGTGATATTTCTTTGAGAAATAGATTATGTGTATCAACCAATTAATAAAAGGCAAGTTGGAAAAAGATTTCTTTTTCCTCCTATCCCAGATACGTCACTGCAGGTAAAATACAAAAGCGTTCCTTAAGAGATAAAATTAAACCCCAGAAATCTCCCATTAGAAGACACAGAATTCAGCTCTAACACAAAGCATCTTGCATCCTTTTTGGCAAAGGGGCATACAGATAAAGGGATAGAGCTGGCCCTGACCACGCACTTTTTATCATCATGACTAGGATAATCTCCCATGAGATGAGCAATGTGTTTACACATCAACTGGGTGTGAACTGGCAGGAGTGCAAGGCCCTCAGTAAAGCTGTACTTATCCTGAAAGGCAGCTGGATGTACCATCCTGCAATGGGGATCCCTGATGGATGGAAGCCTCTACCCATCTCCTGGGACCTTATACTGGGAGAGCTGCAGGGTGTTGGAAAATATCCTTCCTTGGGTCCAGGGTTTAGTAGTTCCCTGCACAGATGGCCATTATTTTGAAGATTGTCTTTCTGAGGAGACTAACTTTGCTCGGTCATTATCCAGAAAAGAGAGAGATGTAATTTAGGGTTATGGATTCTACCTTGAAGATCAGGTGCCTACAAATCGGTTGCTGCAATGAAATTTCAAGTGTCCAAATCTTTAGTGGGTCTTTCCAGTGTTTGCATTGTTTGATTTTGGTTTATTACAATATTCATATATTTATATCTGCCTCTCCCAAATTGCTGACACATAATCTTGACCTTAGCTCTGCCTTCCTGCAGCGTTTTGTCAGAGAAGTTCCACAGTTATTTAATATCCAAACAAAAGCAGTAAACAAGCACAAGAAGCAAACCTGTGATACTTCTAATGATCTGTTATTTAGTACTGGTATTGAATAATTTTTATTCATTTTAGAGGACATTCACTAATTTGCTAAACAAACCCATAGCTAGTTGGTTGTAAATGAGGCTTACAACGGTTTTGGATTTTGGGGCAAGCATATAAGACTACCACACTGTATAGGTGAATCTGGCCTTTACATTGTAAATCTATTTTGCTCTACTGTTGTTTTTTTCTGAGAACATGCAAAATGGTGTCAGGACAAAGCCAGTTCCTATACTTGAATTTTTTTTTTTTTTTTTTATTTTTTAAAATACTAAAGAATAGTGATTATGTAGCCATGAAGACTTTAAAGACCAAGGGAAGCAGTCCAAATAACCTACCAGTGAAAACTCTTGCTGTGTGTATTCTGTCCTTCATACCCTGGAGCTGTTACAGCCAAAGGTGATGCTGTGTTCATTTTAGCCCCAGGAAAAGGGTGATACTTGCCTGGGACACTGCAAGAGTCAGAGGTTCAACTTGGGAATCCTCCACCTGGAGTTCTCCAGGCAACTGGCCTGGGCTGAGCTGTGAACAGCTTGGCTTTATTACACTCTCTTTTCTCCAGATTCAGTGAGGATGCACAACTGCTACTAACAGTTACTGAGTGTTTAAAATGCCTCCAATTATGCATTGTTGAAACAATTTGAGACAGAGGAAATGATACAGATGCTGCTGGTTTGTTGGTTTTTTTTCCAAAGGGAACCAGTTTTCATTTCTATTAAATGCAAAGAAATGAAGGGGTTTAATTGTCAATTCTTAGAAATGTATAGAAATAAATAAAACTTAAAGAAAAGATACTGTATGTCCAAAGAGGATATTCTGCCTTTTGTGGGGGGACTTTTTGTATGAAATAAAAAGGTGAATTCTTGTCTCAAGTGCAAAGCAAAACTCCAGTATAATCAGTGGGATGCAATAAGCACATAACTTTGCATTTGGTGGCCATATGAAAATGCACACTTGATTACGTACAACTTATCATATGGGCCAGGTAATGACAGGACTGTGGTTCAAATTGACAAATTCCAACAGATTTTTTGCTAAAGCTTGGACTTTTTACATGCATTTGGGAGAGATTCTCACACACACACACCCCCAGTACCAACCACAGGTTTGCTAAGTACCCTAACAGTACAGGCTGCAGATTCAACTTATCCTGAGCTTTGCATTTCTCAGCTATTATCAATTTGCATCACAAGCATAAAGTTATTTAATATACAAAAGCTTTAATGCTCCTTCCACATCATATAACAACACGTTTATCTGAGTGCTAAATAAAAGCTTTCAGAACTTTAAAGTGACTTTATGAATTGTACGTACCATAAAATAAACATTAGAGTATAATAATATTCTGTAATTTGGAAAACAGCAACAGAAACCAGTAGAAGACAAAAGAACAAATGCTTGAATAATCTGCTGCATGTCAGAAACATTAAATTAATTTATGCAATAATGTAAGCACAGTGATGTTAAGGTAATATGAAGGACATAAATTATACATTATTATTGTCAGTTCTAGCACTTATCTTAGTGGTATGTCAAAATAAATCCTGATATGTTAATATTTATAGAAATGAACAACAAGTGTTACAGCTCAGGGATTCATCTGTGATATTTTTATATATAATTTGCATTTGCACATATGGTTGTCATTGTCTTTTCTGTAATTTGAGAGGTAAGCATCATGCAATTCATTTCTAATGCATTTTACATTACCATGAAAGCACATTATGCTTCCTCCACTAACGCTTTTCAAATAGATGGCCTGCAATGATTTAGAGATTGCACAAAACGACTCAGCAAATGGGTGACAATCTACCTGCAAAATCTGCAGTAACAATAGGTTACTGGTGAGCAAAGTGCACAGTTTGCTAGTGACAGATTGTCTCCATAGAGTAAATACATCCCAAAGTTCTTGCAGTGATGCATTTCTTAAGGATTAATACCTCTGAAGAATACATCTTTTCATTCTTTACGTTTTCACACAAGATGGGGGAATAATTCATCCTCCTCCCCCTAAAATCTGAGGATCTGTATTTTACCTACTTTTATCATCCCCATTTTCATCCAACAGATCGGTTTCTGGCTGAAGGTAACTGGACACAACTTGACTTAGCATTTGAAGCTGACACGAGAAGTTTCCAGAAAAACAATACAAGAGAAGGTTCCCCTCCAAGGATTAAGTACACTCACAGTTGCTGCTACCCCAGAAGCAAGAGGCATACATTCTTCCTTCAGCAAGAGACCATAATTCCTCCCCTAAGTAAGGGTGGGTTAGGGATTTTGGCCTTGGGCCATGTCTTCTGGGGTCTGGGAACCATGCTTTGGATAAAAAGGTAGCTATAGAGCTTATAAATTGCTGAGTCTACAAGTAAGGCTACTGTTTCTAATTACCCAAGATCATTTTGCTGTTTTCCAGAAAAGAAGTGTGAAAATACTTATATTCCCTGATTCAGCAGTAAAAGACTTAGCCTGAGCCTTACATTTGTGTTCTGCTTATGGAAGGACTGCCATGTCAAAATGATTTGGCTAAGTCTGATGATCCTATCTTTTCCCAATTGTCTCATACACAGCTGAAGTTTGTTGCCCCGAAGTTCATCTGTCAGGATTTCCAGTGCAGAAGAATCTAAGTTCAGATTTTTGTATCTTTATTAATGCAGATGCCTTTTTTTAAAAAAACTCGACAACTCTCCCCGGTACCAACCTTTATGCTCCATCTTATCTTCTGAAAGGGCTCATTTGGAAAAATATCTTCATATTTTACTTTTAGTTTCCCTCCCAAAGTATTTCTGAGTCTAATTACAAGTCTATGAAAATCAACCTAAACATTCATTTTGATGCTACCATAGGCACTGAATCCAGAGGACAAAGAGTAGAGAAAGTTAAAGGATAAGCCATGAAAAACATTGCCTATTGTATGTTGTGGCCTAACACACAGCCAAGCTCCACTTGGCATTTCATTAGCATACAAGAAGTTACAAGAGAAAACACGGGGAAGTCTCAGAGAGCGGTTTCTGATCAGCATACTCTAAAATCAGCCTAACACTTGAGAGAAGGGGCTGCACAGGCGAAAATTGAGAGTATAAATTGTCCAGTAAGCCCTTTGTCAGATGTGACAACATGGACGAAAAGTCCTACTTGATTTCATCTTTCAACAGGAAAAAACCCAAAACTCAATGACCACATTTTCACAGAACCCATGTACAATTCAGGAGAGTGAAAAGTGGCACAAGGAGTACAATCTCTTTGTACATGAAAACCGTACCTGAAAGAATTCCATACCAGTACAAGCAGCAAACTATATACATTGAAAGTATGTAAGTAAAGTATAGCATGTGGGTCTGATTTATCACTTGCCTTTTGTTTATAACATTTTATGCTCCAGAGAAGTATATGATTCTCTTCCATCATTGAAATGAAACTCCTGTCATCACTGCAGTGAAATGAAATACTATAAAAGGTCACTTGAAAGTTCTGGGAACAGAGAGGAAATAGACTTGGTGTAAGTGTGGAAAAAGCTTCTAAGCATGCAACTTTACAATAGCATTTAGTCCCTATGGGATAGGTCTTCAGCTACGATAAATGTTATCACTTCACTGAAATCAGTGGAAGAATAGCAAGCGATGTCAACTGAGGATTTGTCCCACTGACTTGAAAGGACGTACTTACAGTGCACACATTTAAAACAAATGTATAAACCTTTCCAACACTGGGGACTTTAATGTAAGCACACCAAATCCTGAAGTCCTTACTTAGTATTTTATACTACTCTTATTCAGAAATCTCTCACTGGAATCAATCAGGATAAGTAATGAACAGAGTACTAAAAGGTGTTTTCAGACCAAGATACTACATATGAGTCTTACATGTCAAAGCTGTTGAGAAATGCTCTTTAGCAAAATAAGGTGTTGAGTTTCACGTAAATTTGTATTCTGGAATGAAATCTTTTTTGTTTCTTGGGCTTAGGAAGGAAGGGGCTCCTTTATTTTTATTTTTTTGTTATAACTTTCCCAATGTAGATGAAGCAGAGAAGAGAGAGTGAAAACAGGAGGGAAGTTGGAAGTAAGCATGTGTATACATTATAGATTTTAACTGATTCAGTACCAAAAAGGGAAAAATAAGAGAGGCAAGAAAAAAACTTGATTTCTAAAATAGTGAATGTGTTTTGCAAACATTACTCATTTTTCAACTTTATAAAACAGAAATGATGTCAAATATTTTAAAGTACTCCATAAACACTTTTTCCATTTTCCAGCTGGTTCTTGTACACATAACCTTTTAGATTTTATATATATTTGAGTAGAATTTTACAAAAATATAAGATAATGTTAAAGGTGTTTAATGTGGGCCCCTCCTTCTTGAGCACTCATAAATCCTGATAAGGGGAATGGGAGTTTAAAGTATAAAAGCATATTGTGCATTCCCTCCAATTTCTTCCTCACTTGGTTTCATCTAGACTTCTGTTGTATGTATTTGTATAAATTGTGCAAAGTTACTGGAAAATTCCAATAATGGGCATACAGAAAAACAGAGTAACAGGCACTTGCCAGCTAGTAGGGAGGAAAAGGTGCAACTTTATAGTGTGCTGATAGGGCTAGAGCTGCTTCTCTCTCTTAGATTTAAAGGACCCTTTACAAAATGGTCACTACAGCAAAGGTATCTTTAAGAGGTATTTGATCTTGGCTGCCTAGTGGGGTTTAAGTGGCAGCCTGATGCTCGTTGCTTGTTTCTTTGGTTTCGTTTGAGCTTGCTATCACTGCACTGCAATGTATTTTTTGGGTCACTTCTTTTTCTCCCCTCTGTAATGTCTCTAGTTTTGTTTATTTCTCAGTGCAGCTTAATAAGGGCTTCCTTGTTGCCTTTGGCTCTGTCCATCACACTCCTTCCCTACTTTGTCTTCCTTATCCTCCTACCCTCCTTTTTTGTCACTTTCTCACACGTGACGTTTCTTCTTGTCTATCAAACATAGTGTGCTTCCTCAGCTAGACCACAGTGTCCAAGAGCACTCCTACCCAAAAGATAACAGGACATATCCTCAGCATTTAGCCAGGAAACCAGCAGGCCCCCAGGCAATGCTTCTGCATGGAGAAAATCCTTAACTGGCATTGAGCCACTAAATCAACGTATATGGCATGGGCTTTTCTTGCCCATGGAATACAGGGTATGTTTGGAGTATAAATGGACTGACTGGACAACCCTGGTGCAGTATCAGCTCCTGGAACAATTCTGCAGGCAGTCAGCCAACCATGAGTTAGCACAGTCCTGACATTAACCTAAATTATACTGGCCACCAGGAAATGGCTATGGGATTTGGAATGGGTAAGCATGCATAAACCTGCTGCTGCTTCAGCATTTTCAATTTCTAAAAGCATTTCCTTCTGCTTCCCTACATGCAGCCATCACCAATGTGTTCTTTGGTCAGATACAGTGCTCTGCTCCCTAGAAAAATTCTGTTTCTGTTTCTCTCCACGGCACAAACTCCCATGACTTTCTGTTACCAAGCACAATTTCCATTAAATCACCTCTTAGGTCTCTTCAAGGTCTCCTGACCCTGTTGAGCACCAGCTAGCTTGTCTAGACAAAAGAGGTTTAACACTACAATATCCCCGGCAGGGCAGAGAAGCACGTCTGGCTAGAGAGAAGGAACAGAAGTCAGAGAGAACCAGAATAGGTCTAATATCCAGCCGCAAAACAAGCTCTCCTATACACAGATAGGACCTACTGTATTGCCAGATCTGTATTTAGTGAGTCCTAAAGTGACATATGCCTTTGTGAAGGAGAGCAACAACACGTTTCTCAAACTTCAGGATCTATTTATACTTTTCTACAACGCTCACCACTCTCACCTGGGACTACATTGAGTCAAATCAGCTTGCTGTATTGCTTCAGAGTCTCACAGTTACTTTTCTTCCTTTTTTTGATCTCTCAGGCATAAATATGGAGCATCCCTAACGCCACTGGTAAAAAAAAAAATCTAAAAATAAAACAGAAACACAAGTTCACACTGAGATAATTTTATTCCAGCTAGAGAACCAGCACACCTAGTCATGTGGTGTGCACCTGTAGCTTTCTCTCCTTCCTGTCTTTCACAGGTATTAGGCTTTGGTAGTGAACACACACCCCACACTTTCTCAGGGTGGTACGGGGGTGACAGCCTGTGGGTATTGAGAGCAGCCAGGCAGGGTTGTGTATGTCAGCACCAGCTGTTCTCTGCAAATAATGCGTGTTATCATGCTAAACAGGATGCATCTTTTCTGCAGTAGGCTGGTAAAGCTTTGCAACTTTGTCAACCTTTTTAGCATTCAACAAAACCTTTTAAATATATAACTTTTAGTAAGTTAATCCATTCATTGTCTGGAACTGTGCAAAGTGACATAAAAGCACAATGAAGCCTAATTAAACTTGTTCTGTGAAAGCTAATTTGTCAAACCCAGAAGCATAGTTCATAGATAAATGCTAATATTTGAAAGTCAAATTAAAGTTGAAAAGGTTTGTAATAACAGTTAATTAACTCTTGTTTTGTTTTCCTCTCACAAACTTGAACCAGCTGAAATATTGCTCAGTTCATCTTTAACATTTTGGACCACAAAGATAAAATTCAAAGCTTTGAGATAAGCCTTTGATGTTGGTATTCTCTACAGATTATATATTATTTTAAGATCTCTTTGTTTAAAAATTCATTTTTATTATCCCTGCATGAAATGCATGGCAATTCCCCAAATAACTAACCATCAGGGCAATTAACATCTTCGATCGACACCATATTCCTGATAATTAATACAGACTTTGTACCTCCCCTGTGATAGCTGCAAGGGTTTGATTTTTCAGAGCAACTGTTCATTTACAGAATCAGTTTCATCCTAATGAAAATGGATTGTGAAACTTTAATGAACAAGACTTTGCTGTCATAATAATAAAGACTTTGAAACAACACGAAGACCCACATAACAAGCATCTCACTATATTCATGTTGCTACACTGTCTTAAACCAATTCAGCCATACAATGACTATTAACACCAGTCTTTTTCTAAACTATATGACATCAGATAAACTCACAAAAGTGAGCATAATTTTGCTTTGACAACTTCTGGCATTACAGCTTAATAAACTAGCATCTGTAGAGCAAGATGGCTTGATCTGCCCTCCTCCCTTTGGTTTAACAAAGATAAGCAAAAGTCTGGCAATCCAATTTACATACAGTGCTAGTGTTTGCTATGAAAGGCAATGGATTGCCTTTCCTGTGTGCTTCCACCACGTTAGGAAGTACATATAAAAGCAAGCAAGTATGAAAGAGATCTGCCAAAGAATGCTCTGTCTGGCATGCATGTAAGCGCCTGTACCAATACCTTGCAGGATAAATAATTCATCTATTAACAAGTAGGCTATCCTGAGGAAGAGTTTGCTGTTTCAACATTAATCTTGGGTGGCCTTGCCAAGAATTCCCTGTCAGCAAAGGGTTAAAGGGTTTTCAACTAGGTAACTAAAACAAAAATAAAAACAGAGACAGGGAGAGCACAAGAAGGGATTCAGACAGCAACAGACTGCAGCACAGGACGTTGGCACACAGGGACACTTTACTTGCCCTGGCCGGCCAGACCAGGGCCGGGAAGGGGCAGAGGACCCTGCGGCCCCCCTCCCGTCGCCACCCTGCCCCAAGGGTTTGGCTGCCTGCGCTCAGCCGCGCCGCCGGTGACCCTGCTGGGGAAAGAGCGACAAGGAGGCCGCTGGAGGCCTACCCGGGCTTGGGAGCTGCCTTTGAGCCCGGGCCCTCCCTCGCCGAGGCGCCTTTGCGGCTCCACCTCCCACCTGCCTCATCCCCACGGACCCACCCGGCATGTGGGGCTCCCGGGTGCCCCTGGTTAGCCCTGTGGGCCCTGACCTGCCCTGCCCTCCCTGCCGGGGTCCACGGCGCTGCCATTGTCCACGGGGCAGCCCCCCGGGCCCCCAGCTCACTCCCCTGGGAGTGAAGGCAGCTGAGGGGAAGCGCTGCCTCCGCTATGGCCCTGGCATGGAAGGTCTCTAACACATAACCTGACACGTTCCCTCTGGAAAGGGCCCATCAGGCTGTGTTTCAGCTTAAAAACCAACCAACCAACCGACCAACCAACCAACCAAAAAACAACCTTGTGAAAAAATAAAGTATCTGGGGGGAGGGAGGGTTAAAATTTTCATCTGCTAAACCAAGATGTCAGTGTTTTTATACAGCCCACCTCACCTCTGTGCAGGGCTCCCTGGAAGGCTCAGAAAGGAATTTTGCTCTACGCCTTGGCGAAAGGTTTTTCGAAGTTGTAATCTGAGCTATAATATGCTCTTAGTTTTCGTTTGGCTAAATCCCCTCAAACATGGAAACGGCTGATTGTTCCCATTTTAAAAAATGGTGTACAGGAGGGAAGGGGTAGAATCATTAGTAATAAATGAATGGGATGATTTTAAAAAAGAATAATTTGCTCAATCAAGAATAATTTGAACAGCATCTAAGTAGTCATGGAAAATCATAAACTATTACCCTATATAGTGCTCTGTTGACTATTAAATGTCTCCTTTTTCACACCACTGGCCTGAATGAATAACTTGGCAGCACAAAATTAGCCAGGTGGCAAAATGTGCTTGTGTCAGCTATTGGCCAAACAAAACAGCAAATAGCAAAGCTCATTTTGCAATGTCACATTAACTCCTTCAACACTGGGGGTACGTGGTTTTATATCTGCTGTTTAGAAGTACCTGGGAGCAGGCCAAAAGAGAACCGCTCACTCTCTGCAGCACAGGCAGCCCTGCTCTTGCTCCACTCGTCGCAGTTGCGGGTTCAGGTGATGTTTGTGGTTGTTTCCATACGTAGCATCTGAGATTATATGGAAGGGGCTGCTCTGTAACATCTGTGTCAGCTTAACATCCCAGTTTGGAAAAACTGTGTTCTCAGATGCTCTTTACCAGAGGGGATTTTATGCACAACTTCCTTTACCTTTATTAGAGCCATCTCTTCACATTATCATAATACTTACCAATTTTTCTGTTTTCATATTGTCATTATCTTATGTTTATCTTCAGCTTCCAAGAGACCTTCAGGTAACAGATGTAAAGAGCATGAAGCCAAGTGTTAGAGGACTAAACTTAACTGTATTATGTTCCTAGTAGCTTCAATGGAATTATCTCAGGGATTAATCTGGAGTTTTACTTATATAGCGTTACTAAAATATTATATATGACAAAAGGACGCTTATCTCACTGATGTCAGTGGGATTCTTTTGATAGATTTCACAGAATTTATCAAGAGCAACCAATGACCTTTTTCATTCTAGAGGTTAATATAGGGGAACAAAACATGTTCTTTTATAATTAGCAGCCTTTCTCAGCTATAGAAACTCACCTTCCCATTGCACAGCTAACAGCAGATCCCTAAAGTTAAGACTGGGCCTGTTTTTTGTTAACAGAGAATTTATTTAACCTTAGTATGTAATATTTCCCTGAAGTACTATGGAATTTCATTAAGAAAATAAAGGCAGTATTTCATAATTAAGTTGCTGGTTTAGTATTTTTTTACCTGAGACATGCTTTACTGATAAAACTGACTGTGTCATTCACTGTAAACCCAAAGCAGAAAAGGGTAGGATATTGGCAGCTGTATTTTATACAAAAGACATTTATAGGTTTTTTGGTCCACAACATATATATCTCATATTTCAGATTCACTTTACTTCCGAAAATGATAAACACATTGTACCTAGCCAAAGATGATGTCCTGTTCTTATCCAGGCAGTCTCTTTTCCACTGAGTTGTTTCACATGCCCTAGGCAAAAGACATGGGTGAATATTTTCCATTAAAAACAGCAGTCGTGGGAGGAGGGAATCACCAGTACTGTAAGTTAATGAGATGGGGGGCTTTAAATACACTTAATAAACAGTCACTTAGGCTGAGCATAATAAGTCATGGAAATTTATAAACTATTACCCACTATAGTACTTCATTGACTATTAAACATCTATTTTTCACACCACAAGCCTGAGTGAATAGCTTGGCAGGAAAAAAAATTGGCCAGGTGGCAAAACGTGCTCAGTACAACCCATGTCAGATATTGGCCAAACAAAATAGTCCAATAGAAGCTGATTTTGAAATGCTTTTTTAACCCTTGATAGCCTATGGTTAAGTTTGCTAGGAGCAAACACACTTCTATTCCTGAAGAGAGTAATATGCATTAGCACTATACATGCACATTTTCCTAAGTACAGTGCTTTTGCCTGTCCTGGATACCTGTCCTCTCTATACTGCATATGTGTGATTTCCAGTTCTGCTGATGGTCACAGCCCGAGGACAGAGGCACTGTCTGTCACCTGAGGTATGAGAGTGGATCGGACAAAAAGTTTTCATTGCAGACTTTTAACCCTGGGTTTTGGACCATGCTCTAATTTGGAAGCCACTGTCACGCTCATTTAAAAATAACCTCCAAGGAGGACTGGGGGAATTTCTAGTCTAGTTAAATACATGCTGATCCCTAATCACTCTTCCATGAGTGAAAGGACTTTTTCTGGTGTAGAGGTAAAGGTTTACCTGTGGATTTAAAACTGTGGTGTGCATGGAGTTACACAGGACAAGGAATGTCTGAGAGGAAATCTCTGAGCTTGGTTGCTTGGCCCCATATTAGCTCTGCTGATCTCTGTGGAGAGACCAAAAAACCAGATTTCTAGTAGTTCATCAAACCTCAGCCACCCCCAGGCTGTTTAAGCATCCTAGGGTGTCTCTGCCTGGCTGAAGAGCCCCTATATAACATAGGGTAGAAGGGCTAAAACTGGTAACATATAGCACATTGGAAACTATTCAAAGTCTAGATGAAAAATGAGATTTGCACTGTATTTGACCTTTCATCATCCTTTGTGACTTCAGTTAGGCACAGCAGCAGAAAGACAGCAACCTTGTTTTCCATTATGTTCTCATATCTGTCAGAGCAAAGGATCTATTATTTTGATTCAGCTTCTCACCCCAGCCTCATGTGTTTTTTCCTTTCTCCTATCTAATACTGTACTTCTGTCTTCAGCGTACTCATCCCTCTCTGACAAATTTTGGAAGCATTTTACCCAGTTACACAGAGAGAGAGAATTATCTTTATCTCTTGCCGATACCATCCGTCACTACAAATCCAACCGTGCAGAACATAGCAGGTTACACCTCCTGCCACAAGCTGACTTGACAGTGTTCCTGTGTGCCACTACAGGGCCAAAAATCATTGTGTTAGAAGAATGACTCAGCCTCCAATGTCCAGGCTGTCTCTAATAGCTCATCCATTCACTTTTTGGGTCCCTACTGAATACTACCATCTAGAAATGCCCCCCTACCATCCACTGTTGGAGAGGTGGTACAGATATATCACTGAAAACACATCTGGTGAAGCTGTGTCAAGCATTAATTATATTCTTGGGACAAAGGGCTGTATGGGAGGGAAAGGAGAGCTTACGGTTGTCTTAGTGTCTGTTTGTATCAGTCTAGCTGACAAAAGGGGGGCCAATGGGGCAACACTGAATTGAGCCCAACGTACATAGCCAAACGAAACTGCTGAAGGAATGTGTGTAGGTAAAAAAAAATTTGAAAAAAAAAATCCAATTACTGGGGCTGGAATTAGGCCAGAACACCTTCACTAACACCTCTATTCATGAAAAAAAGAAAAAAAAAGTAATCCTTAATGACCACAAATGATCACAGACTCTGTTTTACATCTCTTACAAAAGCTAGTGTATTCAGCAGTGTTACATTCCCCAGAGCTAGATGGATAAAGGGGGAAATATGTCATTGATTTTTTTTCCCCCCAAGAAATTCATGATATGGTTTGCACTAATTTCAACAGTACAGAGATTTTCAAAAAGAGAATCAGTCCTGTTTAACCTGGAAGCTAACAGTATTAAAAGCCTAAGGTGTCTCACTCACTGCTCTCTTTTGCAGAGGCAATCAGGATCTGCTTCTTTTCAACTAGTACGCATAAAAAGCCTCTTAACCATGAGACTGTAACGCTATTACCTGCAGCAGAATGGAAACAATCAGCCTCTCTGAAGGTACCTTGTAACATCATTCCAATGGGGCAATTACTGGTCTGTCCCAAAGCCCACTGAAGTAGATGGAAGGGCTTCTGTGCGTCTCACTATGTTTTACAGCCAGGTATGGACGCTTTGTGGGTTTTTTGGTAGAAAAGACTTCACGTTTTTCATTTCCACTAATGAAGAACTATCAGTTTATATGAATACTAACTGCTTTTAAGGGTCATGCCTTCATATGTCTTTCCTGATACATATCTTTCCATCTCAAAAGTGTCCTGTTTTATACTCAAACCATGTAACATATTCATCCACTGGTTATTCTTTACCAAAACTTTGTTCTCTGTGACTGGTTACTATCTCTTAGTATTTTGTCCTGCAGTCAACCTCCCCCTTAGCTGTGCGAGAGAGATGCTCAGTCAGGCTAAGCTCAGACTAATTGGACTTGAGCTACACAAAAACTCAGTGGTTACAGAATTAGCAATAGCTCATAATGTACAAAGGCACAATGGAGTATCTAGCTGCTGGATACTTAGCGCTATACTGTATACACATATAAGCTACCAAAAGTATTCCAAGTTCTCTTCAGTATCCATGGGTACATTTTACTTACTGCATGGCACCATTCGTTGTAGTACCTTCTAATCATTGGAGCCATCAAACTGTGTGAACAGAATGGCATGATTAATAGCAGCAGGTGGCACAATTGAAGAAGTTCTGAAGATGATGGATATTTAGTGATCCCTGTCCACGAGAGAGGTAGATTTCACCAAGAAATGAGCTTATCAAGGTCTTTATTAAGTCGATAAATATTTTCTGAGAGAGCAAGAAAAGGATGTCTTTTTCAAGTGAGGAACAAAATCTACATGGAGTTCTGTAACTAGATGCCTACATAACACTTAAAAATCAACCTCGAGATACATCTCATTATTTCAAGTAACAGGATGATTGAGATCTGTCCCTTGAAGTCAGATTTTCTATTCATAGTTTAGGAAAACAGAAAGACTTTCCTTTATTTGCAAGAAGAAAAATATTTTTTGTGAGGAAGAGGGAACATAAAATTTACTCTTGCTAACAGGTACCGTACGCTGCACTTCGATTCATGTATTTTCAACTTTAAGGTTTATTTATTAAGCAGCATAAACCTGAGGTTTAAAATACATATACAGGTATCTAGTGTCAGACTGTGGCTTGGATTCAATAGGAGTCTGTATCTACCTTCTCTTATTCACATACAAACACAGAGATATATCCTCCCCTTCTCCATATTCCTATTTATTCAGTTCCTTGCCCCCTGAAGTTTGGATACACAGGAGTAAGAAGGACTAACTTGCCTTTACTTACCCATCCTCTCCTCAACTGGAAAAGGAAGAGGAATGAAGAATTAGGAGATCGTCTTTTCCCCTCACACACTTGCTGGTCATCAGTTCTCATTGGGATTCAATGTCTTGCGGGACAATTCTTGGCATGGTGTATTCTTTTTCCCAATAATTGCTTATGCTATTGCCTACTAAAATCTCACCTTTACTTTGCATGAAAATTACTGAATTGAAACTAAGAGAACAGCTCACACGGATCTACATATATTCCTCAGATTATTTGTTCAAAGAGACTGATATATTTCTGCTGTCAAACTTACAGTTGGCTTAACACAACTTGGAGCCTGTAGTGTTGCTCCAACATGTGCTACTGGTAAAGTTTGCTCTTTCCGAAATGTTATTTTTCACTGCCAAAGCACACACCAATCCTGTGCTCAGCTATGGAAACTTAATGAATGAAAGGGGGCCCTTTCTGAACTCTGAAAAATTTATTTTATTTCATATTCTTTTTTACATTGGCTACTACTCTGAAACACTTCCGCCACTTTAATGGGCAATAAAAAATGGCCAAAATCATTGCTGTCCTTAGACCCTGTCTAAGCTATATCAATGGTATTACAGTAAGAATAACTTAGATTAATGAAGAATGAACTTTGATAAAACCAAGTGGTGATGGAACCAGGACTGACTTCAGCATGCAACAATCCAACACTATACACCATTCTCCTGCTGCGCCCAATGTCACCCACCCGCTGCACCACACCAAAGCCCGATCCTGTTCTGCCGACTGAGCGGACTTTGCTCCATCCCTCCTGCCCAGACAGACTGTTATGACAGATGGAGCCCAAAGTCATGGACTGAATGAACTCAACAGACATTTGATAGAGATGGCCCATAGGCTGCAGGAATGATATCTGTGTGTATATATTAAAAGACAGGAAAAGTGGTGGTGACTAATTGGAAATGTATCAGAAAGTGTGGGATCTGGGCATGACGTAAATGGTATAGAATAAGAGGTGGATATTGTCCTGGTTTCAGCTGGGATAGAGTTAATTTTCTTCTTAGTAGCTGGTACAGTGCTGTGTTTTGGATTTAGTGAGAATAATGTTGATAACACGTTGATGTTTTAGCTGTTGCTAAGTAGCGCTTATCCTAAGTTAAGGACTTTTCAGTTTCCCATGCTCTGCCAGCAAGCAGGTCTACAAGAAGCTGGGAGGGAGCATAGCCAGGACAGCTGACCTGAAATAGCCGAAGGGGTATTCCATACCATAGAACGTCATGCTCAGTATATAAACTGGGGGGAGTTGGCCGTGAGGGGCGGATCGCTGCTGGGGCATCGGTCAGCAGGTGGTGAGCAATTGCGCTGTGCATCACTTGTCTTTCTTGGGTTTTATTTCTTTTTTTTTCCCATTTTAAAAAATTATATTCCATTTCATTATAATAATAATTATTATTATATTATTATTATTAATTTTAGTATTATATTTTATTTTACTTTAGTTACTAAACTGTTCTTATCTCAACCCATGAGTTTTACTTTTTTTCGATTCTCCTCCCCATCCCACTGGGAGGGGGGAGGAGTGAGCGAGTGGCTGCGTGGTGCTTAGTTGCTGGCTGAGGTTAAACCATGACAGGTAGTTAAATAAAACAAAGCAATATTCCAGTCTACATGTTGAGAGGGAACACATAGCCTCACTTCACTTCCAAAGCAGAGAAGCATTTTTACTTATGTGCTTGCAAAGGAAGAGTGTTGTCAGACCATCATCGTAAGGTTTGGCATTAGGGTTATTGAACCTGTTCTCATTTCTAGACTCACCATTGTTGGGATAAAATCCTACGTTTAACACCCTAGGCTGACCGGAGAAGTAAGAAGCATGAGGGCTTGTTGCTTAATTGCTGGTAGGGTGGCATCTTGCCACCGCTCTACAAGGGCCCCTGTGATGAATCTGAGCAAAATACTAGTGCATTTTTAAAGTGAAGCCCCACTCACTCCCTTTTAGGCAAGAAAGGGTGCTCTAAAATGGAGGGTTTGCTTCATATTTATCTACTTTTATTTCATCTTTTGTCAAAGGAAATAATTATTAGCGCTGACCAGATATTCTTGGCTCTGGTAACATGATCTCTTCCTTACCCTTTATTTACTGTCATCTTACAACCCTCTGAATACTGAATTTCATCTAGCAAAAATTCAGAGGATTTATGGTCCTCTAAGATGCTTGTGGTGTTGCTTTTTTTCCTTATTATATGCCATTCATGGCATCTACACAAACTTGCTGTTTCAGCTATGGAGCAAATCCATAAGACACCACTGTAGATGCAAACCATGTACCCAAATGAGTTGATTTTGGCACCCAGATTGCTGATGAAATTTATGTTTCATTAACAGATGCCTAATGTATATAATACACATATTTTAGAATTGACCTCAGCCTGGCCAGGGAGGCTGGCTGACCCCATGAAAATACAATTACCTAATGAAAGATTAGAGAGTTTTGCTTATTGTATTTACTATTTCTAGGAAATTACTTTGTGTCTCTGTAGCTGCGTCAGCCTTCTTGGTTAAAGTATGTTTTAATGTTATTAGAGCTTGCAAGCTAAACTAGTGGAAAGACAGGGAAAGGCAGCACAATTTCCTTTTAGATCAGAGCCAATGTTTCTCCAAAACCTTAGCAGGCTGGGTTTGCCATAAGATCAATGCAGCTGAACACTCCACCTGCAGAATGAGCTCACTGTCTGTGCATTACACTAGCCCTCTGCCAGTCCAAGTAGTAAGACTCCTGGGGTTGGTCCTGAACCTGCTACTCCCCACACTGGAGTGCTAAGCTTTGCTGCCAAGACACCAGGCCAGGTATTAAATGCATTCTTGTTTCTGTTACTTTCCAGCACTCAGAGGACCACATTAGAAAGCCCAGAAAACTTAATTGGAAAGCAAGGAGAATGCAGAATGCTTAAAGACCTTTTACAGACAGAAGTATGTTCTCAAAAAAACAAAAACAAAAAAAACCCCATGGATTTAAATATTCAGCTCACCTTTTCCTTACAGAGGCATCAAAATGATCAATCCTATTTGAAACAAACAAAAGAATCGGGACTGAGTAAGCTCGTCTTCATTGCTGTGTTAAATTTTATATGGCCTGCTCATTTCAGCATTGTAAGGCTTCCATCTTTTGGAGAAGGGGACTTTATGGACACTGTAGCTCAAATCCCCAGGTATAGGAGCCCTGGGGTATGAACCCACCAAGGACCTCCAATTCAGTCTCACTCAGGACTTTGGACGGGGCATGTGCCCCTCCATGAATACCTTGGAAACCACAACGAAGGGCAGGAGTGCTGCTTTTAATTAATTGGAGTAAAACTAGTGAACAGGAAAGTGAGGTTCCCATAAAAGCGATTTGGCAGGAGGGTTTACCTTAGGTTTTATAGCTCTTGCAAGGGAAAAATGAAAAGTCCATTTGTGGTTTTCTAGTTGCGATTATTGGAGGTAAAAACTCAAGCACCTGAAGTTTATCAGTGTATAGATCGTATGCATGGGAAATAATGCACAGTAGAATTTGACCACTATGTTAAGTCAAGCTTCTCACTTACAGGTTTTCCTAAGATCAAGATAGCAACAAGAAGCAATTCAAAGATTCTGAGATGCAGTGAGGAACTCAGAAGCACATAGGCACTAGGATACATTTTTTCAATATAGCTGATTGATTGTTAAAAAAACATTAGTAACTTACTGCTTTCTGAATCAGAGCTAAATTTTATTCTTTCATTGTTTCACAAGACTGCTACTTTTAACTGTTTATTTGTTTCACTGCAAGGAGCTTCCCTATTAACTACGCTTCTTACTGTGTACATTTTGCTAGCAAAACTCTGACAAAGAAGAAAAGGAGAGCCTTCCATTTGTAGTTATATGTGTTTAGAGAAACATTTCTGTGCTATTTTAAGCTACCCTAAACATGACACTGCCTTCAAGCTAGTCATGTAAGTCAGGGGGAATAAAGAGGAAGCAGTCATATAAATTTGTATAGCTCCACTATTTACAATGGAACTGCACTGATTTCTCTCTTCTGAGATTTTTAAAACTTAACTGTGTTGTTGGTTATGGAGGGGGAGACTTCCAGTAAAAAATTATTTAGCATGTAAATAATGAACATTTGAGAAATCCATAAACCCGCATCAAAATACATACTGTAAACAGCAGTTCCAAGTTTTCTGTGCCTTGATTTGGAAGGGTTCTCCATCTTGAACAAGAAATGATTAATGAACAATAATTAATCTGATGGTTTTGACAGCTGTTATTTATGTTGAACATTGATATACAGCCCAGTCACAGCTTTCTTGTTGGTGGCTTCACAATAAGGTAATTGATCTGGATCCAGACTGAAAGGCAACCATGTCTCATCACAGTCCTACAATGTCAGTCCTCAGTGCAAAGGGGAGCAGTAACTTAAAAAGGCTGTTAATATTTTTTACTAACTTACTTGAAAAGAAAATGCATAAAGTTTTGCTATTAACCCTAACATATTCATCAATTTTCATTTGTACAAGAATAACAAATCTGCTTTGTCTCTGATTTGGCTAGGAACAATGCCAGCGCTAGGAGTATTTGCACATAAGTGCAAGTAGAGGGTAGAGGGTAGTAGTAGAGTTACTATACACGTTTGGAGGAACTATATCATGTAAAGTAACAGCTCTCAACAGGACTGATTCCCCTGACTCCCTGCATAATTAAGGAAACATCAAGCAAGAGCACTAAGGTGGTTTTGTCCACATACATGACATTAGTGAGGTCTTTAGATCTAAAAAAAAATTTAAAAAACCCCCAAAACACAAAGTCAAGATATTGAAATGGTCATAAAGTTATACAAATGTAAGATCAAAAGCAACAGCCGTACAATGAGAAATGTCAGAAGGTTTATCTGTGTAATTGAAACGTCTTGATTACATCCCAGTCATACTTAGGTAGGGGAAGGAAAATTCTTCATTATCACAAGGTTCTTTGATGTGGCACGACAAGATCCCATAGCTGAAGATTAACTTCAGCTTCCGGCTGAAAGAAACTCACATTAGAAAGACACTGGTTTTCCTTTTCTTTTTTAAGCATAGATCATCATCAATCACTGGAGCAATTTAAGAAAGCAATCAATTTACTACCCTACAGTAGTTCAGTCAAATTAGGAGGATCTCTCTCTAAAAAACATATACTCACTCAGGAGCTATAGAATAGATGCAAGGTCACTTATTGCCTTCAAGTGGCAAGCCAGACTAGATCATCCCAAAGTATCCCTCCAAAATCCATGACACAAAACAAGAAAAATTCAGTTTAAGTCAGTGGAGCTATGTAGATGATGCCCCTTAAAAAATGAGGAGAATAATAATAATAATAAAAAAAAATGAGTCACTGGTTTTGTGTACTTGTGAAAAGAGACACAGAAAAATATTCGTAGGGCTATATGCTAGGCAAGAGACCTCCCATCCTATTCCGAGTATTATAGTGTTTGGATGCTGACAAATAAATTACATTAATTGCATTCATTCTAGCAACCACTTAAACACCATTAGGGCTTATGCATACAGTAACTGTGCCATTAGTCAAATCTGGATACCTCGCTGCTGGTAATCAACATTCTGTCTTCTTCTAGTATAACTATCCTAATTTCTTTCTGCAAGCCTCCTTCAGCACCATTCAGCTTTTGAACATGAAATTAAGGACATTATAATTTTGCCTAATAACATTACATGGTGTTCTCTCAGAGTTGTAGTCTACTGGGCTACTTGCAATTACTTGCAGAGAAAAGCTGGGAAGGTTTGCTGCCTATGCTACTATTTTTTGCCATGCTGCAACCACCTGCTGCAATACCATCCTCATATTACTGTTACAATTGTTGCTTTGCTTCTTTCTTAGTCCGGGGGGAAGTAAGACTCATTTGCTTTCCTATCCCTCTCCCAGGAGACTGACAACCTAGGCCAGGAGGGGCATGGAACATGAAATACAGAGGACTAAAAATTGGGAAAGTTGCCTGCCCCTTGTATCCACTTTGAAATAAGAGGAAGTGGAGGGTGGAGTGGATGGCTTCTTGAAATCTGTTTTCCTTCCTTGCCCTCCAGCTGGCTATAGGAACTGCCATCAAGCCCACAGAGTCCCGGGGTTAGGAAGCCGATTGCTTGCCAAAGCTCCCTGTGCATGCTCTCCCAAGAGTTGATGCAGCTGTAGGGGCATGTGCTCTCAGCAGTCCCAAAGTACCGTCTCTAGGAGTCCCCAGCTTTGTCTTCAGTATAGCTGCTTCTGCACGTGAGAGGCAGGGGACTATGAGCCTTCTTTAAAAAGTAGCTTGAAAACACTCTTGGAACCAGTCCTGTGTCAGTCCATGATCACAACAGTGAGATGATTTAGTTTTCATATTGACACCAAAAACTCATCTATGCACCAGGGAGAAGTTCCTTGATTATTTGAGTTAGAGAACTCCTTTATATAATTGGGGGAAAAAATTAAAAAGCAGGGTAGGAGGCTTTAAAACTGATTATTCAGGTCACAGAGATCGCTATTTTTATCATTTCATTAGCATTTGTTTCTGTTTGATCAAGGCAATAAAGAAAGGGATAAGTACACTCAGCATGGGATTTTGCAACTTTGGAAGTGTGGTTGGTCCACAGCTTTAAGTGAAGCTCAGTAATAAATCAGCAGACCTGAAAAGATGAATCTTAGGAACAGCATCTCGCCATTAGTTCAAACTCTTCATTCCACAGACAACACCTGGCCAAGATTCTTAAATTCAGCGTTGATATGGCATTGTCCTAAATGTAAGAGTTGTTCATTAAAATCAAGTTCTTTCATTTATGTTCATTCTCCCCCCTCTTGTGGTTCATTATAAAATCACAATTGTTGCTTTCAGAAATGTTCTATAGTTGGGCTTTCATGCAGAAAGGATAGAAAAGGGTCCACAAAATCTAACCAGGCAGTGCTACTAATAAGCTCAACAAAATGCAAATACAGTAAATAATGAGCTTGTTATTCAGGGTAATTCTCATTGCTAATTTAAATGTTCTCTGTAATCTCTGATTGAAAGCAAATCTTGCCACAAATGATATGGAATACATTTCAGACAGATTTACCATAACTATTAATTGGACATCATGTGCTATTGTCTGGGGAAGATTTTAGTATTTGCACCCTCAATCATTTATTGTATTACTAGCGTAACATAGAGTATTGTAGCTATAATGTCTTCAGCCAGATCTTCAGCTTGTATAAGTGGATGTAGTACTAAAATACTATGAACTTGTGCCAGATGGTATGCCAGCTCCCTTGTACAGGCAACTTTTTGCATTTCTTACGGACAGGTATGTTTCCCCACCAGACTGAGCACCCTGACCCGATTCAGCAAAGAGTAATTATGAAAAGCACTAACTGAGCATATACAAAGACTTTGTGTACAGATCTTAGGTATTCAAAGGCCTGCAGTAACAGTAGGTTTTAGCCATGAAAATGGTTAGAAATGGATGTGGATATGCATAGAGACTCAGGGAATCGCTGTTAAATTAAAAATGCGTTGTGTCATGATAAATCTAGAGAAATTTGTGAGCAGCAGGCCAGCTATATAAGATTGATGGATTGATAGACACTTGTCAGTCTAGCAAATCAGAGACACAATGTAGGAAAGTCAACATGTACTAACAAAATTTGTTCGGAAGATTAAAACTTATTAGTAAAGTCAGAAAACTGTCATGTCAGAGTTTCTCACCATAATGCTAACTGACAGCCAAACAGTTCCAATTTTGTAGTAGGTGAGTTAGACTATCACACTTATAATCTCTTTAGCCAGGCAGTTTCATAATCAGAGCATGCTGCTGAAGTGAAACAATTCCCATTACTAGAAAAGCTGTTGTGACTGGGGATCTACTTTGATTCACAGGACTCAACTGAAGGCTGCAGGAATAGGATATTACAACAGGTCATATGCTCACAGGTGCAAAAATCAACATAAAATCTCCACATGTCTGCAACTTTCAGAATTAGAGGTAAGACTGGTGGTAGACTTGCATTTTGATGAATGACAGCAGATGGTTTCCTTTTGTCATACCATAATAATAAATTTCCTTAACAGTAGAAAATCCTTAAGGACAGCTTGGTGGAAAGCCTTACAGAGTTTCTCACAGATTAGACAATTTTTAACAAAAAGGATATAATGGTTAAAAAAAACCAGGCACAATAATGTGAACCAGCTACATGTAATATTTGAAACAGTTCTTAGTAAGAATGAAAAATGGTGGTGGGACTTCAAGGAGCATCATTCTCCATTTTCCCCTGGGTATTTCTTGTGCCTGTTACTCTAAATACTGCAAGAAAATCTAAGTGCTACAGGGTCTACCGATGATTAGCTTTTCTACTAGGAAGATGAGTTTGACGCCAGCAGATAATTTTGAATCAGACACTGAGCAATCATTTAACATTATCCACCAGAAATCACACAATTTGTTTAGTCCATTATATGCAAAGGCTGAAAATGCAAAGTGCCAGGTAAAAGAGAGAGTTGCTGAGAGCCTGTGGAACTACTTCGTACATTGGTAATTTGGCTTTTAGTTTAAGGTGAGCAGGGAAACTCCTACTCCTCACTTTCTATGATTTTTAGTTGTATGACACAATCGCATCATACAGTCAAGTCATAAAGTTTGTAAAGTCATAAGCTCTTTGGATTTTAAGGATTAAAGATTAGGTATAGACTGAAGGGGATGGGATAGGTAAATTGCAATAGCACACAGATAACATTGGAAAACACACCTCAAGGGTACATCTCAAAGGCCAGTTTATTGCCTACATCTTCCTTGTCCCAGAGGGAATTATTTATCACTGGTTCATAGTAGTAAAATCTTGGGAAACCCTGACCCCCAGCCAATCCCAGCAAGCCAGTCAGAGGTTTTTTTGTGCCAAGAGGGATTGCTTCATCTTCTGCAATCCCATCCCCCTTTCCCTCCCCTCCACACACTCCTTCTGAGGGGAGAGAGGAGGCAGATGTACTGCTCCTGCAGGCCCAGTCCCAAGGTCCAAGTAACCTACATCAGGATGCAAGAAAAGCCTTCACACTCTTATTGGGCATGCAGTACACATCACAATCTAGCCTCAAGAAATCAAGACATTAAAGTTAGAACATGGTTTAAATGGATCTGAGTGAATAATTTTTAATGAATGCATTTAATGATGGATGAGTTTCCTTCCTTCTTTCCATGAAATGTGAGGAGTGGGTTGCAATTTGCTTCACATATTCCTTCTTCGTTGATTTTTTTTTTTAATTTCTTTTAAAGTAAGGGGTTGCTACTGCAAGCACAAACTCACTGTTCAATTGCAGTTGGTCTCATAAATCACTTACTTAATATTGTTTCCATTCTCCAGTCTAATGAACATAACTCATGGAATCAGCTTTGTGGTACACAGGCTTACAGAAAGCACATTAGAAATTCACTTTTCATAGTATTCCTGTGTGAGCTTAACATTTATTTTCTGCCAACAGTTATGCGATTAAAGTTTAATAACTCTATGAGCGTGTGCAGGAAATGACACCAAAAGCAACCCTAAGATGGCTGAAGATTTGCTTCCAAATTTGCACAAATATAAGTAAAAATTGTTTCTGCATTATTCATCCAACTTTAGACCTAAACCAAATATGTCTTGCTAGCAGCCTTGGAAACATATGATGAAGTGTTTTAAAATTCCAGTAGATGTCACCACTTCTCCCCCAGCAAGTCCTTAAGTACATCTAAAAGAAGCTTTTGAAAACTCAGTTTGCACTACATCATGAGCTGAGAAAGCAGAGACTCATTTTGCTTTGGGTTACATCTATGTGTTTTGACAGAAAAAGAGTACATCCATTTTTCTAATCTGTGTCAATGAATTAATGAACTTATAGAACTCATGCCACTATTGTAAACCAAACCACATGCAGATTAGCTGTCAACTGTGAAGTGATGTCGTTGTTAATACAAAACAGTATCTAGTGTTGTATTAATTTTTCCCATGTCATTTGATACTTCATAAATATCAAAGTTTTCAACGATACTTTGATTATAACTATAGCCCTGATTGTGACTACAGTTGGTTTTCCAGCTATAGTGTTCATATCCAGCCCCTGCAACATTTGTTTGCTTTAGTTTCCCAAGTTTAAACAAGCTCCAGTAGTGTCTCCTTCCTAAACACTTGGGTTCAATTCTTTTCAACTTTCACGTGCTGTTATCCACCCCTCTCATGAAAAACGAGACCTCATGCTTCTGTTCACCTGGTTTTCATGGCTATATTTTTCTCCACTCCCATTGGGAACAAGAGGCCCACGAGGCCTAAAATTCCCACATTATGGAAGAGGGCTCATACTCCTTCTGGTCAGCTACATCCAGACAGAGATTCCTGGTACTTTTCCTTCCCATTTGCACACTAAGTCTCCATGGGAGCATATATTTTTAAACAAGTATCAGATTAAACTCAAGGCCAGCTAAAATCTGGATCTTTGATTAAGGAGACAAAACATCAATGGATATTCATTTGCTTATACTGACCTTGACTCCTTGCATCTGACAGCTGTAGCATCTTTCATTGTTCTCTATAAAATTTATAACTTTTCATCACTTTATATTTATCTGCATCATGGAATAAAACAAAAAATTACTTACTCTGCTCTTTTAAAAGAAACTCAAATCCACAGAACATTATAATATGTAAAATCAACCTAAGAAAAACTTACCCTGCTGCAGAAAAATTCTGTACTCTGAACTTCATTTTCAGAAGAATTTCATGTTCTTTTTCTTTAGAGACAAATTTTACATTTTTTTTAAGAATATTGGAAGACAAAATTAATCCTCAAGAGTTCCCAGGGCAAGAAAATATTTTGTGTGATTTTTTTTCATGTGACCAGGTGACCCCAGGAGAAGCTGGCTTTCTGGCTACATTCATCTCTTAAGACTTGGAAGAGAATTTGGATGCGTAGCAGTACATAATGATCATATATTTCTGATGAGTTCAACAGTGTTTTAAAGACTTCAGAAAGGTTCATTTGCAGGTCTGTAGATGACTTAATCTTATTCAGATTTCACCCAGATTAAAACAGCCAAACTGACTAGAGACATTACACATGTAAGGAAAATTGGCTCTTAAATATTTTAGGAAGTGAGATAAGATTCAAATGCATCACTAAGAATTTTTAAAATGTCCTTATTCATGTGACTAGGTCGCTTGAATGAGTTAAAAAACTATCAAGCACTTTTTAAGAATATTTAAAACATTATTGTTTCAATTCCTTTACCACCAGCTGTAAAGGGGTCTCTAGATTACTTTATTGTCAATGGGATTTGTAGAATAGCAGCCAGAACTAACATGAAACTGAACAATAGCGACATTGTACTCCTTCTCAAGAAAAAAGAAAAATGCAGCTTATGGTAAAACCTTGGGCTGCTGCATGAGGATTGTCTCCTTTTACAAGATTCTTCTGATTGCTTTCTATTTTTTAAAAATCAAACCTTCATGTTAAGCTTTTAAAATTACTTCCTTGATTAAAAATAAGTTACAATTGAAAAAAGACTTTTTACTTGAACTGCTAAAAGCAGTTTATTGACTGGACTAAAAGTATGTGACTGGAGGATAATAATATGAGCAACTGTCCCTGACAAAATTGGCTAATTATTAACATTAAGTATTCCAGAAAATGCTTCAGTATTACTAAAATAATGCTGTCTGTACACAGAAGAAATATATTAGTTATGCAGTGAGTTTGATTGCAGTTTTCTAGATTTCAGAAAAGCCTGTCATGAGCAAACAAATAGTAAGGAAGATGGTTCTTCAGCAGGCAAGAGTTACAAATAAAGCGGAAAAAAAGAGGTATGCAGACAAAATCAGAATTATCCACAGGGCTGCAGCTCTCAGCTGTCCTGATGTGAACAGAGAGACGTTACCGCTCAAGAGGTTTTTCAAAAAAGTAAACAAGTCCACAGGATACTGAATGAAGGCAATAGACACCTGAACTCATTAGGGGCCATGGAGCATTCTCCAAATGAAGAAGACTTGGTTGAATCTTCAACAGGAGAAAGCACTTTCAGCAAGACCTTAGCTCTTGCTTGTACTTCATATGTTTCCTGGCTCTTGGCCTCGCATATGAAACAGACCTTCAGTTTGCAGGGCAGGACTACAAAACTGCTGCAAGTAAAACCATATGGTGTTTGTTCACCTGCCTGTGACTGAAAAAGTAGCCCCTGGGTGAAACCAGATTTTCTTTTGTCCATTGACACTGCAGTGTCTGGACTCAAGGTAAAAAGGGACATACAACCCATGTAAAATGTCCTGAAAGAAAACAAAATATGAGAACCTGTTTGGTAAAATCTTATGCAAAGGCAAACAGTATCTAGAACTGCTGAGGGTCACTGGACAGTGAAGAGTTGTTTCAGGACCTTAGGACGGTTTGTAACTAAGAAGTTTATTCCACTAGTGCAGTCACTAGGCCTTAGAAGAACTGCTAAACTAAAATTTATTAAAAGAAATACTTCATACTTCTAAAATTTTTACTTACCAGCAGCCATATGTTATTCTACTGATTACAGCTAAGACCTGGAAATGGTTTTATATTAAAAAAGTAGCCTCAGAATCTTAATAAAATATATAGTTTGTCTATTGACACTCACCAGAGAATGACCTGGTGTATTTATTCATATCCAGCAAGACCCTAGAAAACAAAGCAATAGTTAAAGAATTTTTAACTGATTTGTATTGTGGCTCTTCTCTAAACTAAATAGTTTTTCTTTTCTAGTTAGCTTTTTAAAATAGCAGTGAGGGTCCATTTGTGTTTATTTTAATAGAAACATTTTTAATTAAAAATATAAGCTATTTAAGAAAGAAATTTTTAAAAGAAAAATATATCCGTACTTCTTTAGTGAAAGATGTTCTACCTCAAAAGTAAGAGAACTAATTCAAAATACTTAAAGTCTGAGATCCTGATGTCAATAACACCTCTGTACCAAAACCATGTTTTAATGACTTAATTTTCAACAGCCTTTTTAATTATTGCCCCCGCCCCTGCCAACTTACAACATTTAAATCAGAATTAAAACAGCTACAACATTCCCCCCCCCCCCCCCCCTTTTTTTTTTGTGAAACTAGGTTGGAGGGAAAGTTAACTAATAGGTGCCATTCTCCAAATAAAATTAGAGGTTTTATTGATTTAGGTAATTCCACACCCAGTATTTCAGTTATGTAAATTTTCTCTTGCTTCTCTGCCTCTCCTCAAGATCCTAGTAAAGAGACTTATTCTTCTTTCACCAGGAGTATTTTGCCTGCCTGACAAAGTAACTCTCCTCTTCTCCTCTCAACTATTAATAAATTCATGGTGCATTAATATCTTTCTTCTGCTCACCATGATTCCACTACACGTGTTCTGGTTTCATGGTTAATAGGATAATGCATAGTTAATGTATCATTAGTATACAGTCCATTTAATTCTTCACAGATCATTCACAATTAATCATTGACAACTGCAAGAACAAACAGGTGAGCTAAAGTTCTAAACTAACAAAGGGGAAAAAAGAGTTCAATGTATTTTTGACTCTGTTCAACTAAAACCAGATGATTTTATCTGCTCTAGATAGCAGTGTGACGAAGTAAAAGAGAACTAATCCATTTCGAAAGATGTTAGACATGTAACAAACACTACAGAGAAAATCATACATTTCTAATTTACAAGGCTACAACTGCAGTACTGGCACATGAGCTTTCTGCTGAAGGCTTTAGTGGGACTTACGTGGAAGCTCAACCTGAAATTGATAGGTGGATTTCAGCATACAAAGAAAGATCTTTTACATGATCGGCAACAAGTAAGTCCTTAAATATATCCTTTACCATGAATAAAAATCAAAACTGTGTCATCAGAAAAATATCTCAGATCTGGGACATTTTCTTATTGATACACATAATGAGAAAAGTGAACAAATTATGAAGGTGATCAATGGATAAATGAAGAAGGCAGAACTTCAACTGAGTATGAGAAGCAACAAAAGTGTTGCCACATGAAAGGGGCATTCAGATGAGCTTGCAAACAATAGATGTATCAATGGAAAAAATGTTTGAATTCAGCTGCTGTTTTTGAATGAATGCTGCAGCTGAAAATGTGGACACAAAAGGTAACCATCTCAGTTAAAGCCATGCCAGATTATTAATTACAAAACAAGCTACAAAGAAATTTCCACACAAGGAATATCATAGGGTCACAAACACAAAGAACATGTTGGTACCACCAAAGGAGCTGGTCTTTATATTAATATTTATTGTTAATATATTTTCTTTAAGTGGCCTCAAATGAAATGAGGGAACTTAGTTAGAAAACTTAGTATCATACAAAAAGATGGAAAGGAACACTCCACCCATGTAGTTTTTAGTTTACATAGGAAAGAGAGACAAAAAATGAGAGTAGAAACAAATCATGCACATTCTTCTGATCTCTGCAGCAGAATCCAGAAATTCCATCCGAGCGTGCTGCCCAGTGTTTTGGTAACTATTCTAAGTAAAATGCTTTCAAAAGGGAAAAATAAATAAGATTTGAGTATTTGAGGAGAAATATTTGTCAGATGGTGATTACTGTGCAAATGAGAAAACAGACAACGTTTTAGCCAAGGTGCTAGACCAACAGATTGCCTTGATGCAGATGTAACAGAGCAATGAGACAGCACAAGAAAACACATTGTAAAACATGTCACTGTCTTGGGGTTCACAGATGTTGGGTTTGATTTTCAGTTGCTTTCCCTTATATTGGGCCATGCAAATCCTTCAGCTGTGATTCACTCTAAAGGCAAGCATTAATCAGTTCACACCAGGTGGAAAGGCATAGAGAAAATTAGAAAGGAACAGAGTTGTGAACCACCACACATATATCATCATCTGCAGCGTTGATGGAAAGCATATTCTTGATTCAAGAAAGTGTTACTAAGGTTTGCTAGCTCAGTGCTTAAGCCACAGTAAGCACAGCAGCAGAGACTTCCATGCAAGAATTTAGCAATAGCCTTGATAGTAAGCAACTTCCATTTATGCTTATAACATGCCAGCGTGGCTTCCAATAGGATGGCCTGAACCACCTAGAAACAGTCCTCATTAATCAGTGTGTGACCCATGGTGCTGCTAGGTATCAGACTCTGCCTTGTAATGAAGGGTCCTTTCTTACTGTTATCCTGTGGTCCAAGCCTGGTAGCTGTCTGGCCAAGTGCAAAAATTCAGAATACAAATGTTGACAAAGTCCTCTATAGCTATTGAAATGCTGTTGCCTCTATTCTTTCCCCTAATCATGTGGGGAAAAAGGGGTAAAGAAATTTATTGCAGTCTGGCAAAAGTATATCCAAGAGCTTCTGTATCTCTGGCCTACTGTAAAGTGATGGTGTCTGTGAAATGGCACATTAATGGATATTGGTTTTAAGATGCATCTGTATTTATCCTGTGGTATTAATTTATAAAAGCCTCACCTCATTGTCTCAAACAGCTAAGTGAAAAACCCCAAACCACACCATTTGTGAAGTTCTCTTGAGTCTTTAAGAGCTGGAAATATCAGATTTGTCTATAACCATAACACAATTTTTCATGACTTCGAAGAGGAACATCCTCACACAATTTTTCAGTTATCTACTTCATTAAGAAGCTGTTTAATCAAACCCTTGTTTTAATATGTTTTTATGCAGGAACGCATTTCCAGAGAGAAATCTCTTCAAGTTTTTCAAGTTTCAGCTTTGTATCTGTTCAGCATCCATTTTTCATTTTTTCATCTCTTATTTATCTAATACCACATTTAGAGCTAAACGTTTTGAGTTCAAGGAAAAAAAATTATTAATGTAACAGTAATTATCATGAGATCTTTAATACAAGTGAAGCCAAAGAAGACAACTTGACAGGTAAAGACAAGATAATAACATTACAAGACCATTCTAAAACAAAGTCGGAAATGTAAGAGGAATTTTTTCTCCTTAGAGCTCAGCTTATTACTGTTTGGGAAAGAAGGGATACTGGGTTTGAGGGGGGGGGGTGTTTGTTTGTTTGTTTTCTGGTGAGCAGTACCTTTCCTGACATGTGCAATGCTATTTATTAGCTCAATGGTATTTCATATTTTGTCCAGGATAGCTCACTTTGGAGACCATTCTGACTTAGTGTCCTGTGACCTGTTTTCTTTCTCCCTCTCTTTAAATGCAAGAGATTTTTCTCTAATAAGAAATGTATAATCTGGTATAATATTCTGAGTTTGATGAGTTGGTCCAGCTATTCCTTGTTTTACAACACTGGCAAACAGGAGTCATCATCTAGTGCATACCAAACAAGAAAATAATGTCTCAGTTGGTAATTTCAAAGGGAAAGTCTGATGTTGCAAAAATTTCTGTTTTGATGGGAATTGTATTTGATACATACACAGCACGTGAAACCCCAGCTGAAAAAGTGCCTTCCTTTTGTCTCCAGACTGAGTCTGGAATTCATCTCACATGATCTGAACTAATAGTTAGATGTTGAGGTGTTTAGACATCTCCTCCAAACAAATCATCAGCACTTTTTTCCATAGCCACTGGGTAAAAAAGGCAGCTCCATGGCATTATGTATACTCTCTGTCTTGGGCAGTCATCCTCAAAGAGGAAGAATTGCCCACTTCTTTCTGTGGTCTACAGAAAGTACCTAAATTACTGGTCTGGGCTATACTTACAGAATTGAACTTCAAAACAGATGAGAATTGCCCCCTAAAGCACATGATAGATTTCTTCTACTCCAGATATTGTAAACCAATAACTAATCTATCTCATTCCACAAAGTTTGTGTCCTTTTAAGGATGAGACACTCATGTAAATGGTGGGCTGTGCTTCACAGTATTTAGTCACTTCCCTGTTTATCCATCCCTGAAGATGGGCTAAACTTTTGAAATCACTAATTTGTAAGGATATTTTTTTATTAAAACAAAAAGTTACTGATTGGCTGTTGAAAAGGAAAGAGAAAAATCTTTGATTTCCCAGTGTTTTGTCTGTAGGTCTAGTGGTTTTCCTTTATTACTTTGATTCAGTGATTATTTGGCAGGGGACTGATCAATTCATAAACTCTTAGTTATCAAGTCTGCTTGTAAAAATACCAGTACCTGGAAGCAGACTATTACACATATGTTTTCTCTCAAGTTTTCTGGAGAATATGCTGGTTCTTCCCCCTGTTGTGGGGACAATAAACATTTCTTTTTGTTCTAGGTGATCTAGAGTACATTTATTTAAGAAGCTATTTTTGTTACTTAGTTTCTCAGCAAAAACCTTATCAATATAATAATTAGCAGGACCAGACCTTGGAATTTAACTCTCTTCTACTCAGATAACTAGCAATTATACAAATAACACTCCCAAGAGGAAGAAATTTGTCACAGCTAGAGAAAGAGAAATGCAGACCCAAGAGCAAACTAGAAACTAGAGATAAGGATCTCTGCAAAGCATATAAGTATCTAAAATAGGTGACCCCGTGTTTTCCTTGTTCCTGGTTCTTTAGCCTGTCAAGGACTGAAACTATTCACCCACCTCCCCACCAGCTAAGCACTTCCAACTCAAATGAACAAATTTACTCTAGACCTATCTTCCAATGTGCAATGCCATCTTCCCTCCCTCCCCTTAAAAATGAGAACACTAGTGAATAATTTACAGTGTCTAGAGTGTTACTTTAAATACATTAAATTTAATATAAATTCAAACTGAAAATCAAAGCAGATTTCTCAAAATACAAAAGACAATGTTATTTTGACTGTTCATTGCTGTTATTTAAAAGGAGACGGTCAACATACATATTTGGAACAAGCCATATGAGATACCAGAATCAGTCTTGTACTAAGGCAACATGACACCCTACAGACCAAGTTCTGTCTTTTGGATACCAACAGGCAAGCCTAAAAAATCGGTAAGACGTCCAATTTACCAAGACATTATCTTATCCCTTAAACAGAACAGGTCAGACAACTAACATTCTACATAAATGATTCATGTACCAAACACACAATAAACGGAGAAAAAAAATTTATTCTATGAATGAAACATCTGGGCCCCGAATATCTGTAAACGGTTCAAACTGAAGCTGATATTTGAACACATTGTCCAAAGTCACTGGAATATAAATCAAAGTTACAAAGAATCCTGCAGTTCACTGCACGTTTGTCTACAAAATCTAAAATGTTCAGAAAAATTTAAATGAAACTACAACATTTCTGAGAAGCATAACATTCAGTTTCCAGAATGATTAAGCTAATATCTAACCTACATGCAGTCTCTATAGGTCAATGAGTCCACATATATGAATTGATATGTAAATATATTACACATACTCTCTACCTCACTCTACTAACTGTATATGTATATGCACAGGGAGTCCAAAGATTGATCCACCAAAATACGTGTTTTAGAGAAAATCTTTTGATATGAAATATGTTGTTTCATGCTACATTGAAATCAAACGTTTATTCTGGCTTAAACTGTTCCTTTTTTTTAGTTTAAAAACTTGAAAGTCACTTTCAAAGCAAACATTTTTAATCCAGAATTCATTCAGAAGTAATGAGAAAATAATAGTTCAGTATTTTTAATTACTTTTTATTTCCAAGTTAATTAAGAGGAAAGGAAGAGGTATGTTTATTTTCTCATAAACTTTAGCATATACAAAAATAAAGTGCACAATTTTAGGTGAAAAATTCAGACTTAGCAAAAATGGTTTTGATGACACTGAGGCGATAACAGGTCTGAATTGCTCTTTCAAGATATATTTTTCTACTACAAATTTGAGATCCGCCTAAATGTATTTTGTTTCTGTAAACAGCCACATTCATAATACGAACACATGTAAATGGAAAGTATGGGCCTAGAATTATGGCCACATGTTTACAGATTGAGAGTATCTGTAGTAAAATCAATTGATGTGGATTCACATTATTGTATCTGAGAGCAAATTAGACTCATTCATTGCTACTGGCCTGCTCACTGAATATTTGATTGACCTGTTAGAAATGGCTTTAAAACATTATGGGTCATAATGGCATTTTCTTAATAGCTACTTCAGTTCACTTTACATGTTTGGACATTTTTTTTAAATGAGATTTTAACTTTACCTAATATGGGATAAACCCTACCCCATCTACAAACTCATATCTCTGGTGTTAGTTGCAGCTGACAGAACGAGGTTTGGTACAGCACATTTACAACAGAATTTGATGTGTTTTATTCTATTAGGGATTATCACACTATCAGTGTGATAGCAACGTGACCTTATTGAGTTCATTTTTTATGAGATTTATGAGTTCATTGTTTATACCAAGAATGTTGATTTCATCATTTAAAGCATCCATGGTTCATACATGAATTTCTGCTCAGTGAGGAAAGTGTTAAAGTCCATCACTTGTATAATATTTTTAAAGTTCTACAGTACCGTACATCTTAACAATCTCAGAAGTTTAAGGAGCTGTCTCAAAGTAAGCAAACAAAGCAGAATTCATCTCTGCTCTTACACAGAGAATTACATCTGTGAAACATCTGATTCAATGCTTATCTTTAAGTAGTTGCTTATGACAGAGGTCATTGTATGTTTTCCAATGTTTTAAAACATCAGTCAAGATAGAGCTCATAGTTAAATGAAGAGATCACAAGGAAGAAATGTTAAGGCAGAGACTTCTTAACTCATATAATCAAGGGGAGAAAAAAGTAGGCACCATGTATCACTCCTTGAAGCAGGACAGATTTCTCAGACAGAAAATGCGGAAGGCAATCACAGCTTAGCAATTTCCTGGTGCCTTTCATCTAAACACCACATAATACTAAATAAACATTAATGAATTAAGTTGCTTAACATATCTACAAAGTAAGTACAGTAAAGAAGAAATGTACTTACTTTTTTGGCAGATGTCCTAGTACCCTAAAGTTGCCGATCATAAAATGATCCAGAGCAATAGTTGCAAGCCATCAAGAAAAAAGTACATATTCTTTCATAATCTACAGAGTGCTTTGTGAGAAGTTGGGGGGAAAAACACTCTCAAGATATTGCTGGTTGAGTAATTTTAAATTTATATGGTTTCTTGACGAAAAGAAAAAGGCAAATTTTAAGAGGAATGTTCATGGAAAAAATAAAGCTACTTAAAAATCAACTTTATTCTTTATGTTGTTATCACTTGGTAAAATCTCCTTTTGTCAACTCCAAGAGCTCCTGAAAGCCCCATTTCACAGTTTTAGAAATACAGGACTAGTTAGAAAAACAGAAAAATGGAAATTCACGTTACAATTAATTTATCTGTTCTGATTATTTAGTGTATGCATGCACAACTTTTCACAAAAGTAGTAGCTTGAATATTAAAAACATGGCTGGACATGCTCACTTCCAGTTCCTGTAAGGCTTGGAAAGGAGGGAAAATTATCAGTATGTAATGATCTTAAATCTTATGTGGATGGCTTCACATTGATGACATTGTGTTTGATTTCATGAAGAGTTTTCTAGAATTCTCTCAATTTCTTTAGGAAATTTCAGTAAATGTAAATAAAAGAGTTGTCTGCAAGTGTGTATGCTCTAATGGAGCACATCTTTATACAGTGTAAGAATGTGCTCTAATATCATTCCAAGCCAGTATTTGAAATTTTCTGAAAAAATTTCTCAGCTAATCACAGCTATGTATTTTCATAATTCTATTAAAAACTAACAACAGTTAAGAACTGGACTCAGACTGTAACATCCCTTTCATTTGAAAGTATATACTTGCAGCTTTAAGGATTATTTTTCTTCTAATGCAGCAAATGCATGAGACTAAAGCATTTCTTAAAAAAACTGCAAAATGTTCTAACTGTAGAAAAATATCAGCAATAAAACATTATTAGAAACATTTAACATCCGAGCACCAAATTCTTGGCTTTGTTACCTTGATTCAACTATATTAAACAAGACAACAACATTCTGTTAGATCGCAGTGATAAGGTCTGTTGATGTGCCTTGGCAGGAAAATAAAATAAAAAATTACCTTTGCAAACCACTGAAACAAGTTTGCTCATTCTGTTTCTTTGGTCCTACAAACCACATGTTCATGGTTTTAAAATAAATAAGTCATAAATAACAATAGGACTAAAACTAAATAAAATTGTGTATGTATTATCTTACTGTATACCTATCATGTTGATTAGTTTTCAAAGGTTTTTGGCTCACATTTATACAAAGCTCTCTTCCATATTTGTGCATAGCAGAAAGGAATCCACAAGTCTGGGCTTTACTAGCTGCTGAAAATCTGAATCTTCAAGTCCATCAGGACTCATAACTGCCAGTCTCCGTAAGGCTGCCTAGAAAAACAAAACGACACAATTGTAATACTGTTAAGGTTTGACAAGTCTTCATTGTAGGAATCCATTATAACTATCTCTAAATAATAGCCAAGACTCGAAACTGAACTGTGCAGGTCTATGGACTCTTCTACCTGGCTAATCTCTCGTTACTGTCTTCATCTGTCAGATGAATCTCCCCTCAAACGCAGCTATTAAATGACAATTCTTTTTCAGCACATTAGTCTTAGACCTGAGCAGCAGGGACAGCGTGGTGTTAAAGAACACAGAGGTGAGAGTCAGAGCACTTTGATTGTAAACCTATCTCTGATCTGCTGCACATCTCACACTGCCTCTTTTTATCTCAATTCTTCTCTCAACTTTTGTCTTATTTATGAGAACTATAAGCCATCTGATTCAGAAAACCTCTGCTACTGAAGTTTTATGCAATGCCCATAACAAGAAATCTTTTAGATACTAGTGTAGTAGAAAGAAGCCGTACATTTAAAACCATTTGGGAACAAATAAAACTGCCAGTTATTCTGATTATGAGGCTGCACAATACAAATTGCATTGATGTTACTATTATTTCATAAACTCTTCCCTTCTAAAAAGTTACTTGTTTTTCTCACTGGAGAAAAATATGCAACAATTACATACCTTCTATCAACCTGACACAACAGATGCAACTGGAAAGCAGGCTGGCTTTCCTCAAGAAGAATTGTCTTCTATTAGTAAGGTCTGATAGTTGTGATCAGCTTATCTCTGTGCTGTTTGTCAATGCAGCACTAACACAAGTGTTAATCGCCTGCTTCAAAGTATACAAAAAGTAAACAACAAAGCTAAAAATACCAAACAGTACAAGCCCTCAGACTTTAGTGACAATACCTATCAGAGCCTGAAGCAGCTTATGTCTCAAGGACAATATTTTTGCCACATGTTTATCAGAAAGTGTCATCAGGCAGTTACTAAAATATCAGGAGAAGCAGAATTGCTGAGACAGGCAGGTAACATCCCAAGCGATAGGCATGAATTCAAGGAATGTGCAGCAACAACTTCAATGAGACAGAAAAATCAGTCTGGTTTGCTGCCATCACTCTGTGGCCTCTGCTCTAGCCATACAGGATTAACAAGCCTTCTCGGCATATATGAAGAATAACCATAGCATTTCTTATGCTCACATTCATACTCTCTTCATCCTGAATGAGTCTTGCTTAAACGAACAAAACTTCTCATGTGCTGGTACAAAGCTAGCTGTTAATCAAAGCTGCAATAACCAAGTTTTACTTTTTTGCTTTTACATTTAAAATAACATTAATACTAAAAAGCACTGTCAAACAATATTCTTCAGTCTTCATTCATCAAAACCTATCTCCTAACCCTAGATCACCCATGTCCCCAGAGCACTTTCCTTTCACAGAATGCTAGCTGAAATTACTCAACTCCGACAGTTGGCTGGGGCTCACAGTCCATGCAGTGCAGGACCAGCAGCTGGGATCTTTCTCCTAAGCAGAGAAAGTGTTAACTTCCTGTTGGCCACTCCTTGGATGGACACTGTATTGTCTTGGAGACTCAGATAGAAAAAAATGGATTGCAGTGAAAGCAAGAAATCTCCTTTCCTCTCTTTGGCCACTTTGCGTAAATATTTCCATACATATGTGTGTGTGCTCATAAAGGGATGCTACCCCTGTGATTCAAGGCTCATTTCAGCAAACGTAGTATCATCGGAGGATGGAATTTAAGAATTACTGAAACCTTAAATTCTGAAGCGTTCCAGTGAAATTTTTTAGTGCTCGACAATGTGAAGATGAAGCCATATTTCCTTAAGTGCTTAAATCTTCAATCAGAGGATAAATAATTGACACTATACAGGATTATGCTTAAGGTGAAAAGCAGGAGACGCTGGCATGAATTTAAAACATTCCTGCAATACTTATGCATTTTGAAATCTAAAGGGCTGGGTTTTCTGCATTTTTCAGAATAAGCATGAAAGAAAGATTAAAATGTACCTACCAGACATGCCACTAAAACAGAATCACTGTTATTTCTTTCGGTTGGTGATCTGCAAAGTTTAATTAGGCGAGGAATACCTAAATGCACAAAAGAGTATCAGGAGAAATAATTTAGAAAAACAAACTCCTTATTTTGAGACGGGGTCTTTTTTCAAATGTTTCGTATTTATCTTCCTTAGTAGATATGATCTCTAATGCAAAGATGATATACAAATACTTAAGGGACTGTCCATGGAGCTATCCAGTTCAGAGCAGTCATAATTAATAGTTGTAAAGCATAAACAAACAAATGCATTGTTTTTACCCGCTATTGCTGTTTCAGAGTGGAAATTGTGACCTCCATTTCTTCCCTATCAATCCTCCCACACGCCCTTAAAAAACTCCAGCTAAAAGAACACGTTCCTTCCTGTTAGATTCATCACATCTGAACCTGCAGGGGTCCAAGTTTTATGTCCACTGACAGATCCTGCACAAGGGTTTAAATAAAGGAATGGAGGAGGCAGCACTGTCAGTTGGCACAGTCTGCCACAGCTATGTGTTGAGTGGACGCTGCACCTCAGGTTCCTCTGGGAAATGAGCCAGAGGTTCATTTAGCACAATCTCCTCAGTCACTCTCTGGACAGACTGTATAGGGAACCTATTCCATAAAGTGTACCAAGCGAGGCTAAAAATTAAAAAGAGCTTCTCCATGACTGGCAGTTCCTCCCTCTTTTTCAGTCTGCCATTAAACTAGTGATACATCCTTACAGCTGAGTTTTACGGCTGCATCTGCCACTTCAGGATCTCGGCTGAGTCGTGCTAGCGTAACTGCAGATTTCTGTTGGACGCGCTCACAAGCAGCAATTTCTGCTGAATTTCCTGAAGATGATCTTTCAAAGAGCATTTCCATTAAAAGTTGAACACCTAGAAGGATGTAAGAACTATTGTTATCCTCTCTCCAACAAAAAACTCAGTCCAAAAAAGTAAAGGGAAAAAGCAAGCTAGGTAAATACAGACCAATCACTGCCCAAATAGGGCATGAAGAATGCATAAATGTGGACTGCAATTTGGCTATCAGCATTCAGGCATATCTGATCTGTGCATAAGTTTGTCTTCACTAGGAAGCTAGAGAACTTCTGGAACTAGAAAATGCACTAACTTTTCCCTCCTCCAACTTCTTGACTCCTCTACAAGTTGGTATTTTAGATTTCACAAATTTATTTCAGTCAAACTAAATGCAATTCTTCATTTGCTTTTAAACTAACTTGGAGGTAATCACTAACCTAAAAACCTGTAGGGACATATTTGAGGTCTCTACATGAAGTTTTGCTTTGAATTAAAGGAAAGTAAAACTTTTTTTTTTCAGCTTATGTATTTTTAAGCAAGCCTTTAAAAGTTCCCATCTCAAACTGTTTAAGGGTATTTTAGAATGGGGAATCCTTTAATGAGGGAAATGATGAAATTCTGCCTTTTGAAGTTTACTGTGTGACTAACTCTTTACTTCAGAAGAGACAACATCATCCATGTCTAAATGGTTTCATTAACTTATTGTTGCCTGTAGGAGCTGATATTCTTACTGTAGCAGCACAAAAACAGATGAGACTATACTGATTTCTATTTCCTAGATTATTTTAAATGTAAGGAAAATTATGTGCTATTAGACTCCATATGCTATTAGGCATTCAGATTACTTCAGGTAGCATCAGAGGATTTTAACTGTTAGAACATTTGCATAAATAATTAAAAGAATTAGCATCAGAATCATGCAGCTAGATAATAAGCAACATACAAAAAAGTCAAGTTGAGAAGAAAACGTATCTAAACTCTCCAGGATTCAAAGACCCTTCTCAGTTTGTGAATCTGGCTTCTGACCAACACCTGATTATTACAACATTAGGCAGACACGAAAAGCCTTTATACACAAGATGAGCGTCAATCCTTCTCAAAAGCCTGGGGGCAAACTGTTCTGTGTGAAATTCCATTACAGAATGTACACACAAACTTTACTTCATCACATTGTGCTTGACAATCCACATGTACATCTCCACCTACTGCAGTATCTAGCATGAGTTAGGCCTAGTTGGCATAACTGTTAGTGTAATTTCATGAACTTCGATCAAGTTTCTGCTGTAGTAGAAATAGATGAAATATGATCAAACATCTGTCCCAAACAACAAAACAGGTTTTGGTATGCTCAAGGAAACAGATAGCCAAACTACGTAACAAATCTGTTAATCATAAAGGAGTGCAAAAGCTTCCAGGGCATATCTGGATTGTCAGTGCTAACAGCAGCAAGTCAGAAAACAACAGCACAAGTCAAACAGACAAATCACCAACAGGGTATTCTCTACCCAATCCCATAATTACAGACACCTAGGGTCCTGGGAAATGTCAGGGTCTTACCAAGAGCTTCTAGAAAAGACTCTGGGTAGGGAAGCCCCATGTGTCTGCACCAAGAGGTCCAGGACCACCTCTCCAACCACCAGGAATACAGGGAGCTTGGACCAGGAGCATGGCAGGAACAACCACGTGGACCTGACCAACTCTCTCTGTGACTGCCCCATCCCTCCCATGCAACAAGGAGGTCATATAAGAAACCACCATGCTAACCTGCCTTGCTCCTCCCCCTCACTGCACTGTCTTCTGCATGGGACAGGGAAGTCAGGTAATTTGTAAAATTGCATATATCTGTGATTAAATTGCTTCAGTATCCAGATCCATTCAACCTCCACATTGTCATTTGGTCTCAAACTGCAACACCTACCCACCTTAGCAAGGACATCAAATGCACACTACCTCTGTGCACACATGAATCACATCAAGCAAATCAGTTGTGCCTGATCCTTGCCAATCATGTTTGTGTGCACAGAGCTCAAATTTTCCACTGAAATGCAAGAAACATCTAAATCCAATATTACATAGGAATTGGCCAATTCTATTTCAAGTCCCGCTTCTATGTAGATGCTTTCTGAAACCCCTTCTTCCACCTGCAATCAGTCATGTCTTAGATTCAAATGGATCCAAAATCAAACCATTCCTATCCAAACCTTAATTAAAAAGTGTGGAAGGGATATTCCTAGGAGAGAAAAAGCAATATGTGTGAAGCTTCACTGTAATTTAATATCTCCCACACACACAAAAAAAAGTTGTCTTACTATATTGCTTGGCCATGAATTTGCTGGTAGGTGTATAAATAAGGCAGTTATGTCTTCCTGTATCCTTATTCACAGAATTATTAACCTAACTTCTCAGACTTCTGGTGGGCCTATAACACCTAGGGTTTTTTCAATATAATTAATTTCTCATAGTATGATATTTAAAGAAGTGTGGAAAAAAACTGGCAACTGCTGTATAGTAACAAAAACATAATGCTTCAAAATTTATAATACTTCTGAATACCTGTGAAAAAGTGACACAAAATGCAGGTATGCATGGCTCAGTATCAGAAGATGTCTTTCAATGTGTAAGAATTGCCACCTAATGCAATGTAATTACCAGAATAAAGGTTGTTGAAACACTTTGTACTACCTTGCTTTGTATCTATGAATAAGTCACACACACACAGAACATCAGCAATATGGTCATACATGCAAAGTTTTCTAAAGCAGTGGTAATTTATTTCAGTTGCATAGAACCATCCCAAGGACTCATTTTGCACCCTGCAGTAATGTGCAATATTCAGCAGGGATAGGATGCAAAAGGAAGTATTATTAGTGAAGCCTTTCTCCTTTACCTTGTAACCACTACTTTCCCATCTACCCACATTCTCCACAAACAAATATAGAATATAATTCAGCTAAAATACATACCATTTCCTTGAATGATTTCTGAAGCACACTGGTCCAAGACAGACATGTTTGCCAATATTGTTACCACCTTTTATTAAAAAGAGAAGGAAATATGAAGTGTAGCCCTACAATTCAGTAATATTAAATAGCACTGTGGTTTATAAAATTAGTATGGCAGAAATATGGCAAACCCAATAAAATTAAAAAGCATTCTTGTAGCTGAACAGTCTATTCCCACCTTTGTGATTTCTCAGGGGTCTTTATCTTACATAAGGCTGCTAACTGAAATCCAGACAACAAGAAAAGTAAAACCTCTTTTTCTTATGCTCCTATACTCATGCATAAAAGTCTGTCATATAGAGATCTATGCAGCAGATTTGTTCAGTCCAAATGTCAGTGGTCAAATTGGTAGAAAGAGGAAGATAAAAATTTATAAAAAACAACCAACAGAAAAAAACCTGGAGTCCTACAAAGAATTCAGCCAGGAGCTGCCTGCCCTCAGGAACCAATCCTGTAGTCACATTCCAGCTCAGGCAGAGCTCACAGTGAAGGCTAAGAACCAGCACACAGCATACGTTCAGTAGCGCTAAATTATTGCTGCCTTTCTGCTTCCGGGTTCAGCTGAAATGTTGAGAAATCCTCGCAACAGATTTGGAGTTTTGAGTCTTGATTCAAGGGAGTATTTAAGGAATACTTTTCAGTTTTATTGAAGCCATAAGTTGTGTGAGTGTCAAAGCACTGTCCCAAAATGAGCTGGATTTAAAAATCCGTTTATACCTTTCCTGATCTAAGGCCAAGATTAGGTTTTGTACCAACAGAAGCACATTTTGAGATCCTGATTTACAGAATTTCTTATCCAAAATAGCACTAACTGTTTTCAAGATTAGGTGCAACTCAGCTTGCTTAAAGTGATGCAGCAAGCCATTGACAGAGACTGAATCATGTGGAGCTGTTGGCTTTCAATCACCCATTCCCTGCATTGATATCATATACTTTCTCTCATACATCCTGCAAGATATTCTTTTTTACTTTATCCTTCAAATAACTTGCTTTCTGCATGCAAACATGTCTCAATATTAACAGCATATGAGAGACCAAATAATAAATGTTATAGATCATTAGAATACAAAATGGAAATAATATACTTTCTTAAGAAGTTTTAATTTTCTCTATTCTAGTTGAGAAAAACTGATCAGCCTCAAAAATAATGATCAATTTGAGAACTGGTTATCAGTGTTTTAATGGTACAGTGTCAGTTCACAAACAAGCAAACTTCTTAGATGTAAGTAGGCATGAGATCAAATCACCATTCTGATCTCACTTTGCCATTTTAATAACAAGGATGACTCATTCTCGATGCTGTGACATAAAGGTCTTCCGCTTTTAAAGGTACTGTTACAGTGTCATCTCTCTGAATAAATATACTTACTTAGGATGCAAATGAGTTGCTGAAACTCTACAGAGTGACAGATAGAAATATGGTAACTTAGTATACGTCTATGTATTTATTCCATATTAATTATTAACTGTGTTTCAGGCAGAGTGTGTATGTTTTCTCATTCTAAATTATATCCTGTTAATGAAAATTGCTTCCTCTGTGCAGAACCTGTACCCCATGTTGCTCTCTAATCCACAGATGAAGAATTCAGTTAACCACAATTTGAATACATGCCAATTATTCAACTGCTTCAAGTAATTTTGTCTAATAAGTATTTTCATACATAAAAATATTTTGTGTGTATCTTTGGACACCAAAAATTGTTTGAGGTTATATCTATACTTCCTTTGCATTGATTATGTGGCCCCCTATATTTTGCAATGTATTTATGAACTAGCCTAACGGGTTTATTTGTAACCTTCTCCAGAGGGGTTTATAAAAGACCCTTATCATCAATAACCGTCAAGTACTACCTATATTATCTTAAAATCTTAGTAGGACTTGAAAGGCAGTTAAACTATAGATTAGCTCACTCCATATAGATAGATTTTTCTTTCCCCAAAAAAGTCACTTTTTCCTGTAATGTAAACAATGTAACATGAAATAGCATAATGTAAACACATAACAGGCAAGCTGAATAGAGTTGACTTTAAATGCTATATTTCCCTTATACTTTCCTATTTTAAAATTCAGTATACATGCAGCTTACACGAAGATTTTCTCTGTAATACAGACCAAAGTTCAAGGAAGTTTAATACTGAAGATGAACTCTCTAGAGAAAAACACAAACTTAAATGTAGACTCAATTTGCTTTGAAAAGCAACACTTCCATGAGCTCTGATATTAATGAAGTCTCATTTCTTTTGGATTTAGAGTTGATCAAAAACCATAAACAGAACTTTTCCAATGGCATCTCTTCCACTGTAGATTTTTTTTGTCTAATGATACCTAGGCTCACACTGCAGTCTTTATCTTAGCCTCTCTTTTCCCATAATCTGGCTCCAAATTTCATAAAGCCTTAGGCCGCCTCTCAAAAATAACTGTGAAGTCCTGTTGAATCCGCAAACCAGTTCAGATGTTATTGTGAGACATGGAGCACACAAACTGATACAGATAAAAGTGACTGCCTAAGCCTCATTTCCACCAGGAAAATAGATGAAAATTACTGGAAAAAAATAGATACCAAAACCTCTTTCAGAATTGAAATAATTTTGAAAGAATTGAAAGACTTGAAAATACTTAACATGGAATCTCTACTGTTCAACTGCAATATTTAGTATCAATTTCATTAATTGTTCAAGACATTTCTTGTAAAAGATTACACTCCAAGATTATAAAGGACTGGCACCTGAGACAATTTATGATCCTTGCAATTTTTCTGGATTCCTAAGCCATGCAATGAACTTGTAGTCAGCTCAAAGTATAAAAAAGAAAATATCCTGAAGACAGGACACATGAGCTCTGATCATCTGCCAGTGCTGTCATACCATGCAGAAAGTATGTGCTGAAGCCACCCACAAATTCCAGTACCCTAGTGATATCTTGATATGTGGGATCTGCAGAAGTGCTATTAAGAAAAGACTGTCAGAGATTTTCCAGAGGAAAAAAAGAAGTTGCTTCATCATATGTGGAATTTTTTAATGAAACATCTGCCTCACATTCTATTGCCAAACCTAATGCAGGGTTATAGTAGACTGCCTTAGAAACCATGTGCTTCAAGAACTGATCCCACCCAGCATAATTCCCTGCCTCAGCACCTGTATGTCTGCTAGGCAGATCTGTTCTGGAGCTAGATCTTGATCCATGCATCTCCAGTATCTGTATTCTAGCAGAGCTCTCCAATAGACTAACCCAGGCTAGTCCACACTCTGGTGTCTGTTATCCAGATCCATCAAAAATTGCAGGTGCTTCTCTATGGCAGGACTCTGATAAACCTGGTAGCTGCAGCTTTCTCTGTGGGAACTGGCAGCCCTAAAACCACTGTAGTAATGAAAACCACAGAAAAATAGACTTGATCAACAAATAATGAACTAATACATTTGTTTGCCACCAGATGAAAGCTGAATTATTCAAGTCAGTGTCATATGATTTACACTACTAAAAACAACCAGAGGAACAGGCCTCTGGGGTTTATCCCTGCATTCACCACCTACCGTTAATATGTGCTATGCACTACGCACCTAAACCACGTAGTAGTGAGACACAGTAAAACACAAAATGCCAGGAAGAGAATTCTCAGATCAGCTCATGTTTTAGCACCTTTTGAAGAGGCACCAACTTATCAAAATATTAACATGCAGATAGTTTCACTGGGACTAGTAAGATTTTTCACAAGACTAAGAGACTAAGTAGTTAACTTTCAGAGCTTAAAAAACCATACCCAAAATCAAGAAGCTTTGAAAGTTCACCTTTAAATGATTTGTTGGTGAACTAAGTATGCAGGAATATTTGTGGGGGAGGGGGCTCCCCTTTAGGTCCATGGAAAATTTCCCTATTTAATAAATAAACTTAAAAATAATAGAGATATTTCATACTTTTCAAATGTCAGTACAGCATCATGTTGCTAGTCTCGCAGTTGCCCTGGAAATTAATCTAAAACCTAACTAAAAATCTATATTTCTATAGGCAAAATAAGTAAACAGGTAGTAAACACAGATACCTCTCTGTAGTTACAATATCATCCATTATTACAAAATTGGCAGTTTTGATCTTGTTGGTTACTCTAGTAAACAAAATCTATTTTTATAATTTGAAAAGTGTTTTTAGTTCCACATAGTTTCCTTCCACTCACCCAGCCTTTCACACATACTGAATTTATGAATGATGAACCTTCCTTTTCAGTTCTGTATTCTGCTTTGCACTGAACCATAGGAATTTCAGTTGTCAAGAGTGGTTTAAATTTGAGAAACCATGGTTAATTAAGAACCTTTAAAATAGTTTTGTTCAAAACCTCTTGAAGAACAACAGTCAGCTTGGAAGTTCTCTTGCTAAAAAAATGTAATCTCTAACACTATAATAACACTTTTCCTTCTAAACAACTAATGGTGACTCATGCTCATTAACCAGTGCACAAAGGTACAGAACCTTTGTTGCAAAAGTGAAAACTAGATGAAAATGCTTTGTTATAAACTAAGATACATACACTGAGAGTATAAATCTCAAATGCTTTAGTTAACAAAGAGATTTAAACCTAAAGAGCACATAAGAAACAGAAGGCTTCTTTGATAACTTTCCCTTAATGGGAGATTTAAGATGATCTAAAAGTGTTTCTCATTATTGTGAAACCAGCTACTCAAGAAGAAAGATGCAATAGGATTTGGAAGATGAAAGCACACATTTTAGCCTGTTAAAGGGGCAATATCGTCCACATTTGAGGGTCACTGACCTCACGTGGGGGAGGGGGAGGTGTCTAGAGAGGTGGAAGATATGATGCTAATATACCTTTATTGATAATAAAGGCACACTTTTCAGTAAGCTTTTATTGACAGTCCCAACATAAATAGAAAGACACAAGCTCAAAATGAGAATTAGCAAGTAATTTAATTGAGTGGAAAAGTAGATCAATACAGAATTGCTAATTCTCTTAGTTAATTACTCCTTTAAGGCTGATTCATCGCTAAGTAAAATTAATTTTTCTACATATTATAAGAGTATTTTGTAATTCATTCAAATAAATGACATAAAGATAAATCAGAGTGTGTCTGCAAAGTTCCAGATGCCCATCTTCAGAAACAAAGGGGCATCTGACAACTAATCAGAAGCAAGATGGAGTCTTTGCTTCTGAATGTAAATTAAAAACATCTGAACTTCACGATTCAAGATCAATCCACAGGGAGACAGCAAAAGAGTACATACAGCAGGCGTCAAGAACAGGCATTACATCAAGTCTAGGTAGAAAAACCTTTCAGCATACTATTTATTGGGAGAAAAAACTTTGCTAAGAAATCTCTAGAAATTTTTTCTGGGACATTATATTGCTTAAAATAGAAAACGTAATTCCCATTGCTTCTAATAGCCATTTTTGTGGTTGGGAATTCAGTTTTCTTCCTGAAAACAGAGAAATAAATATACCTAGATAAGCAGAACAATAGGTCTTTCTGCCACCTGATTGGAAGAGGCAAACATCCCCATAAAATAATAATAGCGGTTAGAGACAGGATCTGCTTCCGAAGTCTAGGTCTACTCTGAGACTGTCAGGGAACTATAATCTTGGAATGCTGAGGCAGAGCAGCAGAGACTAAAACTAAAGGAATCTTACCCTTTGGAATGAAGGATGTCTTTATTACATTTTTATTTACTTTACTTCATATTGCTGACTAATCTAGCTAAGGAATAGGCAGAATAACCAGATTCTCACATTTTTTGTTTTAAAGCAGCACACAGGAAATGCGTCCTGCATGGGTCACATGGTGAATGGGCATGTCCCAATAACCAGGTCATATAACTCTAAAATAGTGATGGAACTAGAGTGTGTCTTCTCTCTCACTTCTGAGGCCACAGTTTTCTGTCTTTCAAGTGAAAATCCGGGGGAAAAAAAAATAATCATCCCTCAGACTTCCTTCATGGTATTAGAAAGCTTCTTAGATTTTGAAACTGACTCAATCAACCAAAGACACCTAAGACATCTGGTCTCCCTAGAGCAGAGCACAATTTGGCCTAAGCTAATGCACAGTTGTAGGAAACAACTTTGCTTGTCTAGCTAGTCTAATTGGAATCAGGGTTTGAGTATGTGGGAGGAAACTTAATTACTCCCATTTGAGAGGAGGCAGAAAGTGCAGAGAACTAGTCCAACTGCCACTAACTCAAGCAGACTGGTCAGGAAGTCATTTCTGGTGCCTTCCTAGAAGGTAATAGTTTTCTACTTGAGGAGGAAAAAGAAACAAGAGACTGTAATCTGTAGAAACACTGTTTATGAGCTCACCTGCTCAGAACCAGGACTGAAATCACAACCTTCACCTAGGCAGTGATTCTGTTTTGGAAAAAAAGATCAGTGGCAAAACTCAGAGGCTGTTCGAAATCTGCTATCTCATTTCCTGAAGGACTGAAGACAAAAAGATGACAAACACAGCAAAATGCATACAGAACCATCTCTGACTTACAGCTTTATGATTGGTACAGCCTGCAGCAAAGTCTCTTGTTTACAGTTTCTGCAGAAAACAGCCCAGCACCAGCCTGATTGTACTGTGAACCTGGCAGGCAAGGGCAGAAGATAAAAACTGCAATGAATTGTGCTGACATAGCATGTTTCCTCTGGAGAGACTTTACACTGAGTAAGTGCAATGTCTGCCCAACTTTACAGATGATTAAACAAAAATGCAGAGAAGTTAAATTGCTTCTTCAAAATCAGAGCAGCAGCAATATTAGGAATTGATCCCAGGAATAGAAACCTCACCACACTAAGCTAGCAAAGAATAGCAGAGTTATTCAACTGAGCTGAGATTTTACTCTTCTAACTGAACCTCTTGCTTTGCAAGTTGGAGCACATTGTCTTATCCTGTATCAAATCTAAATGTGAAAGGCAGAATTGTAACTAAAGAGGCATTTTGTCTCAAAAAATTTAGTGTTTAAGAGAGAGAGTCAGTGTTGGACCTCTGAAATGTAACAATCCATAACATTGATCACATAATGCCAGGCAATACTGTTACTTATATTTTTATATTGTTCAAATGTGTGTGCAAAGACAGAGATAACCAGTTAAAAAGAAAGAAAGGACATCAGGGAAGCGATTACAGTCTTACACAGAAAACTAATTAGGATATCAATGATATAATGGCATGGTTAAAGTTCAGATACAGTCATGTGACTTTTGGCTTAATTTTCATTTTTGCATCTGTTACTGGCAGTCTTGTTTCTTGTTTAATTTCTTAAGGTTTTTTGAATAACTTAACTATGTATTTTATCACCTCTCTTTCTAGCTATATTAGCTGAAAACATGTTTTCTCAGTGTGATCTAGTCAATACTGGAAAAGATCACACAATTTTAGTGTATAGTTTACCAATCACAGTTCACAGCCAGAGCACTGAGAGGGAAGGCAATTCTAACCACACATCTAGTCATCATTATACTAACGTCAGAGCTGGATATTAACGGAGATCTTTTATGACTTAGTTGTCCTTTCGTAAAGCCTTTGTGTTGCATTTTTACCCACAGTATGTAAATCTACAAAAGTGTGTTGAACTGCAGAAAAGATGTGTGAGCATGCAGTCGAACCACTTGGGACTGTTAAATATTACTTGCAGCTGATCTTGAAAATAAGTTTCAAGAACTAGACAGGAAGGTTAGGTGTACTGAAGTCAGACCTGACAGAGGCAGACCACCAAGCTTTGCGCCTAACCCTGCCACTGGCTGCTTGTGTAACATGCCATAAGTGATTGAGTCCCAGGGTACCCCATGCATTTCTTCTCTGGGAAAGACGAGCTGACAGCTCAGCAGTGGAAGGGGTATTCCTCTTCTGATCCAACTGGGAGAGGGAGCTCCCTCTTACATACTTCTTTTGGTCCAAGAAGTGAGCTTTAAAAAGCATAAACAAAGAGTTTTCATCAACTGCCTTCCCCTTGACCAGCAATGATTTTGTCTAATACTTCTTGTCAGATGTAAGGAAGCCAGGCACCTAACATGGGCTGCACTGCTCAGTCTGCTTCAAGCTCCCTGTTCTTGTTAGCCCATACTAGCTTCCATACATATGGGAAAATTTGGACAGCAATTTAACAAAATGCAGTCAGGAATCCCACAGTCTTCATAACAACAAGCAGAAACAAAAAGCAGTCGGCAAGGAGTAATAAATTCCCCAGTATTCAAGAAACTCAGATTGAGAAATAGTACTGCAAGTTCCTTTCATCCAGGCAGGGATTTTCAAAAGAAGTCTAAAAGACCTGTTAATATTCTTCTCGTTAAAAACATTGCTCTCAAAGTCTTTCACTGGGTGTTAGGCAACGTTTAAAATCAAAACTTCTCTATGTTGAAGTAAAAGCTGTCTCTGCTCTCCTTTTGACCCTACAATCTCTCATGTAGGAGAAAAAAGGGGGGAAGAGGCAACAAAAAGAAAACGCAAATGCCCTGAAAAAAATGGAAGAGCAGAGAAAAGGATGTGGAACGTAGAGGAAGAATAGTATTAAGGGTTTCAAACCTTAAACAAGACAGAAGGTCTCAGCTTCAGAGCCTGCAGCATCTCCCAAACATCAAGAAAACAGGAAAGAATTTAGCAGAAAAAAAGCAGCAACTATTTCCATTTTCTCCTTCCAACTTAAAAGTCTTTCTCCACCTCAAACTTTTTTGAAACATAATTCACTGATTTTAGACCTAGAAATAACCACTTTAAAATGGATGTGTTCACTGCACATTAATTCTTTGCCTGCCTGAATAACAGAAGATCAGAAGCTGTTAGACTATACCTCCACAACTTCACAGGTAAGGTGAGAATACTAGCAACACTGAAGAGACAAGTGGGAATGCAGAGAGAAAAAATTTATGATACATAAACATACTGTGCACAAACATACATATTTCATATTTTTCTATGTAGAGTCTAAGATGATCGTTAAAGTCAAGAAGGCCCTGAATGATAAGGGTTTTGGCTAAACCCTTCTTCTAACAGTGCTTAAACTCCATTAAGACATCTGACTGTATACATTACACTGCTGAATTTAGGCATGAACCTTTCTGAAAGGATATTTTGATGCTCCTTTGAAGTAAAAAACCTGCTATCCAGAAAATAAGTATCTGCAGCAAGAAAAAGAACATGGCACATTCATATCCATTTTGACCCCAAACTAGAGGCTAAGGTTTCTGGAAATTATTGCTTTATCTGACGACTCTTATACAAAGTACTTTGTTATAAAGCTAAGCAATCTCAATGTAATACTGCTGGTAACAGAAGTGATACACGCTTCTATAAAATGGACAATGATTATCTTGTTTATCATTAAGTCCAGCACTCAGTTCTAGATTTCTTACCTGACCTAATCTAACACTGCCTGGTAAATGAAAGAAGGAGGAGGTTGGTTTTCAGATAGTGAAGGCAGGAAAAGTTTGTTATCATTTGCACACAAAAGCTTTTCAGAAGTCAAAAGACAGAACACTTTTAGAGGTGCTTGAGTAGGAAAATACTTTCTGCAGGCAACACACGATGCATCTGACATCCGACTCCTGGGCAGAATGTTATTTATTTATACCATCATAGAGGCTGATAACTAATCAGTGCTAGCTGTCCTTAGAAAGGCTGTATAGAAGGACATACTGTGACTTTAAGATGAGATAAAATGGCACAAATGAAAACAAAACTCACTGTTCCTTTCTTGCATTTCAGCCATCTTTCTCCCATTTTTGGCTTACATTGAGCATGCTTCAGTCTATTTTAGCAAATTACAATTTTCTTAAATCAGAAGTAATCCTAAAGTAGTAATGTATTTAGAAATACTAAGTAGTTTTCTATAGGATAATTGAGTTACTTAAATTAAAGCTCTGTATGAGAAACAGGGCATTTAAGTTTGAGGGGCTCTTTTATAACATTTTATGATAATTAGACCATATTTTGCTGTATTTGCTATGAATCATATTCTTACTTTGTTTAATTGTTTCAACATTTAGTATAGCTTAATTCTAATTCATCTATTTTACTGGCCAGGACGACTTGATCATTCAGAATGGACATTAGTCCACAAAAACATATTCCACAGTGGTTGCATATTCCAAAATAAAACCTTGAATCAAAAAATTTCCAGACCTACTCAACTTTAATCTACGTGTCCTTAGGCAAATGTCTACTGGCTGGGACATAATAATATATATAATGGGAAAAGTTAGTAACTACACTATGTACCTAAAAGGAATTAAAGTGTATTTCTCAAAAGCCAAAATGGCAATTTAGAATACCCTTATAAAACATAGTATTGTAGTGTTGCTTTTCTCTCTAGCTGAGTGTGTTTTCCTCATTGCAACAACTAGGCACAGATCAAATTAAAAAGCAAAATATTCCATAAAACTGTCATAATTGGCAGACACCCTCCCTCCTCCCTAAATATAACACTGAAATGACTGCCCTTTTGAAAAGTAAGCAATCTACTCAAACACACATTTGTTCAGGAATTCGAAGGAAGACTTCTCTTAAGGCTGTTGCATTACCAAAACTGCTTGACTAGCAACACTGACAGCTCTTAAAGACAAGATGAGCAGCACTCAGATTCCACCGAACATCAGGTGCTCGGTAACAGAAGAACACAAGGTAGGTTTCTATAGTCCCCATTGCTGCAGAAATAACAAGGAGTCAGCTCAGAAACTTACTGCAGCACACCACAGAAAACATCATACCTTTCTGATCTAGTTTTTCATTCCAAGAAGGAATGTAAGGGGTTACTGGGGATGAAATCTCCTCAGTTCTTGGAAGGAAGCCATTCAGTTCTCTGTTCCTCTAGCTAATGAGATGTCCTGCAAGCTGCAAAAGGCCTGGAACTAGTCTGTTACCTAATAAAGTCATACATATTTCTTTAAATGTCTGCCTTCCTCATACAAAGAAGGGGCTTGCTATGCTACCCACAGAGCAAACTGCAAACTCACAGCTGACAGCAGAATTAAGATGAGGGCATAAATAAATAAGGAAATCAAAACTATGAGAGCATACAGGAGGAATAAAAAAAGAACATGAAGAATTGTACGTATGTAATAATAGTATACAGCCATGTCAAACACCACAGCTGATGTCCTTGACTTTGCCCAAAGAGCAATGTAGTAATTATGTCTTAACTGCATCTTTTCATAAACACTCCTGAGCTGGAAAACTACTGAGTGCTATTAAAATAAGCTAAAGCAGCCCTAGTAACCCCTCCAGAACACCAATAATCAGTTTCTAAGGTCCCTTGTGCCTTGATTTCCATGGCCTGGCTCCTGTTGAAAGGTACACAGAGTTTTCTGTGGCAGTGCAGATCCCAAGTCTACCATAAATCATCTTTTGGCTACTTTAGAGGTGGGAAGGGGATGGGCTTGTGAGGCCTGAATTATGGACTTTTAGTTATATTCACAATGTCTCATAAACAGAAGTAGGTTAACAGAGCTGACTAGCAACCTGCATCCCTTAGTAATAACTACTGAAACCCTCAAGACTCATACTTGTTACTCTGCTGAGGCTAAATCAATCACTGAGATGCCAAATAAGCAGTGCCTCTGCAGCACCCCATTGCATGGCAGTACCCGAGAGAAACAAAAGAATTCCCTCTGACTTAATCTGTGCATTAGCACAGACCTTTAATTTTCTGTTTACTAAAAAAACTGGTAAAAAAGAAAGGGAAATGCAAAAGTACATCAGCAGTATTTGCCAGTAAAACCTGCAAACCATCTACCATGCAGTTAGGACTTGATCCAAAGCCCACCGACGTCAATGGACTAAGGATCAGATTCTTATTCAGCTTTTGGAGCTAATTCATCTTTGAACTGACAATTGTATATTTAGCTGCAGTCTCCATATATATCTTATGTGCCTCAAAGCTCTATCCAGTCAAGTTTTGAATACCTCCAAAGATGGAGATTCCACAGCCTCTCTGGGCCTCTGTGTCACTGTTTGGCCATCTTCATGATGAAAAAAAAATTCTGGTATCTTAGAAATATGGAACTTTTTTTTTTTTTCTTTTGCAAAATCATGTTAAAAGCTGCCATATTTCATAAAGCTCATAATAAAAAGGAACAGAAACAGATAAAGAAAGAGCCATATATTGAAAAGAACTAAGAATGGAAGACATGAAAGCAACTTAGGTTTGACTATGTCAAAACAGAAATAGAGTTGAAACCTGTTGACTTTTACACAAATGTGCTCAGACAGCATCTTGCTGAGAAACTGCTCACCTGATCTCGGGAATATGGAGTATCCACTATGTGTTTATCTGAACATGCTGCTAGAAGAATCTTCATTGCATTTAACTGGAGCAATATTTCACAAGCCATGGTATCAAAGAAAGTAATATTGGCAAGAGCTGCTGAAGCCAGCAGGAAAACTTCACCGGACGAGGCTTCTTGGCACAGTTCTGGGAATGCAGAAAATAAGTTGAATAAAAGTCATTCCTTCATTGCAAAAAACATGGTTAGGTGTTTCAAAGCAATATTTAAGCATCTGCAATTTGCATTAGTAATCTCAGTATCTGAGACCAAGTTCATAATCATCAAGATAAAAACCAAACCAAAACAAAGAAAATCATCTTAATTCTGTGAATTATATAATATCATAGAATCATAGAATTGTTTAGGTTGGAAAAGACCTTTATATCATCGAGTCCAACCGTTAACCTAGCACTGCCAAGTCCACCACTAAACTGTGTTCCTAAGTGCCACATCTATACGTCTTTTAAATACCTCCAGAGATGGAGACTCAACCATTTCCCTGGGCAGCCTGTTCCAATGCTTGACAACCCTTTCAGCGAAGAATTTTTTCCTAATATCCAATCTAAACCTCCCCTGGTGCAAATTGAGGTCATTTCCTCTTGTCCTATCGCGTGTTACTTGGGAGAAGAGACCAACGCCCATCTTGCTACAACCTCCTTTCAGGTAGTTGTAGACAGCGATAAGGTCTCCCCTGAGCCTCCTTTTCCCCAGGCTAAACAAGCCCAGTTCCCTCAGCCGCTCCTCATAAGACTTGTTCTCTAGACCCTTCACCAGCTTCATTGCTGTGCTTTGGACACGCTGCAGCACCTCAATGTCTTTCTTGTACTGAGGGGCCCAAAACTGAACACAAGTGCCAAGTACAGGAGAACAATCACTTCCCTAGTCCTGCTGGCCACACTATTTCTGATACAAGCCAGGACGCTATTGGCCTTCTTGGCCACCTGGGCATATGTCACATTGTTAGGGTGCTTTACAAGTGATATTAACATTAGGCACCTTCATTTGAACTACAAAAGCAGGGAAAGATGGTAAATATGAACCTAGACACCAAGTGTTTCTAACATTCATCTAATTAATGACATGGTCTACATAGTATACCATTCTACAGGGAATATTCCACTGAATGTTGTTCAACATAAAGCTTGATATAAGAGGCAGAAGGCTAACAGTAACTGATCCATAAGAGAATAATTCTGCTACATATCCTATTCTTTAGAACAAGATATGTATACATGTTGCCTATCTCTAAACTTATTTCTCTATAGTCAAAGATCATCCTGCATATTTTCCAGCTTCAATAAGAAGTGCTGAAGATACAGCTACCTTTTAATTCCTTGCACACATGCATTTTAACTAAGATCTGAATCACCTGGTAACTGGATTTCAGCATGGTTTAAAAATTAAACGTATTACAGTAATTCAATTACTGAGTTATAAATATTACAAGGAAACTGGTGTGTGATTACTGAAACAGCTCTTCCAAAGTTATACATGTTCTATTTTTAATGCTCACATTTCTTGGGCAGAGTATATACTACTAAAATTCCTGTGGAACTTAAACAGTGACAATTAGCTCCACCTGCTAATATCTTCTGGATAGGCTGTTCAGATTGTCACTTGACTGTGGTACACTGTAATAACCTGGAAAATCATCTTAAATAAGTCAGGTCAGATGCCTCTAGCAGTCTAGCTACAGCAGAACCAAGCTCAGCGCAGGTTAATTCCACCCACTGAATTCAGGGCAGGTTCAGGGCAGAACCTTCAATATTTGTTGCTAGACAGCCTGGTCGTCAGGAATAAATTGTTTCCTTGATTTCTACAGCACTAGTTCTGTTTGGCCATATCGAAGAATGCCTAAATACATCTCAGATAATTCCCAGCCACTGCAGAATCCTCAAGTACTGGCACTACTATACTCTTTTCTTGTTCTATTTAAAAACAAAACAAAACAAAACAAAAAAGCAAGAAAATTGAAGTGCTGTAGTTTAACTGTAACCATTGGGATCAGTAGAGAAATATCTAGATGTATTGATCTATTATACATAAGAAATTAAACTAAATGACCCAAACTGTATTTTCTGACATGAAGCTCTGGGAAACTGGCATTTGAGGGAGATGGAGCACAGTGCCAGAAATAAGAGATTCCTCTCTTTATAAAGTAATGAGAAATATCGTCTCATTTTTCTGAAGTGTCCTCACTGACCCAGGTTAAGGAAAAGCTTGCTGTTAGCTTTGCCTCATTTTACCATGGATCAGAGGCCTAGACAAGAAAGACAGATCTTTTATTTTCTTGTAACAGAGCCCATAGATTATACTATACTGTACTTTTCCTCTGAAGTATCACAAATGTAGATGCAGTGATGAGCTTGAGTTCTAGCAAGTTTAGAAAATACAACAGGCATAAAGGTTAGCAACTATTAGAAACTGCTCTTTTACAGACAAACATGGGACAAGAGGATACTTTGTTGAGTCTTTCCTGTGGCTCTTATGGTAGAATTTCACACAGATATTATTTTGACAAATATGCATAAATTCTATTCAAATATGAACTGGAGTAAAAAATATTACGTAATTGCAGAATGCTCTGATTCAGAATTAAAAATGACTGAGTTATTTTATCTGTTAAGGAAAAAATGGCAAACATTATTTAGGGAATATTTCTAATGAGAGTCCTACCTCAACCTGTTATTTTAACTGGAAAGACTCAGAAGTCCCATAAAGAACTTACTGACAAGTGCTGTTACAATTTCTTCCATATTTTCCAGAAAGCTGCTGAGATGCTGAGTGAACGTGAGATGTGGAGATGTAATCTGTGCAATTACTGCCGCTGCTTCTGCATGAGTAGCTTCAGAATGGCTGCTATCAGTAAGAATGCCAGCCAGGCACAGTATCCCATCAACCTATGGAAAAACAATAGGTAGAGGTTGGAAATACTCCAGGAAATACTTTTGCAACCAAAGATGGGTTTACAGTTCTCTTTTCTTGGCTGTAGCTAAACTACTCGGTTTATTTTCAAAAATGACTTAAACTTGGTGGCATTTATGACATAAGAATTTTCAATTTAGCAAATACAAATGAGTTCAGCATGAAAGTTTGTTGACCAGCAAAAAGCCTTGCATTTCCTTCTCCCTTAACATTTCTGCTGAATTGATTCTGGTCAAACAAACAAGTCGTTTCTGACAGACGTCTCAAGTTAAACATTAATCCAAAAATAAGCTCTGATAAGCAAATGCTAACTGCTACTATGCCACAGCCTCATTTAAGCTCTTGTCTGAGCGTGTCCCACTGCAAGACTCGAGCCAGAGTGTGCAGTAAGTTCTTCACAGACATATATTTTTGCCACGTTTTTCTGAACTTGCCACAAAGCCAATGCAGGATCAAAAAATACTATTAAGGAGAGACCCTGGCCAAACTGCACTTGATGAGCTTGCACAGCTCTCACATTAAAACTAGGTCTGTATATCCCTTGCTTACTTGGAAGAGAAACAGAAAAATGACTAAAATGTACATAGGTTTATGCTTTTAGAGTGTCTGAAGTGTTCTAAACTCATTCCTTACACAGTTTAGGCAGATACATCATATATGCGCACCTTGCCCTGGATTATAGGAGACCCATTGACACAATGAAAGACTGCAACAGAGCATAGCCAATGGGATAGCTTAAACTGCAGAAAATGTATCACCTGTTAACAACCAAATCCAGCAAAGGAAGGCTCTCTGTAGACAAGGACATAATCTGTGAACGTCCAAATTAACAGGACTATGTTTCTCCCCCTGTTTCACATATCCCTGAATAATTCATCACATTGTCAAGCAGGTAGGTAGATGTGCTTAGAGGGGACAGAGCATGAAGATTTATGTAATTAATTATGGACATGTTTATGTCAAATTCACATAAATTCACTAATTAAAATCTTTATACGAATAAAACTAACGTAACTGTAGGGACAGTTTACAAATGATCAGAGCTTTTACAAACTTCACTGAGCAACTGTTTTAAAAACTGGCCTTATTGATTTATTTGAAGTTCTGAAAAAGTGTGGGGTCAATTGCCTTATATGTTGCTTGGACACTTTATAGATACAAAGAGGAGTTATGAAGGCTTAGAACTGAAATATACTTTAACAGTCAAACAAAAACAAACCCACATTTGTGTTGTACACTCACCAAGATTCTTTCTTAGGTCCGTTGTTCAGACTGCATTCTCTGTCTATTCAAAGCTTCCTCAGAACTTGCACGTTAAGTCCTATCCATTATCTCCACAAAGGCTATTTAGCAAATCTCTTATTTGTGGTTTTGTTATTTATTAATACAGAATGTTGAGTTATCTTAACCACTTATCCTGCAATGGGCATGAATTAAATTATTTGATAAGCACTGACAGTTCCTGTATTTTACAAGAAAAGCTCTCAGATTGATGGGAGCAAAAATTACCCCCTGGGAGATCATTCATGGGGATGCACTTTTTAATAGGCAATAGACTATCTCATTGGAACTCTAATAACATAGATAAACACAAAAGAAATTATATCTCTATTTTTCCTCAGATTACAAATGGGATTTAGTATAGAAGCTCAAGTACTGGCAAGAAGAGGAAGAATAAATTTTCAACGTTAAACTTTTTCTTGACAAGCTTTCAACATTAATCTACCTACAGCAAAATATTTCCTCCTAGTTATGGCAGAATTCTACAGCTTGAAACAGCAGATTCACATAATTCACTTGGCTTCAAGGTATATTAATAGATCTCAGTGTCAAGAATTAATATATGTCCTCACAAGATGATTTAGTAGCCAAAGTGTGCGAGACAATATCATATGCAAAACCCCCCAACTTTGTCACCTTGAAACCTCCCCAGATCACACCTTGTCTGGGGTCCAAAGGATGCTAATAACAACAGTCAGTATAAAAAGTTAAATATATTCCAAGGCATTCAAAAAATCCTTCACAAGAAACAACTTCTAAGATCTGGTAACAGGATACAGCACTCTTCAGCTCTAAATTTACTGGTTAAAATTCACTTGGCCAACTCTTATTCAATGACCTCGACAAAATTACTTTAGAGTACTTGTGTGCTCTTTCAGAACAAGTAATGGCTTATGAAAGACAGGTACAAGCACATGGTTAGATTTTTCCGTCACCACTGATTGTTTATATCTACACTATAAAATACAAGCTTCTAACAATACAGGGCTGTACTCAACTTTTAAATTACATATTTGATTTTTTTTATTTGCTAAGTAATTGTTTTTGGAAATTGGGAGCTGCTGAATCATAAATAGAAGTGGATATATGTTTTTATTCAGCATAAAGATAAAATACATATTTTGGATCCATGAAAGCCAGCACTAGTTATTCTCCTTTCTATTCAGAATCATGTAAAATACTAACAAATTCAGCCTAAAATTTGCTCTATACACTTTTGTCTCCCATCTTAAATACAGAAAATAAAATAAAATAATTCTACTTCAGCAGGCAACCCCACTTATAAGTGTCTAGCAATAAATTTTAAAATGACAGGGGAACAATCTAATAAAAGCACTTTAACATCCAAAAAGAAATTGCTGCTCAAAGCATTTTTATAATTAGCTTTCACACTGAAAGGAACTTTGGATGGCTGCCCTGTTTTCTGTTTAATTTTGGTGAAGTAATCAGCTAAATGTCAAATCTGTTCATCACCTTGGCAATACAAAAGAATCAGTTAGCCAGATAATGCAAACAAATGAATTCCATGAATGCAACAAGACGCTGTGGAGACCCTGCAATTGAGGAATGGCGTTCAGTAAATGCTTGATCACTAATATTTCAATATTGATAACTGGAAAAAAGCCAGGAACTTAAATCCTTATGAGCATAGCCCTGTTATAGAAACTTAATCCAAGTGACAAAATAAATGCGTGACTGCTTTACTGCATAGATCAAGTCTTCTGAAAGGAAACAATTTATTTTCTCTGCAACAGGAATGAACGACTTCTGGGGCAGCCCTCTTCTTTCTTCAGTATACCTCTTCTTCCTCCTAAAAATATTAAATAAAACTAGGCATCTGTTAAAGATACCAATACAGAACTTGGGATGAATTGCATTAATGACTTCATGATTTGAAATATTACACACAACAGTCTTAACTCTCTGCTTTCCACAAGGAGGTTCAAGGCAGGCTTTCCATGCCACTCTAGGAACCAAGACCCATTGCCTTCTTTTTAATAATGTCTTTCTTCATTTGTATAAAATGCTGCTGAAAGCCTTTTCTCATACTATGACTTTCTCTAACATTCCTGTTTGCCCACTCTTAACATTCAGATGATCTCTACATGTTGGTAAACTTTCTCAAAGGCTTTTTTCACATTCTCTAAATTGATCTCCCAAGTCATCTTGCTGAGATTGGAAAGCCTTACAGGCTATCGGCTGATTTCCCACTGTCAAATCCATGGATAACCAGCTTACAACCGGGTGCTTCTGGTAAGCAGCACCAGCAGGTTCCAAAGCAGTTTTAAAGGAAGAATGGAAGGGAGATGTTGAGATCCAGATATAAGACAGCAAATGTGGAAACAAAATCACAAAGGGGATCACCTCTTAAACATTGTCTCAACCTTCCCAGGAGGGTAGAGGAGAATTTCAAAAGCAGAGGCTGCATCAAACAGTCAAGAACTGACAGATCAGAGTTGTGTTTGTTTTATCCTTTCACACATGCTGTGTATTAGCACCTCCAACTTGAAGCTAGGACAGGTTAACTATATAGGTGAAGATATGAATATTAACAGACTAAATAGAAAATGCATAGCTGGATGAAAACCCAAACACATTAAAATTTATGGGATGAGGAACAGGGAGACAGAGAAGGAAGGAAGGAAAAATTATCATAATCAGAAAATGTTTGAATCCCCTACTCAGCATTCTTTGAACACAATCTACTTCACTCCCCAGACCACTGCATGAGCCATGAAGTCACTTCACTATTCTGCAACTCCATTGAAAATATCATCCAGCAGAACCCATATACTGTTATTTTGATGACTTGTTACTCATGAAGTGAATTCCTGATCATCAAGGCTGAGGTATATCCTATGTCAACTTCTGTAACTTATTCTGCACCTGTAGAAGGCCTACAAGCCTTGTTTAATTTCTACATTGAAAGAAAGGAAGGGAAAAGGACAAAAGTATTCTACCTTGCACACAATGATCTTTCATATTTGAACAGTTGCCCTGCCAAGTGCTCTGCAGATAAAAACTGCCTTAGCTCCACTAACTGAGAACTGGGCTGATTTATACCAGATGAAGATTTGGTCAGCTATTTTTAAAGTGAGATGATATATTAATAGAGTGATGCCATTAAAATGTCCACAAATACTATTCCAAGTAATCAAAGCTACTGCAGCAATTCCATGGCAGCAGCAGTGACCAGTGAACAAAACTGCAATGATTTTTATAACTACTGCTGTACACCAGTGGCCATGGGACCTAATTTATACGCAATATTGTATACTCTACAGAATAGTGTGGGGCTGAATAAAGGTTGAATCGTTGCCAACTCAGTAGCTTTAAAACTTCTGGCAATAACCTTAGCTTTGTATCTAAATTGGCTGAGTGGGTGCTTTGGTTCATGGTAACTTCAACTAAAGCTTCCCTTTTAAACTTCCCTCCTTCAGAATGTGGTCAAGCTAATGAGGAGGTATTTGTTCTTCCCTGTGTTTAGCCATCAAGGGACAGTGTGAAGATGATCTGATCTATATGAGGAATATTGTTATATGGCATGAAAAAAAATATCTCAACCTTCTCTCTCAAAAAAAAAAAAGGAGACAGTTGGCTGTATCAGCTTGAAGGATGCATTAAATGTGGCAATGCCTAAGTAGCAACCTTGCAGCCATGCTGCAGGAAGAAAGAAAGTGCAGAGCAAGATGAAATAAAAAGTTCCTTATTCTGGGCCGACTAAGAGTGAAAGGATAAATAGTATGTAAACCTTTTCTCCCCGTGAAACTTAGGGAAAGCAGTCAAGCAGTCACCTCACAGTGCATGTTCTTTGGCACTCAGAGGTGCTCTAAACTTGTTGCAGATAAAAAGTACAACTGTTTGTCAAAGAGGTAATAGAGAATAAGTCATTTTACAGAAAGGATGTACAAAATCAATAAGATCGACATCCAGACTTCTCTCTTGTCTTCGCTTCAAGGATAAGGGAATAGCTGGCTTTGAACTCCCTCAGTTTTGAAGACTGATATGAAGAGTAAGACAGTCTTTTAAAGTATTATTTCTGTAGTTGATGAAAGAAACCAGGAACTGCACTGCTATTAGCCTAGCAGCTCACATATTCCCACTCCCATAAATCACAGCTTACATTGCTTCAAACTACCCTCTACAAACATAGGTCAACCACCCAAGGATACATTCAACTTTCCTGATCTATGCCTCATGTGCCTCCAATTCTACAGGATAGCTGCTGAGTGGCTACAAAGGGCAGAAGGAGAAGAGACTCCAAAGGAATTCACTTGCAGTTATGTAGAAGTCATCTGTAGTACAGATCCTTCTACTCAGCCAGTGTTGGTGTTTATAGAATTGGGATGCATTGATAAAACAGAAGGAAAACTACTAAGCACAAAAGAGTAAGGTGGCTTGGGAAAAAAAAAAACATTTGCAATGGCCTTTGTACTCAGCATTTGTTACATTCTCTCTCTCCTATTCTGTCACAGCTAAAAGACAATTACGATAATGACTGTGTTATCTGTAATCTCAGGAGCATATAAGAATAGGGGAGAACTATTTGTGTTCACATATGATAAAGTTAGAGATTAAATTCTCCAAGTTATGTGACACATGACAGAAGCCAAAGGTTTCTCAGATTCTTTTGCCCTACATTGTAGAGGGCTGGATATATTGGCTTGTTTTTAAGTCACAGGAATCTATTCCTATTTGTAGGATTTTCTTGATATCTGCATTACAAATTCCAGAAAGTATATGCTTGTTTCTTTTAAATAATGGATAAGGCTTTATATATTATACTTTGGGGTCTGAATTTCATTAAAATTAAGCCACACAGACACAAAAAGGACTCGGCAACAAGATGAGAGTAACTGTCATGTGTTATATAAGAATGCTGAACAAGATACTGGGACCTGAAGTCTGAATTAGGGAAAGACCATACATTAGTAGTTTTCACATAGCCCTCATTTTTATTTACCCTGAGGGATCATAGCCTGAGAAAAAGAAAAAAAAACCACCTCAACTATTCCTATAAACAAACAGGGGCTCCAGGGTTATGCATAGCAGGGCATTCCAGAAAATGAGATGTACTTACTGAAAAAAACATGTTCCGATCATCTAGTTTTAAATAAATAATGTCACAGACACTTCGCATGAGGGCATATTCTCAAACACCTGGTGTCTGGCATTTAAAAACAAGAACACTCTTTCAACATGTTTGATTACTTTGTATCATTTAGTTTTTGGTGTGACACCATGGATTTTATTTTCAAGAAGTGTCTGTTAGTGTACCTCTTCATGAGAAAAAAAAAATCCCATGCACACCACATTTTTAGAGGATCCTCTTCATCTATTACAATAATGAGAAAGTGCCTCTATCCAAAAAGAGCAGCATGGAGGTCACAGCCAGGGAATCAGTCGTTATCAGCTAATCTAACTCTTCATAGTGTCTTTCTTCTCTCAGGAAAAGTATCTGATAAACTTCCTGCTAGAATTCTGGATGTGTTTAAGTCAATATTTTCAAACTTTAACATGATTATGCTAAAGAGTTAACAAAAGGGTTTATTATTATTATTACTGTAATTTCACATATAACTCCTCCTCTCATCAGATTAAAATTCTTGAACAGGTCATTATACTATGAAGTTAGAAACAAACATAACCCTACCCTATGCTCAGAGTATTACAATGAAAACAGCGCGGCAGAAAGTAGAGTTACATTAGAAAGGTAGAGAGAGTGAATGAGCAATGGAGATAGCACAGCATGTCGCCTTTTTTACTGTTACTTTAAATATGAGATTCTGCAAATGCATTCAGAACAGATCCTTATGCAAACGATTTTCCTGCAAATATTTCTCATTTAAACGGTGTCAGTCGATTTAGCCTAAAAAATATCCAGAGTCTCTGAAATGCAAGGCCTCTACAGTATTTGAATCACATGTACACTAATTAAACGCACCATAACAGTAGGACATTTATCTAATAGAATGTATTAAATACATACAGCAACTTGTTCAGAAAAATGTTTTTATGTCTAAATTCACATAATTGCCAAAACTGACTCAGTGCTTCACCTGTGTTCTTCTTTCTAGAACTTTTTGTTGCTTTTAAGAAAAGCACTAGGAGGCACCAAGCGTTAATATAATTGTTTGCTACATTCATTACTTCACAATGGCTGTTCAATTATTTTAATAAATTAATTTAAATAAATTAGCTCCAGAACCGACCTTGTACGTGCCAGATTTTTATTGGCAGAGAGTTTTTACAAGCAAGTTATAGAGCTTTATGATAGCTATTTATAATGAAAACACTCACAGCACTTTAGCTATAAAACTTGCAGTGAGCAACTCAATACGAGTCCATTTGTGTTGTAATAACAACAGAGGAAATTGCTACCCTTATTCAAACAAGAATTTCAAAAAAGTAAAAAAGTAGCAGTTTTCATCTAGTGAAAACTGATGGAACTTTACTGGCTGCAGCAGACTCAAGCTATTTGGTCCTAAGATTCCTCTCCTGACAGGAAAATCTCCTTGGGTCTCCTACAAACATTGATTTATTTCCATGACTGCAGTGGCAATAAAATAATTTCAGAATTGCTTTAAGCGTAAGAAATTCAAGTTTAAGATCAGCTGTTTGCATGGAATCTTTATGAGCAGTCAGAGGTCTACTATGAGCCATCAGGTAAAATGATCTCATAGGTTTTTCTCTCCATTAACACCTCCCAGTACTGCTCTTTGGTCAAATATAGTTGCTATATTGATTCTATATTAGAAGAAATAAGGGCAATGCTAAGAGGCTGAGAAAATGGAATATTTTTACAAGCTGAATTTTGATTTTTCTTCTACTCAATATTGTTTGCTGCCTTACCAGGTCTCAACATAAATAAGCATCATTATCGAGGATAACAAACATATATATTTAAAATTAAGCCAGTGTATGAACACTGCATTGAAGGAGGAACACAACCACAGATGTGGTTACACTTTCAATAGAGATTATTTTTGCAGCAAGCAAAGATAGCTACAACATAGCACTGTGATACAGGGGCAGTTCCAATCTGCATTCAAAATTGTATTTGCAAATCAGGCTTATTTTCATAAACTGATCTCACATCAGAAAACCATGACAGAACTCACTGAAATGGAGTTTACCTAGTGAGCAGATTCTAGCTTCAATAGCCCAGGATCTTCTCCGGTTATTTTAGATGGAAAAATGCATAAGCATTATGTTATGGAAAAGATAAAACCTCAACTTGCCTTATTTTAGCTAAGAAGCTGCATAGATCTGGGAAAATAAGCATGTTGTTGAGGAAAGTCCCAAATACTGTTCTGATTCTGTCATCCAGTCACTGCCTGTTTTTCTAATAGTGTCCCTAATCTATGAGCGAGTTTGTTCACTCTTACAATAATACTCACAAGACATGTTATGACAGAAGGAACCTAACTAGCAAGTACTAAACATTAATTCCCCAATAACACTCAAGGTTCACTTCACATAAGCAGTAAAAATTCTCATTCCATATTCCAAACCAACCTAATCTTCCAGATCTGTAAAGCCCAAGTCTGGGCTAGAAATTTCATGTAATCAGGCTTCCTTCTGCCACCTGCCAGTCAGTAAATAACACAAGAAGAGCCACGGCAGCTCTCCCCAGAATGGTACAAGGCTTCCCCTGGCTGCAGGAGAGGCTCCCAGGATTAGGACCTATTCTCTTCTATTTCAGAAGGAAGCAGAGATAATGTCATGGGACATCTAGAAGAGATACTAGAAAAGCACGACAACTAGAAAACAGGGGTATAAACATGTCACTCTGGAATCAGAACTACTGAACACTTGCAGCCAAAGAACGTAACTTTAGATCAAAGTATACCAAACTTCCAGAAAGAGTTCAAATTCTGTTAAAGATCAAAGAGTCTGGGAGAAAGAAAATGCTGTTTAGAAGGACAGTGCCTTGCTAGACACCAGAATGAAATAGTGGCTTACTGGATTCTCTCCTGTGACTTGCTTGCAGTGCACTCTCCCTTTCCAACAGCACTAACAAACAGAATAAATGTCATTTGCTTAGGAATCTATTTTAGAATAATTCAGATTGTAAATAAAATACTAAAATGGAAATATTTTTACAATATTTCAGCTCTACAGCTGACAAAGAACAAAAGGAAGAAATAATTGTGAACATGTTTCTATTTATATTAGGACTGGAAGCTCTTTCAGCCACCTCTCACAGTACAGCTGTGTCTAGCTTCATTGGGCAGCAGGTAGAGCCCTGGTCACATTCTTCTCACCCTTGGGAAAGTGTTGCAACAAGACTGAGCTAGCACTGTAAGCAATGATAGCAACTGCTAAGGAAAAACCAGTGCAAAGTCTGTGTTATATCACTCCCACTATTTTTTACCGGAGATTAACTCAGCATATTTTTGAAATTTACTTTGACTGATGTCTGATGAAGAAGGTAAGCTATACAAAACAAGACTCAATATAAACAAATTATGCCAAATTCAAAGCCAACAAGGATCCTGGGGGGAAAAAAAATAATCAGTGCAAATGATTTTTAAAAATAACCCACACATTTTATTCTTGCTTATCACTAGATTAGTAGCCTCCAAACAAAAAGTTCAGGCCAATATCTCTTATACATTTTCTTTTGCTCTTTACATATAACTTACTCAGAAGAAGAGATATTCTAGTAAAGATCATTCAAAACTTTGTCTCGGACTGAGTATCTGGTGTGGTAAGAACCACTGTCTCTCTCACTTTCCGTGAACAAAGAGCATGCTGCAGGCTTAGTTTCACACAAAATGTGTGAAACGTGCCTTGCAATTCAGGCACATTAATCATATGACAAACAGAAGTTTTATCATTCCCCAGTGAAGTTAGGAGCCATCAATAAAAGTCTTTCCACAGGATGAAGACCTAGTTGAGCTAAGGACTGTTCCACATCCCATATGTCCCAAATTTCACTATAGGTCTTTACAGTTATGAATACTCTCAGACTGCCTAGACACCTAGATGTTCCATTCGCAGTGCCTGCTCTAAAGTTCTGTTTAATAACCTAAACAACAGTTGTTACATTGAACAAGTGGGCTTTTGTTTTCAAAATATTTATAGAATTGTCAGTTCTTGAAGAGACTTTGTGTGTGTGTATGTGTGTGTACATACAATAGTTAGCATCATAGGGTTTTGGTGTGTGACTATGCTTTTTCCTAATACCCAAATCAAATACCAATAGCATTTATTTCCATATTTTTCCACATCAAAATAATTTCCATATTGCCAATAGCAAAGATAGCAGCAACACTGTTGGAGTACTCTAATTAAATGCTTTCACTCAACGCCTTCTAGCAGTTCTTCCTGAAAGCCTATGGACAAAAGTTTTTCACAACAATGTGAAATTTTGTTAACTGTGACATCTGTTAAATACCAGTACGTTTACTACATGTGTCTTCACAGTCCCAAAACAGCTAGGTTACCATTCATATGTACATGATATTGCCCTTGAAAATATGCACATTTTAAATGAGTTTCCACCTTGCTTTCCTTTCCTGGCACTGTTATGTTATTCTTGGAAGTTACAATGACTGGTTGACAATTTTAGAGAGTGCAACTTTTACATTTAACATTCAGACCCCAAAGAGAACATACATGTTTATAACAGCACTCAGACTTCAGCAGAGCAATGTAGAGGGGTTTTTTTAAGTCTTTTTCTAAAACACTTTTTACACTGCTTTGTAAAGCATCTTTTATCATGCATCCAGGGAATTTTAGAAACAACACATTTGCTTCTAATTAATTGTTGATTTCCACTCAGATCTTCTCAGGTCCAAAAATCCATTCACCATGAACATCACATCACTGAGCAAAGGTACCTTTATAGCAAAGTAGATCCAAACTACCTTCTAGATGGTGCTTGCCACAGCAGAAAGCTAAGGCTTCCCACTCCTTATGCACAAAGCCTGCAGGGTGTCTCTTTGTCATCTCCATTGCTGGCCATTATGGACTAGTTGCTCAGCTGCAATGGAGATATTGCCTCGGTATGACGCCTACAGCTTAGATCCTTGGTTGTCTTACTGAAAAGCACCATTAACCAGAGGTAAAATAAAGAAGTAATTACAAACCAAGATGAACGGCCAAGGTAAATGCAAGACAGTACCTACTCCAAAGCCTGAAGGATTTTAAAGGAAAGTGCAATCGTGTTTCTGTTCAGAACAGCTGGCCACAAACTATTCTGCTTAAAAAAAAAAAAGGAAAAAAGTCTAATCAGTCATCTTTTAATGAGCTTGAACAACTGATCTTTCTTAATTCAATTGTAAATCTTAATCCATGTTACTGGAAAGGTCTTTGATTGTTATATCCTTTCCTATCTCTCTCTCTATGTTATTTTCTCTTTCCTGCAACTCTGAAATACCATTTATTGGTATAGGCTTACCCTGACTGGCTTCTTTTTAGGATTAGAAGTCAGCACTCATAGCTTTCTTTAAAAACTAAGAGGGAAGAGGAAAGAAAAAAGCCAGCGTCATCTCTACTTAAAATTACTTCCTTTTCCATTACCACTTTCAGCAATTGCCATACTTTGGGTCTTTTTTTTTTTTTCCTGTGAGAAAAATCAATTGTAATTACATGAGTATGTCTCAATTACCTGTCCTTTTTCGGGATGAAAGTCTTCATCTGATTAATTGGAATTCTCTGTCCTAATGCCTTCTCCAATGCCCTGGGTCCTAGGTGCTTTACCTTCTTCATATATCTTGTGGCAATTCCTTCATTTTGACTAGTTCATACAAGACAGAAATCCTTCTAGCAGAGAAGTGGTAAAACTGTGCCAAAAATTAGATGCAAGTGTGTTATTTCATGTTTAAAGGAGCTTGAAGGGAAGATGAACCGAAGGGGAACATCACACAAAATTTTTGCTCCAAGTAACATCAATATCGCTTGCAATACAACTTAGATGGCAAAGCCAGTACAGTAAAGGTGTACGGTGTGCTTCTCAACATAATCTGACATAGCAGCACAGAAGTGCCATCGGCTGGGGAATTCAAACACTACCAGTTCCCTGGGACACAATTCCTCAAAAATCCTCTTCTGAGTAAGGGCAAAAGCAATTTGTTACAGCCTTTAAACACATACAGTAAATTCCTCTAACAGGAGTAGGAAGTCAGGAGACATATGGCTTCATCCATGAGTATTTCTTAGGTGAAATCCTGTGACTTGTAACCCAGTTCTTCTTCCAGGATACAGGATGAGATGGGAGCAATCTTTAGTGAGTAACAAAAAAGGTGTCTCATGCCTTTTAATAATTTTGCTCAGAACAAATCAAGTATTTAGCTCAAAAATAAATTGCAAACCTATTCTAACAGCTCTGATTTGTTTTCTCTTTCATTATAATTTCTTCCTCAACCTAGACAGCAGTACAACATCATGTTTGTGTCAGCCATGAAGTTCACACCACACATTTGAGGCAGCTTCTTACTCTTGAGTGATTCAATTTTGCTCTCACAACCTGTGCTATAAAACAAAGACAAAAATCTACTTACCTACTGCCACATAATACTTGGATAAATGCCATTGTAATGATGCTACCTATTATCATTAAAATAAGCAGCCATTTCTCCAGAAATTATGAGAGTATATCTTACACTGAATAGTAACCTAATCAACAGAAAGTCTTGGTGACTTAATGGGATCACTTGCAAAATATAGTACTGCAACAGTGACAGAGCACGCACTTAATAAGCAGCCTCTTCTGCCTAATGACTTTTGCATCTATGAAAACAATTCCAAAGTGTCGAAGTAAACTGGTCCAACTTTTCATTCTCCCTTTCTTAAACTCTTTCTTGACCACAAAACAACAGTTACTTGAACATGCTTTCCTGCATCCAGCCCATCCTTGCAGATCTAAAAAAATTCCAGCATGGCCAAAATGCCAAAGCATCCAGTACTTACAATGAAATGTTAAAATAAATGCAAAAAAAAAAAGGGGCAGAGGGTGCTAAACCAGTTAAAGATGAAAATTTTCTAGGAACTCAGATCATCATCCTCATTAACCACATTTTTCTGATAATATCAGATACTGAGTAGGCATGCAACCTGGAACTGAAATCTGAGCTTAATGGCACTAGGTACACAGGAACATTATTCTAATTCATTCAGTTCTGTTTGGCGCTACAAGTCAGTTACTCCCAAATCCCTGGTCACCACAACTATTTGCAATACATGACTCCTGAGAAAACAGTAAACAGAAGATGACACATATAGCCTCATTCCCCACGGAGCGGGGTGTTGACCAGCCTCATAGTAAATAATATATTCTTTAGAGAAATCTGATATTCCAGACACATTGTAACATATCGAGGACTCCATGTTATGGGGGGTTTGATCTGCTTACAGCTTATTATTAATGTACATTTATTTTTGGTGTTGCTACTGTTAGCATTGCCTGAATTTAAAACATTAAAATATGCTCCCTAGAGACTTCCTTCCCACCTACATGACACACGTCTGGCATTCCTCCTGTTCTCATTCCTCTCTCACACACCTTATAGTCTATTCAGACTATTCCATCTAAGCCCAGACTGCGACTGAATCAGGAGCCATGCTTTCCTTCTGTTCCCCCTTGACTGAATACACACATGCTGCTTTTCACTTTCTCTCCAAGCTTTTGAGGCTGATGATAGCGTCACTATTCAAGCAGTACTTTCAGGGCAGTAGGAGTAGAGGGCATTTTTCCTCCGCTCCCCAGGATGCTCTTGCATTAGGTGTTGCTTAAGATTTTTGAACTAATGCAGCTAAAGCAGAGGGTCTATCCTGTAGGAAAAAGGCGCTCACACTATCCAGAGTTTGTTGTGATTAGATAGATAAATGCTCAGGTAGCCTAAACTTTTCAAATTAAAAGCCTGGTTGACAGATAAGAGTCAGGAGATTTAGGAGAACACTTAGGAGAAGTTGTGCATAGCTTTGGTCCTCATAGACCTACCTTCCCGAGTCAGCGCCTGCAGTCCTGAACTCGGGGCAGATTTGGGCAAGCCTTACCCAGCAGCAACGGAAACTTTGCTGTAATTCCAGCCTCCACTGGGTGCCACTATTGCATAACGCAATGTGTGGATTACCCTGCCTGAGTCAACAAATTAGCAAAAACGACTTTCAACTTGCACTTCACTCTCATGAAGTTTTCAAACCATATTCAGAGAGTTGTCGCTCACTTTTTATGTCCTTAAAATGTCACATGATAATCCTTTTAGAGACAAAAATACAAGGAGAATTTAATTCCTCCTAGATCACTACAGCTAAAAGGCTCAAACGCGGAAGTGCTCAGATTCTTGCCTGATTTTGTACTTGAATAAGCCTTTTAGCCCTATGAGTGGATCTGTTCCTCCATGCTGACTGATAATCAACTTAGCACCCTATTTTGACCTATCCTTTTTAACCTCTGAAGGGACAATAACCACATGGCTCTGAGCAACCTGATCTAGTTGAAGATGGCCCCGCTCACAACAAGGGGGTCGGACCAGATGACCTTTAAAGGTTCCTTCCAACCCAAACTATTCTACGATTCTATTATTCTATGTCTCCATCTAAAGTGTTTTGATGACAGCTTAACTACCACAAGGGTAAAACCTTACCACAAACCCATAGGTGACCTTAATAACACTCAGTGAGTGTTCTTAAACTGTGTGCACATCAGAAGGATGGCGGTAATGCTGAAAATACATTATCAGCCAACTTTTAATTTAATAACAATTAAGTACTGGTTTTATGGAATGGATGTAATTTCCATTTGATGGTCGGTGGATATCTACAACTTGCTAGATACCAAATTTCATTCTGATGACTTAACCTGGAATCCAAAAATACTGAAGTTTAACGTTATGAATCACTTTCGAAAATTCTGGCCAGACAATATAGTCACCTTTAGTCTGTCTATTTCACAGCATCCCTGCTCTTAGATTTTGCTTTATTACCTTTTCCTAGGCCTCCGATAAATAAATAAATAAATACATACATACATAATATCAAGATTTACTTTCAGTCTTACCTAATGGAAGATTTTGAGAGCTTAAACTAAACATTAAAAATTCTTACAGGCAAAAGACTATTATAAGGAGATTTCATGCTATCCGTCCATACTGGAATCATTTGTCATATTATTCATTTGACAGAACTGACATAACCACAATTGTTTCAAGTTGCTGAAGACAGGGGAAGCAGTGTCTCAGTGTTTATGAAGCCTACCTTTATAACTTCTGGTCTTTCCTCTCACTCCTCTCAACATTCTTGTCTGGTAGACAGTTGGTGGCATTGATAAGTACAGAAATTTCTATAGCCATTGATCTTTGAAAGGATCTTGGCCTTTCTCTAGCAGAAATCCAAAATACTTTCTTGAAATTTTGCTATATTCTGACACAGATTTTAATGCAAACAGAGGCTTACGTGACTCTGCCAACATCAGTTGTATCATCACAGAGATGGGCAAAAAAGGAGAACATGTAAGCAGTTGTCTGGCAGTACAGGCTCCTCTAGGGCAAAGAAGATATAGCAAGAAGAGAGAAAGAAAGAGACCGTACAACAAACCAGGGAAATCAACAGAAGCAAACAGCAAGTAGACTGAATCTTAATCTGACCCACAGCTTTTTTCACAGCCAGCTAAATCACTGGTGCCATGCGGCAAAACAGATCTGTGGTGCAGGTCTGGAGGCAACGGACAAGCCCAATGCCCTGAAGTCTGGCCATTCCTGCACTGCTGAGAAACTCACAAGTGGCTGTTTGTGGCTAAGGAGAAACAGCAATTCATTTGGTAAGGTAAACTGTTAAGTTCAAGAAATTCACCCAGGGCAGGAAATACAAGTCCTTGCAAAAGAAAATTGAGACAGAGGCAGCTTTTCACTTTACTGTAACAGCCCTGCTAGGGCTCTCTTCTCAGCATGCAGGCTGTTGTTCGTCAGACATGGTAAACTCTGCAGGAATGACTATCACCCACATAGTTGCTCCCCTTATGCCTACTTATTGAATCATACTAAAAACAGCAACAAGAGAAAACAACTGTCTACCTGCTCTTTAAATTGATATGTGGCTATTAGACATACATGTGTGGACATAAAGAAAACGTCACAGATGGGAAGAAGATCAGGTTTATAAATCAATTTATGCTATCACAAAACTGGAAAATCCCTGTGTTTCCATTAACAGCTGAACTGAAAATTTCTCAGTAGGAGAAAGGCCCAGTCCTACTTCCAGGAATCTAGAACATGTACATTCTTTCCTACCTCATCAAAGGCTAGGGAAACTCCCTGTTCACAGTCACCAGAAATAATTTCCAAAGGGATCTTGTTCTGCCTTCAGAGTTCTTCCAAGCAATGGTCAAGCTACCAGAAGACTTCAACCTCAGCATTGCTGTCTCATTTTACTTATTTGTTAGGGATCTTTTTTCTTTTCTTTTAGATTTCATTTATCTCCCTTATTTCATAAACATTAGTTAATCAGGGACTCTGGTCAGAAATTAAAGGACACTAAATGAATTTTATCTCAGCTAGACATCGCAGACTGCAGCATTACTCAGTATACATGAAGATTTGTAGGCAATAGACTGACCAGGGAATGCTTTCATCACATGCACATGATGATGCCATCATATGCAGATCTTGCATGGCTCTAGTTGCACATCTTCATGTGACAAGGTCTCCAGTAGCATAGGACTTCAGCTTCAGCCTCATGAGCATCCAGCTCTGCATTGCCTTCAGTCAGATCAAGGCTGTCACACTCCTCTCAGCAAGGGGCTCCTTTGACAATTCAAGATATACATAGAAGATGCGTATTTCCTTACAAAAAAAGGATGCATAAATAGGTGGGAGGAAAGGGTATAAAGTCCTGAGGGCCAGAGGCAGTGCTTTTAGCTGGTATCTCGACCACTCGGTTGTAACTAAGGACAACAGTGTAGGGACTGGTAAAACTAATAATACAGTTTCTGCTCTACAAAGACACCACTGTTCACAGCCTCTGAAGTTAACATATAGGCTATATCACAAGCTCTGCCTTTTGGCAGTAGCTATCTTGCCTTTGGAGAGTTCAGCTGCTACAGGAAGTTGCTTCCTTATTCAGCAAGATTACAGAAGTCAGAGTCATAGAATCGTAGAATGGTTTGGGTTGGAAGGGACATTTAAAGGTCATGTAGTCCACCACCCTGCAGTGAGTAGGGACATCTTCAACTAGATCAGGTTGCTCAGAGCCCCGTCCAACCTGACCTTGAATGTTTCCAGGGGTGGGGCATCTACAGCCTCTCTGGGCAACTTGTTCCAGTGTTTCACCACCCTCATCGTTGTCCTGGTTTTGGCTGGGACAGAGTTAACTCTCTTCTTAGTAGCTGGTACAGTGCTGTGTTTTGGATTTAGTGTGAGAATACTGTTGATAACATGCTGATGTTTTAGTTGTTGCTAAGTAGCACTTATCTTAAGCCAAGGACTTTTCAGTTTCCCATGCTCTGCCAGCAAGCAGGTGTGCAAGAAGCTGGGAGGGAGCATAGCCAGGGCAGCTGAGCTGAACTAGCCAAAGGGGTATTCCATACCATGGAACGTCATGCCCAGTATATAAACAGGGGGCGGTTGGCTCAGAGGGGCGGATCGTGGCTCTGGCATCGGTCAGCGGGTGGTGAGCAATTGCATTGTACATCACTTGTCTTTTCTTGGGTGTTATTTCTTTTTTTGTTGTATTCATTTTCATTACAATTATTATTATTCTTAGTTAGTAGTGTATTTTATTTTTACTTTAGTTATTAAACCGTTCCTATCTTAACCCACAAGTTTTACTTTTTTTTCTTTCCTCCTCCCCACGCCACTGGGAGGGGGGAGGGGGAAGAGGCTCCATGGTGCTTAGTTGCTGGCTGCGGTTAAACCATGACATCATAAAACATTTCCTCCTTATATCTAGTCTGAATCTACCCTCTTGCAGTTTAAAACCATTACCCCTTGTCCTATCACTACAGGCCCTACTAAAAAGTCTGTCCCCATCTTTCTTATAAGTCCCCTTTAGGTACTGGAAGGCTGCTATAAGGTCTCCCTGGAGCCTTCTCTTCTCCAGGCTGAACAACCCCAACTCTCTCAGCCTGTCCTCACAGGGGAGGTGTTCCAGCCCTCTGATCATTTTTGTGGCCCTCCTCTGGATCCACTCCAACAGGTCCATGTCTTTCTTATACTAAGGACTCCAGAGCTGGACACAGTACTCCAGGTGGGGTCTCACCAGAGCAGAGTAGAGGGGCAGAATCACCTCCCTCAACCTGCTGGCCACGCTTCTTTTGATGCAGCCCAGGATACGGTTGGCTTTCTGGGCTGCGAGTGCACATTGCTGGCTCACGTCCAGTTTTTCATCCACCAGTACCCCCAAGTCCTTCTCTGCAGGGCAGCTCTCAATCCCTTCATCCCCTAGCCTGTCTTGATACCAGGGGTTGCCCTGACCCAGGTGCAGGACCTTGCACTTGGCCTTGTTGAACCTCACGAGGTTCACATGGGCCCACTTCTCAAGCTTGTCCAGGTCCCTCTGAATGGCATCCTGTCCCTCAGGTGTGTCAGCCACACCACTCAGCTTGGAGTCATCTGCAAGTTTGCTGAGGGTGCACTTGATCCCACTGTCTATGTCATTGATGAAGATATTAAACTGTAATGGTCCCAATACAGACCCCTGAGGGACACCACTTGTCACTGATCTCCATCTGGACACTGAGCTGTTGACCACTACTCTCTGGATGCGACCATCCAGCCGAGTCCTCATCCACCGAACAGTCCATCCATCAAATCCATCTCTCTCCAATTTAGAGAGAGGGATGTTGTGGGGGACCGTGCCAAAGGCCTTACAGAAGTCCAGACAGATGACATCCATAGCTCTTCCCATGTCCACTGATGTAGTCACTCCACTACAGAAGGCCACTAGGTTGGTCAGGCAAGACTTGCCCTTGGGGAAGCCATGCTGGCTGTCTCGAATCACCTCCCTGTCCTCCACGTGCCATGGCTTCTAGGAGGATCTGTTCCATGATCTTCCCAGGCACAGAGGCGAGGCTGACAGGTGTCTTTCACTAGACCAGGTTGCTCAAAGCCCCAGCCAACCTGACCTTGAACACTTCCAGGGATGGGGCATCCACAGCTTCGCTGGGCAACCTGCTCCAGTATCTCGCCACCCTCATGACCAGAGGCAGTCCCCTCAGCCTGCCCTTGTGTGCCGTGTGCCCCGGCCCCTCACCATCTCGAAGGCCCTGGGCTGGGCCCACACCCCACACATCAGTGTCTTTCCTGGACTGGGGAGATGAGGAGGGGACAGAGGAGTCCAGATGCAGCCGTCAAAGTAGCAAACGAGAGGAAGAAAGCATTTTTACTGTTATTTTCTTGGTTTATTGGTGTTTTGTTTTTTTTTAAATAGGGGGAGGGGATAGGGTATGGGAAAGAAGGGCTCACACCACCTGCGGCAATCAACACAATAACTGTTGATGCTGGGAGATGGGACGGGTGAGCCCACAGGATGGCCAGGCATGGAGGCTGGGCCTCCCAGCTAATGGCAGGTGCAGCAGCTGGGCCAGGAGCTCCTGCGACGCGATGTTGATGGCGTCATGAAGGGGAGCCCTGGCACGGTGTAGTGGTGCCAGGGGAGCCATGCTGGAGGTGGATCCACTTCCATTGGTTCTTCTTGATCTGCGGGTGCACCCGCCTCCATGGGCTCCACACCATCAGCCACATGGTACACGTGGCTGATGGTGCCCTCTGTCAGATACCACCGCCTCTTCCTCTGCGGTTCCTGCAGCCATGCATCTTCTCTCCCCCCATGCAAAGATGGGCAGCCACATGCTGCTCTTGGACCTCTTGTTTCCAGGCATCCTTGGAACCCGAGGGCCTCCAAGCTCAGCAAATTGTGGGCCAGCTGCTGGGGTCCCTGTATTTATAGGGCCCAGAACAAACGGCAGCAAGGTGGCTTGTGACATCAGGAGACCACTGTGATGGGGATGCATATGGCCAAATATGGCTGTTCTGGGAGCTGGGGGGCCTCTGGCCTGAAAGATGGCCTCATGTGGGAAGAGGAGGAAGGTTGGGGGGACTGAGGGCCCCTTTCCTGGGGTTCGCTCCCCTGTGCCCTTCTGCTGCCCCTTGGGCGCAGGGACTGCCCTCCACCTCCCCTCATGTGCCTGGGCTCCCCTGGACAAGATGGTGGCAACAGCGTTACAGGAGGGTCAGGAGTCCTCAGTGACCCCTCACCAACCCAGCAGCCTGCAAGTGGTGCAGCCCCCCATGCCCGACAGTGGCTGAGAGGGGGCGAAGCATCCAGACATCCCACCGGCAGGAAAGGGAGGCGCAGGCGGCCTCCGCAAGGTCTCCCAGCACTCCATAAAAGAATTGCTGATTGCCAAGTGTTGCGTGGGCCCTTCTTCCCCATGCCCTGTCCCTGCCCCTGGAGCATGGGGAGGTGCCATCTCCTCTGCACGGAGCCCTGAGGGAGAGGGGAAGAGAGGGCCTGGAGTCCTTTGGGCCGTTGTGCTGGTGCCATGTGAGGAGTCTGTTGGAGGCCACCAAGGCGGGTCCTTGGGGCCTGGAGGTGGCAGGGTTTCTTTTCAGTCTGAGGTTCACCCTCGCTCTCTTCTCTACTTTTAAGGACACAACTTCTTGCTGCTTTTTTTTTTTTAATCTCCAGGGATATTTTTAGTGTTCTTCTCTAACACAAAGTATGGTCCAATTCCTGCACTCATCTGGGAGTTTCACTGTTTCACCACAGCTATAGCAAAGACAAAGAACAACTCATAACGCTTCAGTCTTGCTCACGCTCTTCCTGGAACACAACATAGATTAGGCTACTGGTCCTGCAGTATGAAATAAGCTGGGAAATGGGCTGTGGGTTGGGGTAGCATATGAATTTCATGGATTGTAGTGACAACAGTTTCTCGGGCGTACAGCAGCAATGACACAGTTGAGAAAGAGTCACGTGTGTGACTATGGTCTGTTCTGCTGATCAGTTAACATTCAGGTAAGAGAACGAAGGCATGCTTTCTCCTCCAGCTTCCTGGTAATCTCATAAATATATATGGATTTGATTAATTTTCATAACTGGTAGCACACAAACAGATGTTTTTGAGAAAGTCAGAAAAGACATTTGATTAACTCCGGGATGACAAAGGGCAAAACCAAGGACTGTTTCTTCAGAATCAGAAAGAATCACAAATATCTGAACTGAATAATCTGCTCCAAGATACCAGTCTCCAAAAAGCAAGGACAAAGTGCTGTTGGCAATGTCATGGTAAGCCATGACAAGACTGCAGGAAAGAGGGCATTGGCTTCCAGTTCAGGTAGATGATGTGACTGATTGTTACCACAGGAATGAAATTGGTACAAGGAGATGAACACAGTCTTCACTGGGAACAAAAAACACATGAATGGCAGTTTATGACCTCTACCTTTACCATCTAGATAACATCCACTATTGTCCCTGTTACTCAAGTCCTTTTGTGTTGCGCTTTCTCAGTGTGCCTATTTCATCTGAATCACTGGCTTTTTGCTTTTTCAGTGCTGCATTTTCATTTTCTGACTCCACAGACAGGTCCTCTTGGGTTGACTCTTCTGCTTCGCTGCAGCTCTCAGAGTGGAATCCAGCATTCTCTGCTATGACAGCAGGATCATCATCCTTGTAACAACAGCAGCACTCCTCAATGTTTTAGCTGTGATGAAGGTCCCTGTCCTCTTCACTGACACCAGTTACCTCATCCTTTTTCTGCATTAAATCATGACCACCCCTTCCCATGGTGAGATCAGTTAGCAGGGTTTCATTGCACAGATGCTCCTCATCTTCCATGCCCTCCATTCTTTCTGCCAGCTCTTCTGCAGAGGGCTGGCCTAGGTCAATATAATCCACAAGGATTGTGTCCTGATTGCGCTTGAAGCAATCGGAATTACAATAGACAGGAGGGTTTTTAGGCCTCTCTGATTCATTGACACCTGTATGATGAATTTAAGCTTCCTGACAACAGTGTGCTTTGTCCTTTGGATTTTGTGGATGCCAAGGATCTGCTAAAAGCAACTGCTTTACTAGTATAGCAGAGCTTGATGCTAGGAGCATGGTGTAAATGATGCCAGGATAACTCGGTTTATTTTTACAGTGCCCATCAGAGATATGCTTGTTTCTCAGAAAATAATCTTCCTTTCTCTTTTTCTTCTTCATTTATATCTGCCTGAATCTGGAGGATGAGAGCCCCCTTTTAGCATTCACACAAGCAGCCACCATATAAGAAAAACACACACAACAGGTTTATTATGGATGGGTTTATCACTAAGCAATGCAACTATTTCGTGCTTACTGTCATCCTGCTGTGTAACAGTGCATGTTTTTCCCTGTACGCTGTTTCCCACCCTGTGTGCTTGTCATGCGTCAGAGGACACTGCTGCAAAGACGTGCATGGAAGCTTAGCAAAGAAACTGCAGAACCAAAGCCATTAAGATACAGCTCTCCTAATACTGAAGAAAGAGTTCTTCCTGAAGGCAGAATTTGGGACCTGTGGCTCCTTTAAGTTACTTGAACTTTTCATGTGTTTGCATTGCATATCAGAAGATAACAGTGGTTTACTGTACTTGCACTATATTGAGCCCTAAGCCCAGAAAAAGGAATATACAATCCAAGGAGTGCAGCTACAGAGAAGCAAACAAAAGTGCAAACAAGCTCCATTTACAGATGTGGAGGACCTCCAGCGTGCAGGCAAGGCAGTAGTATGTGCTGGGGAATGACAGTAGGGTGATTTCTTGCCAGAGAATTGGCACGCTGCTTGGCATCGCTTAGAGCGAGTAATGGATTTCAGTATTCATTGATGGACTGTGATGGTCACTGCTTATGTTGCGTTATATTGGTAAGAACTCTGCCCGTACCATTTGTTTCTCTCCTAAACAGCTTGATTTATGTGCAGATTTCTTCGCGATGACATTTTCATCCATTTATTTCTATTTCGGGCCTAATCCAGAGCCTGCTGGTGTAATTGAACGTTTCTTTCTAACTTCTGTTGTGTCTCCATAATGCCACACTTGCGTGTCTCTACAAGAGTCCTAATGCCTTCTTGTGTGTCTTTGTTTAAAAGTGGGCTTATCTGAATCTCAAAAATTGGGCAGTATTGGCATGAATACTTCAGAAAGTTGATGTGGAAGGGAGGCCAAATTTTGCTCTTACGTACATCCCATGAAGCCTTGTTGACACTCAAAGGGGGATCTAAAACATCTATCAGTGAAGAAGTTGACCTTTTCTATTAAATGTGCCATCAAATTCTATGATGTCATTACTGCAACTAAACAGGGCATTTAGAAAAACAAAAAGTTGCTAATAGTTGCCCATGTTTTAAGGGGTAATAGTGGATAACTGACCCTGCACAAGAATTAGCAAATCACACAGGGAGTTTCCCTAAGAAAAAAAGGTCTATAAGAACAAACCTCTTACAGAGGGTTACTGTAAAACATGGATGAAAAAAAATATGGAAGCTTTGTTAATTTTGTTAGTATGTTAAAAGTGTAAAATTCTTGTGATTGAAACTAACAGTTTATTTCAAACAAAAAATCTTGTAGTCAGTGACATGAAAATAAGGTCATCTGGCAGTTATACACAAAGTATAAAGGGGGCACACATACATGCCCAATATGGCACGATTCTCAGTATTAGGAGATTGTGTCAAAGGCCTTACAGAAGTCCAGAGAGATGACATCAGTAGCTCTTCCCTTGTTCGCTAATGTAGTCACTCCATCATAGAAGGCCACTAGGTTGGTCAGACAAGACTTGCCCTTGGTGAAGCCAAGTTATTGGGGAACCTTTCCCACACCTTCTTTGTGAGAACAAAGTGACAAAGATGAGCTCTTATAAAAACTGGAAAGACTTCTATCTTCTTAATTCCACCTGCTGGTCCCATAGGGATTCCTTCTGCAAGACCTCATCTCAGCTGAAGATCCTTGTCAGATCAAACTTTTACTTGAAATCTAAGAGCTAGTGGAGTTAAACAAAACCAGCTATGCACAACAAGGCCTAAGAGACAATCTTCAGGACTCCAGATTACTTCCAAATTAAATAACACTAAACACCCAGCTCAAGTTTCCAGCTCAGGTTTATGTCAGCTCTGATTAATCTGTCTACTTTACCTACCTATCAAAACACAAGCTGGAGGGGGAAGCCTACCATTCTGTGACACACAGCAAAGTATCTCTGAAAATTGAGACTGATTTTGCATATCAGTATGCCCTGATCCATACAAAAGCTTGCTCGTCCATTCCCAGGGACTGCAAATGAACAAACTGAAAGCCCTCTGAAAAGGAAAAGCTCTAGACGGTACTGGGAAGGGAAGGAACAGTCAGTGAAAGAGCTATTGTCTGGGAACTTAATGATAGGCAAGAGAAGTAAGATACAGTAAATAATGAGCAATGCTGTTAGATGTTTAGTTTTTCAAAAACAGGATTATTATCTTAAACAGATGAGATTGTTTTTCCAACAGCTTTTTAAATGTTTTTGAAGATGCTTTATAAAACATGAAAGTTTCAGTATAAATCAGGCAGAGTGCCAGATCTAAGTGGTTTCCTGCAAACAAGCCTAAGCAAAAAAAAAAATTATACTGACGCACAAACATGCCTCTGCATCACTTGCCATTAATTATTATTTAACCTTCACTTTTTAAATAAATACATGGAGACTCATACATATCATGGGTGAGCTTCAGCTAAGCCACATGACGGCTCTTAGCTCATTACAAACATGAGGTAATAAAAAACTTATACAATTAACTTCCTTTGTTTTTGTTAGGAGCACATGCAGGATACTTTACCTGAGTAATTCAATACTTCCAGCCCTGACTTAAAATGCACATCATAAGGAAAGGATACTGAGTTTCAGCTAATTAGTCAACTAGCTTACACAGGGTTTAATTTCCTCTGTTTCTTTTTTACAACTAGCTCTGGGAAAAAACTCAGCTCCAGTACGAGTCAGCATTTGGCCCATGCGACAGAGTCAGAATATACCAATACTGACAGGAAAACCCTGAGACAGTTTTGTGTTTATACAATGCTGTTTGGCTGGGAAAGTTAAACTGCTAAGCACTCATTTAAACCAAGCAAATCTACTGGTAGAAAGTTTAATAGTGGCCAGTGCTAGAACTGGTCAAAGCTGTTACCATAAAAAAAAGTTTTCTGTATGTACTTTTTCCCTGTTTTGTAAAGCGTTTTCTCACTTTGTGGTAGTGATAGATACTGAAGAGGAGGAAAGAGAAAAGAGGTTTTGAACCATGTATTTTGACCATAATTTTGGCAAACATTGGGTGAAAACAAACAAAAACCACAAGCAACTGTATATGTATAAAATGAGATTTTGCAAAATACAAATCTGTGAATTTCCCTCTCAGTAACAATATCCAGAGCTTGCACATTTCAGGAGCACTGCTGGGACCCAATTTGCAAAAGTTCCTTAGTACCTGCAGCTAGAAAAGATTCCCAGCTTAGACCTGCACTGAACCCTGTGTCATAGCAGGACTCTTACAGCCTGGCTGCCTGAGCAAGTGTGAACACTGGTAAGTGCTGTGATGCAAGAGGCTTGTTAACCCCATGGTGAACCCAAGGAAGGGTAGTAACACTCATGGGAGTACAAGAATTACAGAAGTGGTTTTGGAAAAGAGCCAAGGTCTAAGTTGAGCGTAAGCTGAGGTTTATGTATTTTGCTACTTTGAACTACTACTAAAAAACAAGCCCAAGGAAGTGGTCAAGCTGAGAAGCTAACTCAGAATATGGATGCTCTTCCGAGGAAAAACAATTTTCTGCAGCGCTCTCAGGTCCTGACTCTCACCCCAACAGATGACCAATATTCATTACCAGATCAAAGCCAGCCAGTCAGTTTGTCTAGCAGCCTCCATCATGTTATCCTCATGTATGACTGAGATCAGCTCATTTATGGATGAGTTAAAAACTCCAGCAGATGGAACATACAGAGCTATCTGTTTCCAACTAGCATGCCCCAAAGAAAAGAAATATAAATCACCTGGAACCAGGAGAAATATTTTTTTTATTTTTGAGGTGTTTGGTCATTCAGTACTTCTGTAAGTGTAGTTTTATATTAGTGAGGAATGCCATAGTTGCAGTTAGATGAATGAAGAAAGGATTTTCTCCTTTTGCTTTTTAGTAATGTGCATCTGTGAGAGTTCAGTCCTTCAAAATTAAATGTGTGTAAAAATTTTGAAAGTCAATATTATGCAAGCAAGAATAGATATACAAGAAACCATACAGAGCACTAGAAAACTCCAAGAGTCATAGTTAATTCAGGCAGGAAAATAAACGTGGCAGAAGCCTTAGAAGGGAAAATAACGCTAGTACTGAATTCTCAGGCTCCAAAGGCATTTAAATCCCTGTTGTGTAACCACATCTATGTAAGTACACTTTTCTTCCTGCAGAGGTCTCCGCAATCAGGGGAGTTTTAGGCAAGCTCAAAGGTCAGTCAAAGAAGAAATCGAGGCTCTGAGCAGTAAACTCTTCAGACTCTTCTAATGAGTCACAAAAATCATCAACAATACTGAGCCATGAAGTCCGCAGTAGGATGGGTCAAGTTAGACTAGCGCATCTACTTTCAGCAGAGATTTTGTGAGGGGGGAGCTATCTAATGTGTCTGTCTCATTTAATAATTATTTTCCCCCCTATCTCTCCTCACACTTTATTGTGGCTACAGCTAAGCTATTTAATGTGTACAACATAAGCACATTCAGTATGCTTACATATGGATACAAATGCAGATATGTGATGCAACAGTTTCCTGCTGAGTGAGAAGAAAAGAAGAATTGTGAAAGCTACTCATCTGATAGGTCTTTCTGTAAGGCCATGTCTTTCCAGTTTCTTTTCTGCCTCTATCAGGGACAAGAGGAATATTTGAGGTCCAAAATAGCTCTCTCCCTGCACTCTTTTTAAATGCTTCAATTGATTCTCATTAATCTCTGCCTTCAGTTTAGGAGCTGAGTAAGCTGCTTCTTTCATCTTAAAATTAAATTTGCTTGATAGATTATTATTATTATTATTAGGTAGGGAAAACCCACCTGTCATTTGATGTGTTGGCTTCTGTTCCTTCAGACGTCATTCGTGGATCATTTGCTGCCTCAATGATTGTCATTGCTTTAAGCAATATTTTAAATCATTACAGAAAAATCATCATCTGGTGATTTCCAAATTATTTTTCATTTATAAAATTCTCTTAACATCCTGACTTTTGAAACATAAATCTAGAGCTATTTGGAGTGCTTTAAATAAAATACTTAGTGAAATACAAAATCAATAGATAGCATAAAATACCAACATAACTGACTGCAAAAACCATGTGTAAATTATATGGGAGCCAAACAAGTGCAGAGTGGTAACCTGGCACCAGCTCAAATTTTCAAAATGAAGTTGGAGGGAATGGCAATCTACAGGCACTGCTCCAATTTGATCTTGCACATTGAAGTGTACACCTCAGTAACCTGGCATAGTCTGAGGACTTTCCTTTTCAGCTTTCAAAATCTATTTCAATGAAACTTATCTTTTTAAAACAAGAAGAAAAAATCTGAAGGCTCTCTCTCTTCTGCACCTCAGCTAAAAAAAGAGAGGTGTATAAAAAGACAGAGCTGAGGGACACAGATGAGAAGAGAGGTTGTTCCTCCTACAGTGACTGCATCACATTGGGGAACCAAATGCCAAGTACACCTAATTCTATTAGCTCTCACTCTGCATGAACACTGCTCTGGAGTCATGAAAAAAATACAATAGAGCAGTGGCAAGATTTACTCTCAGCACATCCTTTATAATACCTGAATGCCACTGCAATGCCTTGTCCTGATCAGGTCTTACTGAAACATCACAAAACCCAAATAAAACAGGGCTGCTTTGACTGTTATGAAATTTTTGCGTGTGGACATGTTATCAGAGATCCATGCTTAAGCAATATGCCACTTTAAGCACAGGACAAAGGGAAGCAAAGCCTAAATCTGTGGGTGACATGGAAGGGCTCACACTAAAGGCAAAAGACTTAAAGTGTTCACTGTTGGGTTAGAAGACAGGTCACGCTTTTGTTATCAATTTATAGATAGATTTATGTATCAATTCATAGACTGCCTGCTGTGCCTCTATTGAAAAGACAGACAAGGTTTATCAAAAAAGTCTTGTACCTATTTGATCTGATTCTGAAAGTTTTGCTTTGTTCAGCAGCACTATGTGTTCAGTGATCACCAAATGAATATTTACTCTGTGAAAATTTATTGCAGACTGAAACCTCAACCATGAACATACCAACAGATGTGCACCTCTGTTGACATTTTTAACAGGTAGTGGTTCTCTTGTTTTTAAATGAAATTACTCACATGCTTAAGGCTAAGTGCATGTGTATATGTTCGCAGAATCTGGGCCAGGCCTGACATCTAAATGAGGATCTACTGATAACAGAATTTGTGTCCTCCAAAGGCAGCTGTTCACCAACTCCTTAGCTAAGTTTCATATTGTCCTACTTCACCAGTATTATCAAAATATTTGTCTTTAGTGCTACGCTTGCTGGCTCCTTTCTCCCTCTTCTAAAATGTATAATAGAATTAAAGTGAAGCAAGGTTTGTAAGGAGAAGTAATATCTTTTATTAGAGCAACTGATACATATCTCCTTAGACCATCAGGACTACAACAGCACAACCACTATAATTTAATTAGTCATTTTAACAGAACTGGAATAATGGTAGTGACCTCAGCCAAAGCATTTTGCATATACTTTTTTCCTACAGAGATCTGGCAGTGTCCCATAATCCTGCACTAACATATCAGTATATTCAATTCCATGTCTCTTGAATAAGTCCATCAAAAACACACTTGCTTTGCTCTCTGCATGATAAAGTGGGTACTACCACAAAGCAAACAAATTTTAATCGGCTGTGTAACTGGCAGAAGGTTTTCGACAAACCAAATGATACTGCAGAGATTAGCCACCAGTTGGTTTGGGAGCTTTTTTTTGTTGTTGTTGGATTTTTTGGGGGGTGGTGGGTTTGGGGGGGTTTTGTTGTGGTTTTTGTTTTTTTTTAAAACATGTTTTCACACTGGTTTTCAGTATTCAGAAACATGTCCCTTCCATGACTTCCAAAGCATTTTGTCCTAGAACTGCAGACTGTCACATCTGAAGATGGTCAGATTCTGCAATGACCTAAGAAGTCTTGCTACACTTGCCTGGGATTGTGCTGAAAGAAGCTACATTTACTAATTATGTATACATAGCTGTGTAATCAGGAGGTAAAACTGGAAACACCACCTAATATATACGAAGCCAGCAGTTGAGGAAGGGCAGTTCCTGCACTCTCAGATACGATTTAATGAATCTTGCAGAGGCTTTGACAGAAATGTAATTTGCCAAACCCAGCACATTTTTCACTGCCAATTAATTAAACAGCCTTACTGAGAAGAAGTGTCCAGTAAATTAAAGAGCTGCAAGCCCAGAACTTTACATTATCTAATTGTACTACAAACTCAGCTACTGAAATAGATTTGCCTGGTTATCAAAAAGGCCATGTGAAAAGCAGCTTTTGAAAATGTTGTTCCCCACGCTATTCCTTAAGGTTGACTTATATTTCTGTCTCATTGTAGCTCTTCATTCTCCTGTGACCTACACAATTACCTAGTGACAACAGTGAGACACAGTTCCCAGCTCCAGCTATCAATGATACCAAGTTTCAGTGTGCTCTGCACTGCATGTCAAAAGTTGCCTGAATTAGTCTTGAAAAGGTTATCCTCCTCTCTCAAAATTCAGAACAATAGAAGTCTCTTTGTCCATTCCTGCTTACTTGTTCATAACTTCACAAACATGATTTCAAAGCCTGGCTACAAAGGGCCATGGAAGATGAGCCAAAACAATGTTTTCGGATGGAAAAAAGTGCATTATGCAAACCAGAAGAAGAGTTGACTCTCCAGCCAAAGTGTTGTAAAAGGAATGCATCACTTGAACTCTTTCCATCTAAATCATCTCACATGCTTTTAGTGCACAAGCCAGTATTCTGTGGTTTTAAGCATACAGAAAGAAAGTTTCCAGTCTCTTCCTAATCATGAAGATTCATATGTTTTTCCTGTAAACAAGCACTACTTTGGAGAAAAAACAAGAATGATATTCCCCTTCATAAAACAGTGTTGAGAATGTGTTTGTCAACATGACCGATGAAAAACTCAGAAAGGATTATAACTTTGCATGTTACCTTTTTTTCTGGGAAAGAGACAAGAGAAGGGCCCCTTAACAACTTATCACCTTCTAATGACTTCCAGAAGTCCTGTATTTTGCTCTTAATACCCAGCCTTGCTCTATCTCGCTCAGGTGACAGAACAACAGGAAATTTGACTTTCCATGAATTAAAACTAAATTTTGAAAACTATGATTTCTTTGAAAATATTTTTCTTAAAAAAACCCAAATGCTTAATCTTTTAAGCTCTTGAATTCAACTCATTTTAGAATAAAATAGCTATGTAATTTTTATCATCTTATAGGCCCATCTAATCCCTTGTTCTGAAACTAACTGGGTGCAAAGCCGCTGAAATAGGCCATAAGAATTTTTCATATATTAACAGAAAAAAAAGAAATTTTAACACAAAGCTCTTCTCTGAGGAGTGAGACGCTACAGGCTGAGGCAGACCTCTACACTTGTGAGATTTTCTCATTGCTGGAAGTCCTGTGAATAAGCTGCTATTTGCCATTCAAAAAAAAAAAAAAAAAATCAACATTTCACTGCTTCTCAGAAAGCTGCACACTACTCTTGCACTTAAAAGGAGCAAACAACCTGCAGACATGCTTTTAAATGTAGCAACGTACGGGTGTCTCCATCCCAATCTCTGGCAATCTCACGCACCTTGTCTAGGACACCATTACTAATACTTTGCTTCCCCTGGTATTTTGCATTTGGAATATTCAAATATGAAGACAGCTATATAGTTCATTCAGAGGAGGCAAATTTGCGATCTGTTGTATGGTATGAAGTTATTTCTGTCATATACCAGGTACTATGAAAATAAAAACATTCATGATTGTGGAGCATTCACATGCTGTGACAATGAAATCCATGGGCCACCAGCTAACTTTTGTGTTCAGATTTTAGAAGTGGTGACTGTACCCTCATACCAGGTCATCCAAGCTCTCATAATCAAAGCCCTCTCCATAATTCTCACTTCTGTCTCACCCTACAGATACATGAACCTTAGTGGTTTTAGCAGCTGAAGTTTAAGGCAACACATATACTTCATCTGAAACAAAGTTACTCCCTGGTTTTGACTGAGTTTAATGTTTGAAACTGAAAGTTCAAAATAGTTTGAGCTGAATGATCAGCTCACATTCACCCAAAAGCTATGAATAAATTGTAGTTGCAGGTTCTGCAATAAACATTTTACTTAATTCCCACCAAAAGCTTGTTTTTCATATGTATCATTGACAGACTACATCCAGAAATTATTGTAAGATCATGGTTGTTCTTAAAAATCAGACTGCGTTCACAGCGAACAGTAGATTTTAGGTCACTCATGTTTAAGAAGTCTTAATGAAATTCATACAGTTTCCCAACCACAAAAATTGTACACTTTGTACTTGCTTCCCTCCTTCAGATTCTTTTTCTGGAGGTAAGTAATTTGATATAACGTGCTTTTAAATGAAGGATTCAAAGCAATTTATAATCTATACCTAGGCAATTTTGCTTAAAGCACAGTGATAAAAGCTGTGTCATTTGTTAAAAAGAAGCTTGTATTAATGAAAGTAACAACTGTTGTCACCAGTGTCTCTGGAATATCTTCTCTCAATGAGCTGATTCCAGGTGTCTTGCTTTCTGGAGTAGTTTAAATAGGGTAAGTAAACATACACTGCACAGTGTTAATATTTAGGCAGCTGCTTGAATGACTATTTGTATAAATCATTATGTTTTTGTGCCAGCTGAGCCTTGATCTGGGTCCCAGCTGAGTTGCAGCTTTTTAATGTAATAATGTTTCACATGCACGGTAGCAATTGCAGTACCTTGCACTATCTGTTTGCTATGTATTTCTCAACTAACTCTGCAGTTCTTTTATTGCAGCAGGAAGTTTGCCTCTGTGAAAATCACACAACTGAACTTCAGCGTAGAGCAAAAATTGGAGACATGCCTTCTAGCACCAGTCAACAAGCATTGTATGGACAGACCTGAAGCAGAGAAACAGCCACAGTCTTTAGCCTTTAATGAGGCCGCATGTCAGCATATGTATAGGAGACACTTTGTTCAGAGAGCTCTGCAAAACAAGGACCTAATGCAGCCTCAGGAAGGGAAAGGGCTGAAGAATTGCTTTAGGCAAACTATGTGCTAAAGATGTATGATTGTATTCAAATACAAACCCCCTTTCCAGGCAAAGTTGCTTCGTGTTGAAGACAATATCTGTTGGATTTTATGTGTGTCTTGACAATGAAAATGGTATTTGAAGTACAGTTATTCCTAATATAATTTGCAAGATGTACATTATCAGACAATCAAGATCACAATTTCTTTTTTTTTTTACCTTAAGTTTCATGAAATGCATACATTAATCTATCCCAACTCTCTGCCTTCAACAGTCCTTCCTACATGGGAACACTTGAGGTGAACGAAGTTTTCAAACCACACTCATGAAGGTTCAGATATTCTTCCCTCTAGAATCCTCAACAAATGTCTTTGTTGAGAACCAATCTCCCACTACATCATTGTATTTCTGTCCTAAACCTTAGGGCTGGATACACAAACAGGTTTGCATGTGCAGCACTAACATTGTTCTTCAGTTTCCAATCATGCTCACATCCCCCAAACTCCTTTCAGTTGTTCTGGTTTTAGCGATTTTACCTGTTTTCTGGATTATCTATTACCTGTATTATATATTGTCTCTGCATAAACTCTGGAATACCTAGACCAAGAATAACCATCCTTTCCAATGCAGTGAGCTTTCTCCTGAAAATTTTGCATGCTCAAGTGCCACAAGACACAGATGACAAAGCTCTCTTGGGTACAGGGACAGGCAGCTACAGGAATAATGCAAAGGAGGAAAATTCTGATTGCTTTTCCAGGGTCTCTCCACTCCTCTCTGAAGTGGGACTGGTCAGGCAGCTGAGACCAAAGAATGATCTCAAACCTGCTGGGGTTGCAGTGGATTATGAAGTAAAAGTGTACCAAACAACTGGACTTCCATAAGCAGCTTGAAGCACCAAAATTACCACTTGTGGAGCACAGGTTACGTAGAACAACATTTATTTACACATGGTCCTTAGTCACAAAATTAGACTATTTCTTCACTATCTTTCTACTTTAATTGCCTGACTAATTTGTTACTGTTGAGTTCCTGGAGATCTGTAGTTCAATGTACAACAAAGTAACAGTACCTTTTCAAAAGTCAGTAAAGTACGTGCAAGTGAAATAAAAAACCAGTTTTAGAATGGTTATTAACCAACTGATTTTGCATTATTGTACATACAACCAACTAGACTCACCTAAAAGAATAAAAGCTAGTCATTGCAACAACTACTTGGTTATTGTAATTATAGCAAAGATCAGTTTGTTTATCGAGGTGATGAAAAAGTAATAATGGCTTTTTCAAGTGTGCTGGTAAGAGAGTAGTGCAGATATATTTTTAAAGATGCACAACAGGGAAGAACAAGATTTTTTTTTTTAATTGACGAAAATATTTTTGCTTAAAATAGGCAACTTTCTACATCTTTAGAAATTAGCACTCAATTGTTACTTTCCTTCATTAGTAAATGAGGACAGTATTTCCACATTGCAATCCAAAAAGTCACGCAAGACAAATGGTTTAAAACCAGTATAACATCATTCACATTAAATTTGCACTAATTATAAAGAAAGCCTAATATTCAGGTATCTTAAAACTCAAGAAAAAAATCTTAAAATACTCTCTACTTGGATTGCCTCCTGTGGAATACTGACTTCCTTACTTGCTTTCTAAATAACCATCTACATTAACACAGATGTTCTTGTTACCTTCTTGTGTTGCTACTGAATTGGCAAGATCAAAGAGCATTGGATAAATAAACAATATTCCTAATGTTTTTAGTAATTAAGCACTGCAATTACTGCAGAAAGTATACCACCCCCTTTTAGTTCACCTCCCAGACAAATGTTGCATTAGAAATGACAGCTCTCGCTGCTTTCTTTTAAGTGGTCTTTTAAACAATTTAATGGTTGTGAAATCTAATTGGAAAAAAAAAAGGGGGGGGGCTGGGTTGTGTGGGGGTTTTTTTGTTGTTTTTTTGTTTTATCTTGAATTACCTAATCTGAATTGTTTGGAGGCCAAGCTTTATTTTTTTGAATGAAGTTTCTGTTATTAAAAATCAAGTTCAAATTGCACTGATGTTTTAATGCACTAGGTGGCATAATGATATGCACATTAGAGCAAATTAAATGCTTCACCACCACCCAGATACTTAGTTGGATAATAGAAGCCACCCATTCTGCCAGATAAGGAGTCCTATGGTAATTTCTGTAATGACAGGAACGCTAATATTTTTAATCCTCTTTTTTGTTCTTTGCAAGAGTACTTCAAATTTTGAAAGAAAAAAATCATTCTTATTTAAAGAAGACAATATAAAAAACTGGAGTGCTGTTCACATCAAAATACTGGTCATCTGATCCGTGCACTTTCCATTGATTCCCTATGGTTAGAATATCTCGTTGCTTCTACATAGGTGTACGAGAAGAGTGAAAAGAGAGTACAAAGAGTAGTAAAACTTTCTTGTTTACTATCCTTCCTCAGCTCTATAAACTGGCAAACCTAGGCTGTCACTAGCTGATAGATTATTTACAGATGACATAGCATTGTACTGCCCTGTGTTGTTTAACCTCCATTAGCACTTGGAGGGACATTAACCTCCTTGCAGAGAAGATTTCTTTGTTTCTTTTGATATATGAAATATCTCATTCTCCTCCACCAGAAACCCAGGCAAATACTGGACCCACATAATACACGGATCCTCAGCAACACAATTTTAGGCAAAGAAGTTGACAAAGTGATCACCAAATACTCCTGTCATAAAGCTGTCTGTTCAGTCAGGTAAGTACGATTAATGTCCAAGCCCCTCGTGTTGCAGACTTCGGTTTTGCCAAGATGTGATTTAAGAATTGAAGGCCCAGGTGAAAAATGAACTACTGAAAGCAGTGGTAGGGATTTCAGTCAAAAATCCTTTAAACCCTACTAGAATCCTGATTGTGACCAAATTTACCCTGAGCAGTTTTACTTGTGACCAACATTAAAGTAGATCAAAGACATATGAGCTTGAGAGTTATCACTTTTTCTAGGACTCCTGTTTTGTCAGCTTTGATACGGGCCACGTTAAATGCATGTTGACACTGCCAGGAATTGGACCAGGTGAGTTGAATCAATCTTTTCCATTTCTACCTCTATTAATTCCACTATTATAGCGGACATAATGAAAGATCCTTTTAGACCGATTCTGGTGTCAGTCTGAACCAGCATTATGTCAAAAAAAATTTAAGTAATCTTCATTTACTGTAAGCTCAGAGACTTGCTTTTTGCTGCAGATGTTCTGTCACAGTTTGTTTGAATTCTGGGCAGTAAATTACAAGATACGTCAATGTAAAGTGGCAGTGAAATCATTTATCATTAACTTGAAGAGGCCATTATTCAGCTGTGGAAGATGACTGTTTTATGAAATACAAAGGATGAGATCATGATTTAGTGACCAGAAGTGTTCATTTTCCAAAACATAGCAGTATGTAGTGAGAGTGAGAAATGAATGGAGTCTAAGCAGTTGATATAATTTTATCTGGATAATGTTTTGATGTTTGCCATCCCGGTTAAAATTGGCTTTTATGAGACCTGCTGCTGATTAGCAGACACATTTTCCTATTGGCTAGCTACTATATCTGTCCCAGTTCTTTCTGTGCAATTACAACTCTCACAAGTTACTGCAGTACCACAAGCAGGTGCCCTACCTGAGCGTCAGGAAAGGTTTTAAAGAGGTATAAAGCTTTCTGTCTTTTAAGGGTTATTTGAAATATTGGAGTTTCTAAACAAACACTTCAGAGTCCAGAAATAATAATTTCCCTAGTTTTTTTGATGTAATCACCAATGTGTTTACCTGTTTTATGAAAATTATCCCCACTTAGAAAGCTTATTTGTGCAAGCAACTGAATAGGATAATGTTATTGCTGAGACTAATTCCGTGAAGCCTGAAGATGTGTTCAGCACAGAAAAAATGACCATAGTATGGAGCACAGTATCAAATACCACCAAGTTATCAATTCCTAGAAGAGATTAAAGACAGGACTTCTCTGTTTTACGACGCAGGCAGTAAAGAACGCTGAAGTGCCTACCTTTTCCAGCTGGTGCATCCCTTCCTCTACACAGCAAATGGATGCCAATGTTCTCAGTGTCTGGGGATAAAGGCACCTGAAACAATCCTGGCGACAGATCTTAAAGAGAGCAACTACACCTCCTTCCTGCAGGGAAAAGCAAAAATCAGAAGAGCAGCACTGAATGTTTCCCTAGTATTTAACTGAGATTGGGATAGGGGGCAGATTCCTTTAGCAATTTATCCAAATTAGCTATCATCACAACACCAACAAAGAGGACGTTAAGCTCACACAGAGAACTCAAGTTGATTAATGCTTATACACTAAGTGATGAAAAAATAATATAGCCTCAGTGGGAGGTATGCTTAAGTGATTGACTTTTACCAATTACAAGCGCAATTTAAATTAAACTTGACATTCATGTGAAAATTACAAAGAATTATCAATAGGCAGCAATTGGAGTGACATTTAAGTGATAGTTCAACCATATGCTATTAGTTTAAAACAGATTTTTGTTAGCATATATTTCCCATTCCTCTACGTTTCTGAGCTCCATACAATATTTACTTAATGCTAAAATATGAAAGAGAAGATCATATGGTTGAAAAGCTACTGAAAATAAGGTGGAAATAGGTGTCAAGTTCTATACAGATACAATGCATATCTTCATCCTCTAATACATAAAATTCGCGTTCCTACACGTTTTTCTTTAAATATGGCAATAATGACAAAGATTTGAGTATATATACATCATTACAGTAGCCATCCTAAATCATTTCCAAGACAGCTTGTAAACATATGTGTTGGCAAAGTTCACATAATAAATGGAAAGATAAAAATAAATACAGACAATATATGTGCTTCATGTGGCTGGGTTTTTTTGGATTGTTCTTAATTTCAAAATGTTATGCCATCAGGTAGACTAAAGATGCCTTATATTATGTAAGAGCAGACATATAATGAAGAGGAAAGCATTGAAAACATTAATGACAGATGAAAGATCTCAGACTAAAGTATTCAGATTACAGTAGAAAATTAAAAATAGTTGGAATCATGGACCAAGTGTAATATACACCCTTCTTTTTAAGCCTGTTTCAGTAGCCTCTGTATAAAACTATAGATTTTCAGATTCACAGAAATAATCTTTTTCTCCGCAACCATTTGTGTTATTTGAAAGCTCAACAGATTGTACTGACAAAACACCTCCGGACTACAATTCAGACTTCACTCATTTTCAGAATTCTACATTTTTGTGCTAGTTCTGCTGGAATAGAGAATAATAGAGCAAGCAAAGCTATCTGTTCAGTCTAACAAAAATATATACTGATTTATAAGAAAGTTAGAATTAGACAAAATTAACACCTCAATATATTTTCAAGATAGAAGTTTTATGTTATGTCTTTGCATATGTATATGTAATTTCTGTGAGATCAGTAAAAACAGTAGGCTTACTGAGGTTTGTTAAGAGTAAAATTTATTTCTGGAATTGTAAGAAGTGCACATCTATCTATATGAGTTATTTTATATCTAGAACTGCTATATATAGCCTACCACAGAAAGACATTTCTAAGCCTTTAAAATAAAAATAAAAAAAGAGGTAGTACACTAACAAAAAAGTTTCAATCATATTTTTCCTTCCACAAAAGGATATTGATATTTCACCCAAGCAGTAATTGAATTATCTATGAAAAATATAGAAAAAACCTATTACAGTATTGTCCCCAAACCTAAGGTAACCAGGTTTTTCTTAGTATTTTTTTTACTATCAGTTTGAAAGTCCCCACAGTTCAGTGGAATCGGAGATGATCTGATTCTCTGCTTTAGTCATAATAAGCAGAAGTATATGGACAACACTAGTAAAGCTCAAGTGATGTTGGCACATTTGCTTCAAGCTTTCTGTATGACAAATGGGTGCCCTGCTTTTGCCTCTGAGGGACGGGAAGTGATTTATCACTGCATTTGTCAGGAGGACATCTAAACTGTTTATTTTGTGCCCTGTGTGCCATTACCAAGCTGTAAAATATTGATCACACGTAATGAACCTAGAGAGCTGTAAGTGAAATATGGAATAGCTAGGAAACACTGAGCCTGATTCTATGGTTTTGATTCTATGGTTTGTCAAAAACACTTCCCTCACTTGGATCTCAGCATTCCTCAGGATTTATTTACCTTTTTCAAGATTTGTCCCCTGTATCTTTTGCAATGATGACAAAACTATTCTATCTAATAGGGATACACATAAGTTGGTCAAATGGGTAAACAGTGCCATTCAGATAAAGAAACATAACAGCACTGGGCTTTGCTTGCTTTGGAGATTAACTTGCACCTTTCCAAAACCTCCCAATATGTCTAAGCATACTTTTAGTTATTCTTTGAAGACTTTTTGGCATTTCCAGTTTTTGACCAAATAACACATGAAATGCTGCTCTTGCTGTAATTCAAGTTTCACCTGGGACAGGCTTCACATACTCTGTGAAGCAGTATCTGAAAGAGAGGAGAACTTGCTTTACTGCTTGATGACCTACTTCTCTCCTATATTGGATTAACAGGAATTCAATTTTGTGGAGACATCCCTGAGATGCTGTTCAGAAGGGCTAGGAGCCGATAACAAAATCACCTGAAATACAATCACAAAAAGTATGTGAAGGAGGTCATGAGTATAAAAAGCCCCACTGTACATAGTGAGTTGAATGAATAAAGAGGGCAGGGAAAAGGCATCCAACTCTAAGGTGTAATATTTTGCAGTTTCAGCCTGAAATGACTCAAAGTGCAGTGAATTCTCATCAAGCCTTTCCTCATGATGGAGGACAACATTTACAACTAGCTTGAAAGATGATCTCCAAAGAAATCCTCATAGTAAATACTTACTAGAAAAGGAACTGATGTACAAAGAAGGTAAGGCCAAGATGTATTAGAAACTTCTCAGAGCAAGTGATGTGCTGCACATCCATATGGAACTCGAATAGTCAAGCATTCTCCAAAGAAGGGTGTGATAAGCAGGTATGGCTATCTTCATTTTTGCCTCCCTCTCTTTTAGGAGACTATTACAGCATCCAGTTCAATACAGTTGGTATTAGACTCTAATTATCATCAGTGAAATGGATTTATTTACAAAGACTTTTTTCTTTATCACTCTATGTCCCAGCATTTATTTATTGTAACTCTGGAACTGATTTTTACTGATTCTTCTGGTTCTTACAAAGCCAAATCAATTTAGAACCAGTTTACTTCAAGTAATGCTAATTTTTGACAGTTGCTCAAGTCCACTCAAAATTTATAATTTCTGGGGTTTAGTGTCTCCTTATGCTCTCAGAACACGAAGGCAGAGTTTTAACAACCAAGACTAATTTATAATGTTTAAGATGAAAGATCCCAGGATCAAAATCTAATAGATATAATGTAATAAAAAAGACTTTTGTAAATACATCCCTGCAATGCAACCCCAGACAATGATACAGCGAGTTAGTCACATTGTTTGATGCTTAAGTACGCGTCATAAGACTTGACAGAGGAGTATTTTAGCAACATTTGGTTCCAAAGGTAGGAAACAGATCTGCAGACAGAAACCTGACTAAAACATTTCCCTGGTAGTTGCAACAAATGCTTTACTTGGCTCTTCCTTTCCTCATTTTCTCTTTTTGCTTTCAAAATTATCTAACCTGGTGGAGTTTCCATTATGCTGCCACCAGTGTAGTTGCTTGTAGAGGAACACTACGTATTATGGTTCAAAACTCACAGCTCAACATTGGTTTTTCTATTAGCTTAGAATTCAAGGATTATTATTATTACTTTTTAGGCTTTCTCGCTTCATTTCTTATCTTGCCCTTGCTACTACTCATTTGTGTTTGTGATTTGTGAGATCTTAGTCTTTATACTTCTGACAGCTAGTGAGATGACTAGCTGGCTGCCAGGGTGAGTCAGCAACATGACTCTTTCACAGCAGATTACAAAGTTACATGCTAAAAAACAAGTCAGAGAATGCCTCCAGGTGGAATAAAATTATAGGTGACACTTCAGCATAGGGGATTAGCATTTCAAAGCCTTTTTAAATTTTGGTAAAATATTGGCAGGGGAGGAGAGGGAGGGAGAAGACCGAAACCCTTACCAAAATGTGAAGTGAGAAACCAGTTCCTATAACATTGTAGCTTTACAATATTATCATGGTTCTTTGTTTGTATGTCCAAGATTTTGGTGTGGTTTAGAGTTGTAATTTATAGCTTGGGACAGGAAAAAAGCTAACAGTAGTGTTCCACAAGATCACACGTTGTCATGGAGAGTAAGACTTCAAGGTTACATGAACAAATTTGTTGAGTTTTGCTTTCACTGTAAACAAATACTCCACTTCTCTGGCTAGTTTTTACCAAAGATAATATGACAACTCTCAAGGGAACTTCTGTATCTGTGGGAGGTTTTGAGCGCTTTGCAAAACCTGAATCTATTCTCACCCTCTTAATGAGTGGGCGCAGTTCCAGATTTCCGCCCCGCCCAAATCACCCTGCACTTTCACTGTCATAGCTAACTACTCAAGAGACTGAATTCAAAATTCTGGTCTGTTACGATTCCTCTGCCACCTTGCTCACTGATGCAGATAACTGAGGCAATATAGAGGGTGAAGGATGATGGTGAGTCAGGACAAATGTATTTCACAGTGCACAGAGGAAAGATACAGGACAGGTGATGCAATCACCACTGTAATTTGGCAACAAAACACCACTTAGGGTTCTTTGCATAAGGGGATGCATTTCCTCACTTGTAAACCTGTGACACATCCAGGTTTTAGCAATAAATTTAGTGCTTCATGGAAGGTCAGACTTCAATCCTGCTAAATTAAACTGTTACGGAATTCACACAATGATAAAAAGCATAAGACCAATTTTCCTCAATTTGTTAGTTCTGCATTTCCTCAATACTCAACATTTTATCATTGTTTTTGGATACCACTGAGTGGAGCTCAAATACCAATTTAGAAAAAATTAAACCCCTCAGGCTGTTGCCAGGATCCACTACACATTTCTGAGTCTACCTCATTCTCAGCCTTCAGAACAGAGCAGTACCTTTTATGGTGCAAACATCCATCTAAAGGCAGATCTGAAGTAAAATGAATTAAATGCTGCTGTTTAACCTCATCTCTGAGCAGGACAAGGGATTGGCACACCACTCCACAAGCAGAAGTCTGGGAAAGAAGGTTTTCTTCCTTCTATATACACTGCGGTTGTGATTATCCTATTCTTGACCTCGCACAACTCCCTGCCTTTCTCACTTTTTCAAGATCCAAGTGTCCTCAAAGGTGCAAACTCTGCAGGGATTGCCAGTGTCATTGATCTTGGCAGAATGATTTGTTTATACCAAAAGTTACCATCAACTACTCAGTAAACGAGAACACAGACTGCCAGAAGTAACTGTAATGACATTCCTCTGTAAAAGGAAAATAATGGATGCAAAGTATTTCTAAAATTACAGCTTTAATAATATCTCTAACCTCCTCTGTACACACAGCTGAAGAGATTTTTGCTGTTTCTCTGCGTAGTCAGCCATATGCATGGCCAATTGTAAAGTTCCTGTCCACTTGCGTGGCTGGTACTTAAGAAGTCCTGTCAGGAGAGACTAAAAAGATGCCCAAGATGCTGAAGGGAGTGGTAATACCTCAGGTGGCACAAAGACAATTGTAGTCAAATCAGTGCCCAGAAGCCTGTTGGAGTTTACCATCCTACTGCAGTTGCTTGCACAGGCATTTGAGCTTTATTAAATTAAAGATTTGGGGGTTTGCAGACCTTTTTTTTTTTTTTTTTTAAAATCTAATAGGATAATTGTGGTAATAATCTCTGCAGAGTAAGGCTTGCAAAAGCAGTAAAAGCACAAAAAAAAAAAATAGTTTCTCATAGTAAATTTTGTTGTTCTTTAACCTAGATTATTTTTCTCCTGAAACACAGAATTTCATCTTGTACTGTACATTTCAAAACTCGCAACCAATACTGTGTTAAGTAAAATTACTCACTTGTATTACTAGTTTACTTTGGATTAATCCATATATCCCCTTACCTTAGCTATGATACGGCACAGATGAGCACCTTCCTGGGTAAGGCTGAATAAACTACTAATTGCTGACTCAGTGATGTACATACTATCCGACAATTCTATTTGTCGCAGCAGGTTCTGTGTGACGTAAGATAATAAACATAATTTACTTCCAATGAAAAACATTAGTGTTATATCTAAAGATAAGACGGAGTAGAAAGTCTAGTTCATTTAATCCATATCATCTTGCTTCTCACCCAGAGAAAGGAAAAAAGAACATGGGCAGGAGTCAGACTGATAACACTAACACATTTGTCATTGCATTTGAATAGATGTAACCAAGAATAGCGATATTCAAAAATAAATATGAATAGAGTAAGAGAACAGGTATGTGTGTGAGAACATTCAATAAAGAACTTTTCAGCTATTTAGTAAATTATTATTGGGTTTGGCCTGGGATTGAACTAAAATTTTCAGAAGGCAACTAATTGTCTTAGAGTAGAAGCTGTATCACAAGGTGATACAAGATTTCCACCTTATTTATAAGGAATTTTGCTATACCCTCTAACACTACTTTCTAATGCTCTGGGTTCATCACTATTCTCAGTCTGCACAGAAAATGTCATTGACCAAGACAGGGAATTCTTGTAGAGAAATATCGTTTATTTCTCCAGTGTAGGAAATAGGTTAAATATTTTTATCTTTGTAAATAGTTATCTTGATTTTGCATGTGTGCCATTTCAGCTTCACAGAGAAACACAGCTGTCAGAAGGATATGAATTTTTATTTAATTTTACTCTTTCTGAAAGTATATACGATCATTAGAGGAAGAGTTAATTAGATTTGCAAGAGGAAGAAGGTAAGCATTTTTATATTTAATCCAACTTTGAAAGAAGTGCAAGGAAATATCCCACATTTTACACTTACTTATACAAAATTCAATTATCTTCCCTTTAAGAGGCTGTGTTCTCCCACCTTTAGCATTAGAAAAATGTTCCATAAAAGACATAACTTATCAGTTCACATTTTGATATGAACCTATCCTGAATAAAATCCTGATACACTGATTAGAAAAGAAAGCTCTTGAATACACAATTTAAGCTGAGAGTTCTGGCCTCTCACACAGACACTTAGTCTGTTCCAGAGCAGCAAACTACCCACAGACAATGTGGTTTTATGGCAGAAGTGAGCATGTAGCCTGACTGAATGGCTCAGAAAACTGTTCTTTAAAATGTTTTTATTAATGACCTCTAATCCAAGTTTTCAGCCACACAAATACACGAGATGATGCAGAGTAATTAATTCTGCTCCCTTAAAAGAGACTAGGATTTCAGGTGTATCAGTAGGTGCCAAAGTGCCCAAAGACAGAAATATTAGTAATGAAGAACTGTTCTTCAGATTAAAAAGAATAAGCATCAAAACAACCACAACCTGCCCACTGATTTTGCAATATGCAAAATTATTTACACACTTCAACTCATATGTAGCATTTCATGTAGTTCTCATAAATCCTAACCAAAACGCATTAGCAAGTAGCTTGTTAGTTTGACTGTAATTCTGCAAATGTATTCTGGAGATTCTCACCTCCTAGTAATAATCTTTTAAAACTATGAGGGATGTTTCTGAAAGAGCTACAACTTTTTTTGCTATCTTAATGCATCAAGGTATGTTAGAGTTTAACCAATACCATGCATTAATTTTGTTTTAGCACCATAGTAAACACTATTTAACTATTTCCTCTTCACTAAGCCTCTCATTTCCTCTTTTTCTGCAGGGACAGCACAAAATTGCAGCATAACATCACCTCTAAAATATACACAAATTCATTGACCATAATTACATTTGGGGTTGTTTATTTGAGGAAGATTAGAGGGTGCAAAGGGATTTCTAATGAGATCTCAAGAAAGAAACCAGTGTGTCAAGATAGATTGGTTAAACTTGCAAGTTGCTACTATTTCAAGAATGGTCTAATGGAAAAAAGTTTAAAGCATTTGTAGTCTCAGCCTAATTACTCAGTGTATTTATCTACATTTAATCACCACTGGAAACTATACATCATGCCTGCAATGACACAGCACCGTTTCTGGAAGGTTACACACACACGTATAACCTGTACACAACACTGTATTTTATCACTACTTCCTAGAGTCTAAGACATGCACTGGTTAAAATGTGTGCTGTAATAATATACTTGCTATATGTACATCTTCTAAAAAGTTTAGCTTTTAATGAAAATCGTTGAGAGCAGGAGAGATTTTTTTCCAAGGTTTCAAAAGAAAAGCAGTGTCTGTATGAAAGGAAGAGAAAATGTGTCCAGAGGTCTTATTAACAAGACATTGTCCAGAAATTAGGTGCCTTGCAGTGAAGGAAACGTATCAGGAAAAGTAAGTAACATAGTGAGCCACAAGATCATTTTGTTTGGGATTTGAAGTTATTGCAGAATTTGAGAATACAAACACCTAAATCTCTTTGCAAGATATTTGAACTACTGATCATAAGTTTGCTGAAAACTGAGAGCTGTAATTCTACTTCTCCTCTTAATGGATACTCTCCCTCAAGATTCAACAATTTTGAAAGACTTTTTTTTTTTTTTTTAAACTATAAACTAACCTGTGCCTCATGTGTTAAAACCAGCTCTATCAACTGGCCAAAATACTGAGCAACGGTAGTGAGTGTTTCATTAATACAAGATTTCATGGACTTCAGTATCTGTTCATCTTCAGTTTGTATGCACCTGAAAAGAAAGAGACAGGAAAGAGATGAAGGAAAAAAAGATGCAGCAGACAACTATTGTTTTATCAAGCTGATTGTCACAGGTGAGCTCTGTGTTAATAATGGGGATATAACGGGAATTCAACTGTTCATGAGGACGCTGTCTTTGTGCCATTAGCATCATACCAGACTTTAATCAAGGCTTTGTCTACAAATAGTAAGTATACCAAGGGACAACAGTGGACATTAATGAATAATTTTGGGATCACAATTTACTTCACAGACTGCAGGCCAAATTTTGCTGCAGATGCTGTGTGTTTATACCAGTGTAAATCTGCTATTTTCCACTTATGCTAATAGTTACAGTCACTCTAGGATGCCTGCATTTCAGCTGCAGCTGTGTATATCCATCCGTCTTTCATGACCAAAGAAGTGCTTTCAGTAACTTTCATTTCTTTACCTTCTTTGCCATAGTTTGGTGATAGCAGGATAAGGACTCAAAACGGATGTGTGTCCAGATGAGTAAAGTTCATTTAAATTTAAACAGCATACTCAAAAGTAAAATTTGGCTTTCTATGCAGAAAGATTACATACAGCAGCTTTACAGAGTTAGTATAACTATCCTGTAACCAGTGATATTTGGCTGTAACTGAAGAAATGAGATAAAGATGGAAAACATACAATTCAAATGAAATAACTAATACTTCCTCACAGAAATGCATTCATTTGAATTGTCAAAACATATTCCACCCAGGCAGGCGACTGTAATGGAAGGTATAGTTTGGTTGATCACTGTCTCCACCTACACAGTAGGTCCCCTTGTCAGCTTTACCTATCTTTCACCTATATCAACTTTTTGTCAAACAGACAAGGAGGGAGAGGGCTGATTTGGGGCAGACACTATGAGATCAGAGCTCTCATTAAATCAGTGTGTCTCATAGTAGACTATAAAAGTAAAGTCTGAGCTGCGTGGGTTTGGCCAAAAAGCAATAGTGCTCAGGAAATGTTCTTTCCTGATAATTAGATAGTGTCTTTTTCCCTGATGATACCCTGAGCAGAATGACTTGCACAGTGTTTAAAGCAAATCGAAAAAGACTGATTGAACTGTGCTGGAGGAAACAGAATAACTTACGTTAGGCAGGGGAAATATAATGAGAAGAATTATAAAGAGATTCTTATTTTCCAGTCTCAGCATTCTGGAGTGCATGGAGCTGAGTAAACCTACAACTGCAATTCAAAGGAGGGTGTATTTATTTCAGTTTGATTTATTAATACATGGATATGTGCATACAGGAACATGTAGTATGACAGTCTCGTAACATAAGTTTTCACACCAGTTGAAATCTTGGCTCGATAGAACTTGAAGGGAACTTTGTCACTGATATCATTAGAGCCAGGCTTTCTCCCTTGATGTCTAAAAGCCCTGAAAAATCCACTTGCATGCAGCTTTGTGACTATGCCAGGCTCTCTGTGCAACAGCAGATTCCATCTTTCATTAGGATGCAGTTTAGATAAAAGCAACTCACTTCACTCACTGGATGCTAACAATTAGAAAGCCTTTCAGAGCTGCAGGGGGCCTAGTTCAAACATTTGAGGGTGTTAGTGGATTTGTACTTCTCATTGGAAATTCTACAACATAAAACAGCAAAATGAATATTTCAACTAGAAAATTTAACTTACCTTTCTGTGAATGCTGTAAATTCTGAACACTTGTCTATTAAAAGTTTTTCAAACTGCAGAGAAAGAGAAAGTGGTTTTAAAGCAATATCCATACACACAATTGCTTTTAAAAATAAATAATGTTGGTTTATGATAATTAGGTGAAAACCCTCCAGAAACATAATATTTCATATGGACACCCTTTTTCTACTTTTCTGAATAAAATGAGTAGAGATAAAACTGAAGTTAACAAAAAAAGTAGTATTTTCTACATCATAAATGCAAAGGGAAGTCACAGATGGGGTATCTAAATTACTTTAGTCCAGCAGTTCTCAAAGTCAAAACTTTTTTCAACTTAATTTGTCAACGTAATTAACATTCAGAATCAGGCCTATGATAAAATAGGATCCAAAATGAGTTAAGAATGTTTCCACCGCTGAACAGGGACTAGAAAGTGTTAAACAAGGGACCAGTATCGGTATGTAAGGATTTCTTACAGATTGTTTGAAGTAAGTTTTAATTATTACAATAAAAAAATTAAACAAGACAAACATGACATCTGGTAAGGCATCCTACCTGGTGCATTTCTTCTGAAGAATTCCTGGTGAACGTATTGTATTCATTTATCATTGAACGCACATGGCAGTTAACTCTTACTGTCATGCTATGGACTCTCTGCCACCTATTCTTCTCCAGCTTTTGAGCAATCCTGGTCAACTCTGTGCTTATGATCCAAGCTCTTTTTAATAGCAGCTGCAAGTTATCACATGTGCTATATTGTGAGGAAAGGATAAGTTCATTTTGTTCATCCTTCTCAATGCTGATTGGCTTGGACTGGAGAATACACATACATTCACAGTCTGTCATCAACTTCAAATCTTCCATCCATCGCTGAACAGAGTCCACCTGAATTAAGTGCATGCTAGAACGCAGAGGAAGAGAAGGAAGAATGAGGTAAAGCAAAACAACCTTAGAATAACCATCACAATACCATACAGTTGCATCCACCGACCACGTTGCAATTGATTGACAAAAGGCAATTAATTGAACAAAAAATTTGCTTGTAATAACACAGTAACATGCTTAGCTTTCTATTCCAAACACAGGTTTTGGTTTTCTAATCACTTTTTGGGGGAAATGTTTCTTGCACATTCAGAGTTTAATATGATGGAGCAAAGTTATGGGTGTGTTTGCTTGTTGTTTATGGGACTGTACTGTCAACCTTCTCTAGACACTTTGCCTATTAGACACTTAACAGAAAGTTTTACCTTACAGCATCTCTCCAAAGCTCTTCCACCCACACTGACACAGCCAAACTAAGACAGCGAATGATACTGTCAGCAATATCTGTTTCTGCCATATCATAGTCCCTTAAACCTCAGCTGGATTCTACTTCCTGACCAGTCCTTTACCTTCCCCCTTATTTCTCACTGCTCTCCGTACAATTTGCACATCTGACTTCCAAAGCACATTTTTGCACTACAGCAAATATGATGTGAACCAGTGAGGCTGAAAGAAACTCCTTGATGAGTATACCCTGACACAAGGGCAAGTGGCCTGCATTTTGTGCCCTTGCACTCTCCAGCTAGTAAAACATGGTACCCGAGACAGCAGCTGTACTGAGCTCATCTTTGTGAGGGGTTCCAAGTTCCCCAGAGCCTTGAGGTAGATTTTTTGCCTAGATTTTTTTCTTATAGTGAGGTGCCCAGTTCCTAATAAAAAACCCTTAATCCTCACCCCAACCATACACACATAAAGAGCCAGGTTTTATTAGATATTACTAGTGTTATTAACATTGTATTTAACAGTATATAAAGGTCAGGTATAGGACCCTAGGTCAGACAGAGCAAAGTTTGCACAACTACAGTCATCCTTACCTACTTTGTCTTTGCAGACAGGCTATGGTTTCTGCTTTTGTTTCATTTAGCTCAGGGAATTGCTTAGTGGCAGCACCCTGATCCCTTTGACTCCCTGGAAATTTTCTCCCTCTGAAGCCTGCCTGGCCCATTTGCTGCCTCCTGCAGTCTCTCAGATCATCTGCACAAAATGCAGGCTCCCAGCTTTGGATTTTGACTGTCGCCTACCACACCTAAGGCCGGACCTCTGTTTCCCTTTGCAGGAGGGAGGTCCCCAAGGAAGCAGTATCGCCTCTGCCAAGGGGTCCCATCTGACCCTTGCTTCCAAACCAAGGACAGAACAGACACTGTCTATCTCCAGAAATCATCCATCCAAAATTTTTTTCAGATTTAACAGTAGGTCCAGATTATTTCAGTTTACATTTCCCCTCCCCAATCTTCACAAGAGACCAGTTCCTCTGGTAAATATATACATAAATATATACATAAAACACTTAATATCAATACTTAGTATATAATAAGTGTATCTATAAATCTATATATAAATCTAAGGGACAGTTACATAAAGCTAAGGGAAAAAGAGACAAGTGTTATTGTTAAAGCCATAATGTATTTTGAAATTACTTAAATTTTCCTTATCTTTATGCAAAAGCTTAAAAGACAGCTGCTGAAATTAACCATGGTTGCAATGGTAAAGACTGACTTTATCTATATCTGTCCCTCACTAGGCCCACTATACCCCCTCTCAATGAGACATCATTCACTGGTAATAAAGCAAAGCAGGAGGCCAAGAGTTCAAAGAATCACTGCATGTCTGCATGGCATAGGAGATTTTGATTTCTATACGTCTAAAACAGTTTCTGCAGAATTTATAAACACAAGCATGACCAACGAATGTAATATTCACATACACAACACACTTCCAAAAGGGGCACTTTACTCAGCAAGAATTTCACATTTCTGATCTACAATGAATAAAATAATTTTTTGACAGTTTTCATCAGCTGAAGACTCAGTCTTAATTTTTGGCAAGTCTTCTTAACATGAAATACTTCAAAATTTTAGTATCTCTTCCTCTAGTGAAAGATGGATTGATACTAAAGGATTCTGAAGAAATGAAGATGAAAGGTAAAGAAGAAATGAAATTAAGTGAAACCAAGAGAGACTGGGCTTAATTATTTTTTGCAAACTTCTATTGGTATCCTACCGCTAGTCTGACAGTGTAGTGTCTACCTTCTGGACACATGCTGCAGTTTTATATAATGCTATACCAGAAAGGACAAAAAGAAAGTTTGTATTATACCCCCCATTCTTTTAATCCAGGTACTGATTTATTGTAACTCAGCATCACAACAGTAATGCTCTATGCTGCTATATAAAGCCTTACTGTTAGAACAAAATCTGCAGTTACATTAGCCAAGCTAAGGATGACCAGGTGGAAGGCTTTTTTAATTCTTGTGCTTCCATTTATACACTGAGCACCAGCTGAACTCAAGAAATCTCCTTCCAGACCACTGAAGTAATATTCCACAAATGACCAAAATTTATTAGCATACATATGAAAAGGAGGCTCACTTCAAGTATAATTTCATATAAGTCAACAGCAAACAAGATACAAGAGATCGGTTTCATTGATCCAATCCCCCTTTTTCACAATATACAACAAAACTAATTTTAAACTTTACAGGCTACTGCTGTTTAAGGTCTTTATTTCACTCAGCTTTGAATATTGTGTAATTGCATTTCATGATCAATTGTGGCTCGCTTTCTTCTTGCTATGTGTAGTCTCCTTATTGCCCCTTTGGATTTGAAGCAAAGTTTCTTAATAAACAAAAATAACAACTTTAGAAGTTTGAGACCATGATTTATAACGATGTGCGCAGTTTGCATGCAGTACAGGATAAACTCATTTGACACAGAGTAATGTATTTTTCATTTCTAAAGTGCACTATGATAATTGATTAAATCTGTTTAGTAACTCCTACATTACAAATTCAAATGGAAAATACCTAGAATAGAAGGTTAGTCAGAAAAAAACCAAAAAAATCGTTCATATTTCCTTTAATCCCAAAAGCCAGTCTTCACTCTGAGGAGAAAAAAGGATGATAGAATTGTACAAAAAAGGTACAGATGTTAAAGAAACCGTCCTTGTTTGCCTCTGTTCCTACTAATTGTCAGAAGTACAACTGTAGAATTTAGGGTGTTCTTACATTGAAACTTAGTATTCCTTAACTGACAACAATGGCAAAAATAATACCATTCACCTCCTTTCAGACAGAACCACAGAAAACTCCTCCTGCTCGCTATGTCAGCTTTTCTGACACATTATTCTTTAAAATACACATATCATGATTACTCAAGTGAAATACAGACATGATTCACCTTCATCCACATCTCCCTGTGTTTAGAGAAAATCCTCCTAAGCATTCAGCAGATGAATTTGTAGACTAGTCTTTTATACATTAAAATAAGGAAAGCAAAAAGTGTGATCATTCCTAATTAGCTATTAAGAATCATATTCCAGACAGCATTTACTGAACTCCAAAAACAGGTTGAAAATTTCCATTTTGTCTCCCCATTACTGGGGAAAAAAAAAAAAAAAAATCTACGCCTACAAAATAAAAACAGCCATAATGAGTCAGACCAAAAAAATCTGTCTAGCCCATTATCCTGCTCCCAACATGGCCATTAGGAGATGCATAAGGAAAGATTATAAGAGGCATGGCAAGAGCTGAGCAACTCCTCCTTCCCATCTTCTAGCGATTAGTGGTTTAGGAACTTCCTAAGCCAGAAGTTGTATCTGAGTAGGATGTTTTTACAATTCATGAAACAAAAGTAGCCATTAATCCCTTTTTGAACTCAGTTAAACTTTTGGCCTTTACAACATCTAGTTGCAGGGTCTCACATTGTTTGATGATTTTTTTTGTATGAAAAAGTGTTTCTTATTGATTGCTTTAATCTTGCTACCTGGCATTATTAACAGAAGCTCTTTAGTTCTTGTATGCTAAGAGATACTGAAATGCTAGTTCTGCATTAACCCTCTTCATGTAATTCATTATTTTATTTGCTTTACCCTATCTTCTCTTGTTTATCTCATTTCCAAGGTAGAGAAGCTCAGTCTATCTAGCCTGTCACCATGCAGAAGTGATTCTACTCCTCTGATCATGCATTTACTCTCCCCACCTCTTCCAAAAGCCTTTTCCAGTTTTCCTGTGTCCTAAGATGTGATGGCAAGAACAGCACACAATAGCCAAGATTCAGGTAAATTATGGATTTATACATTTGAATGAAATTTTCTGCACTGTCCCTATTTTCCAAGAATTCCTAAACTTGAATTTCTCTTTTACTTAAGTGTTTTCCAGAGAGCTGTTTCATTTTTACCTTCCAGAAAATCTACTTATTTTGATTTCAGAATCTTTTCCTTGAGTGATAATACATAATTTAGAGTTCACCATTCTATATGTATGATGAAACAGATTGTTCTTCAGTTCCCTTCCTCTCCTCACATGCACTACTTTGTGTTCATTAACATAAAATTTATTCTGGAATTTTACATTTCAGTGACTCAGTATTGTGAGACTTTCTGTGTTTGCACGTTATTTTGAATTAACCTGAATAGTTTTGCATCAGCAGGAAGTGTTGTTGTCCTGCTATTATAACTATTTTTTGGGTCATTAAATACATTAAGCAAGATTAGTTTAAGCATAAGGTGTGATTTTCCCCACTTCTGTTTAATTGAGCAACAGTAGCTGGGCAACTGGCAGAGATCCTGTGTATATAGATAGTAGTTCCCCACCAGTTAGAATTTCTGAATTTAGTATGTCATGGCATATTGACAAAAAAGCAATTTATCTAGACCATACACTATAAAAGCAGCATTTCATATAAAAATAGTAGTAAAAATAATTCAGTGCAAAATAAAAATTCAAGAGAAAAGTCTCCAGCATTCCTTCAAAGTCATTCTATTTTAATTGAGGTTGTAAAATATTTGATGAAGTTTTCAAGAGCACTCAGCTGAACTTGAGTAACTAGCAATTTGAATACTCTGAATTCTAGTGTGCTTGCCAAAAAACAGAGTCTTTTAAAAGTTGTGTTATTTTGACAAATCATTTGGTGTCACTGGCTGAGACCAACTTAGAGCAACTGCATGTTAAAAGTGTATTGCTTCAAAAAATGCTCAGATCTTGTTTCATACAGACATTTCTGCACTATATAACACATTGCAAGCAAATTTCATCCTGGAGAAAGACTCACATAAAAAAATACTCCCATTTCAAATTTCTAAAAAGAAGCATATCATATTCAGAGTTCTGTTACCAGCATTTCTCTTTGGTTTTGCTATTTTCTATCATCTAGTAAGTAGTTTGTTAACTAATGAATCACAAGATCTTTAGGATAGACAAGATGGATAGAGCAACCCTTTAGATGTCAATCTCATGTTGGTGCTACATGAATACAAAAGTGAAGAATTAATAACTAGATCATTTGTTTGACACTTCCAGCTTGGAGTTCTCTACTACAATTTTACTGGCAGCACATACACTTCTTTTTTAAATTGCAAGTGTTATAATGAAAACAAGTTATACCTCCATTTTAGCACTGAGTTTCACTAAGTGCAAAAGTTTCAAGTTTTATAACATTGTGTTGAAGCCTGAGCTGATCAATTCACGTGAATAGTTCCAGTGGTCATATTTATACAGTGTAAAGACTTCTGCTCAGTCAACTTATGTTTTCGAGGCTTCTTAGTCTTTTTATCCATTTTCACCTATTATGACAGATTTATTACCAATCGTAATGATAGCATTTAGTACAGCTTCCAGATAAGCCTACAGTGAAAGTCAAGGCCAAGTCTTACAACTGCACTCAAATTTATTATTCTAATTAGCAGTAGGTAATTAATTGGCAACAAACAACTTCTTGAATGGATTTAGCCCCCTCTTTGAACATAAATCATCTCTAATTTTTTCCTAATTCATCTTTTCAAAATTGTTCATAGGTACCCAGTACACCCAAGGCCAGTTTCTACATCAATACAATGGACAGCAGAACTCAACTCTCAGTGGAAGGATTTAGTGAAGAGCCATAGAGATGGCCCTTACCTATCCTCAAGTTGGTTTACACAATATTAATTGCATAAAAGAGCCTTCTAGATCCATGATACTGTGTTTGCATCGATTTTAGCAAAATTTTATAGAGCTAGCTAGAGAGCTAGCTTAAAAGATACAGAATAGCTTTAAGGTAGCTGAGAATCAGATTCATGATTTTTAAGTGAACAAACTTACTTTGTAGATCATTCCTAAGGTAATAGAGGTCTATGAATATTTGGTATTTGTAATTGATGTGGCAAGCTAAAAGATCAGCCAGATGATTTGCACTATGTTCTTTTTTTCCCTTTGATTTTACGTTCTTCTTTTCCAGTAGAACATCAGCAATCCAACTTCACTAGGACAAAACATGACTTTAGTATGAATTATTTAAACCTTTAGAAAACACTGATAAAAGCAAGTTAGTTCCTAGTTTTCAAAAAAGTTACCAGCCTATATTAAAATGGTATTTTAATTTGCCTCAATGATCACTCAATTGTTACAGTTACTAAAGTCTAACAATTTCCCCAAAAGAAGTCAATAACAGATAATGCAAACTACAGCCCTGAAACATTTCTCAAAACAAAACAACTTAAGGAAAGGTACACTGTAGTCACCCAGATATCCTGAAGCATATTGTGGAAGGCAGAACTCCGTTAGCTAGCATCGATCGTGCTTCTACGTTTTAACATTTCCATTTAATTTAGGAGTAGGTTTAAACCACAAAGAAATGCAGCAGAAATAATAGAGGTATTACCACTAGTTTCAGGAAGCAGCATGCCAATGGGCAGAATAAATAAATATTGGTAACAAAACCAGAATTACTCAAAGATCACAAGTAAAATACAAATGTATTACAATAGCGGTAATAAGTTAACTGTTTTGTTGACTAGGGACACCTCAATATTGCTACTTTTCTGGTAACTGATATCTATGAGTCTCTTCACCTGACCTGAAACCAACAATGGTCCCTCCCTGCCATTTACTGAAACTTCAGTACCACCAAATTCAGTTTGGCATCTGCACTCTTGGATGATGGAGTTACTCAAACCACCAGCCTCCTCAAAATCAGTGCTACTATAGAGAAAATGTGTTAAAACCACAAACAGCTTGTGCCTTGTTAAGCATCCATCCAACTTCTGCAGGGAGATCAAATGAAGACCAGCCTGTGGAACTTAGAACTAAATATTTGTGGTCAGGCTACTGCATTTTGTGAACTCTTATGCATTCACCAATACAGAAATGTCTATAAGGAAAGTAAAAACACTATAAACACTTGTAACATATAAGGTATGATGTGTAAATTAACTATAGCTTCATCGCACCTATTTAAAAGGCCATATAAATCATTTAGTGTTAAGTGCTGCGCCAATGATGTTCTCAGATCTTTATGTTTTTCTGAGAAATCCTCACTGTAAGTTGTCCCTCTAAAAATGTCTGGAAATATTATACCATCCCAGAATTACTGGCACACTATAGAACACAAGGAAGACACAATAAAAATCACAGACCGATTCAGCTTGCTGATTAGCTTATGAAAAATCGAGGATAAACTAATCATATATTAATTTTCTTTACAAGGTTAGAGTTTAAGTAGGGCCAGGTCCTTTCCAGCCTCTGTCAACTGAGGGGATAGTCAGAAGGCAAAAGGACTAGTTCAGACTGGTTTTGTGGATTTTTACTTTGTGCCTAGTACATTAAATTGCTAAAACAGTAGCTGGTTCAACAAGCACATAAGCCACTGAGTTCACAGAAAGTAAAGACAGCAGTAAAAGAGAATATAATTTCCTGACAGAAAGGAGGAAAATGTTAAATAAACCCTGCTATCAGCAAATTAATGACAGTATAAGGCTGCTAATTGGCCTGCTTACAGGCAAAGCTGAACAAACAGTATGCTAATATTGTCACAATGATCACTAACTAAAATATGTCTGTTGAATTTATATTTGTATTATTAATTCATACTTGCAATGAATACTATTGCATTTTTATAGTGTCATTATAAATTAGTAAACTAGTAAACTGACTAAAATTTCCAAAACCAATTAGCTTGGTGAAACCTGGGATATTGGCATATTCAGACTTCATAAATTGTTATCGACTCAGATCAGACTCGATGGACTTTGATCCAACTTGAGGAATCCACCAGACTTAGAAGCAGGCAATTTTAGCTACTCTACAATTCGGACAATAGATGGGGGAAAAAAATGCTCTCCCACTGGCCCTGCTGCTTGAGACTCCATTCACGTTGAAGTGAGGGTGGGGGACTGCCCATATAAATCCATTGCTCCTAGATCCCTTCACCCAAATGTGTTGGTATGAGTTACTGACACGCTTATATTTTTTTATTCTCCATTTGACCACTGGAAAAACTAGAAATGAAGGCAAACTTATCAAATTCTGCAAGTGGAACTCTCTGATGGAGCACTTTTACCTTTTTTTTTGTTTGTTTTAATATTGGCCTTTTTTATTCTGTGTACGTGTAAGAGAGCCTGCTCTGCACAAAAAAAAAAAAATTAGGATAAGACCATCCAATGAATTCCCTCTTGAAACAGCTCCTGTTCATTTTTATTTATATTTACAGAATATCAGTGTGAGATAGACAGAAGAGTTATACATAAAGTAAAAAAAAAAAAATCCACTGACCAAGCTTTGTGAAGGATATTGGTTCTTTTATTCAGCATGTTACCTGATCATTTGTTCTGCAGTGAGTAAGCAGATTCCCTTCGTTCCTCAGGTAAATTGCTCTTTGATGAGCTGGATGAAGTAGCCGCTCCCTCCAACCGAGGTTAGGTCATGAAATGACAAACTGTTCTCCAATGCACAGACAAAAGCAGTACTGAAGAGGCAAGATCCCACCACTCTTGTTCTCTTTGCAAATGACAGCCTGGGTCTTGCAAAAACATGAAACACTTATAGTTTTTCTGAAAAGTGAGATACCAGAGCTGAGGGGTCTTAGCTTTGTGCACCATGACAGAATCCATGACTTTGGACTGTATTTAGCCCAATGTAAGCAGAACAGCATAGCCTGATGGAACATCACAAGGCAGATCTACTCAGAACATTTTTACAGCTTCTTTCAGGACTTGGTTCCACTTGGTGGCTGAAGTGTGTTGATAATCTTGAAGGGATGTTGTCATCAGCATACATTTAAATTGCTAATTACTGAGTACACACAAAGTCCTCACTCCCATAAATAGCTGGGCATATTTCCTGCATTGTGTGACAGAAAAGTCAACAAGGCCATCAGCAGGAGAGAATGTGCTCAAGATATTAACCAGAGAGTTCATCTCAGTTCACTGCTTCCTGATGCTCAGGCTACACCTGTAATTGCAGAGGACAATATTCCTCATAGCCTTATAAGAACAATATGCTGTAAGAGAGAAGTCCTTGTAAACACCTAGCAGGGAGGGAGAAATAGAAATGAAAGAGAGAGAGAAAAACAACACTGGAAATAATTTGGGGCCATAGACCATGGAAATGCTCAGACACAATCACAAGCAAGAACTAATTTGGAGACTAACATGAGAGTCCATGAAAATAGTGCCAGTGACTCATTGAACATTTTTTTTCTTCCTCCAAGTCTGCCTTAATTTGTAGTTTAATAACAAACAGTACAGCTCTCTGTGCCTTTTTGAAAGGAGTTATGACATGCATTATGAGCAGCACCGTTAGCCTTTCACCTTTTACTATTTACTCATTTAAGGTCCTAACCCTACTGATTAAGTAAAGCCTGGATTACTTAATGAAGGAAGCAACAACCATTTTACAGGGAGTTATGAGATCAGTATCACTCAGGAGACTACAGAAATTTGGGGACCCTCAGTCACATCTATTGCACAGCAGCTCTAGCTAAAACTGTCAAAAAAGGAGTAGGAAAAGGGTAGCCTGGTGTTGGCTTTTCCAAGATTCACGTTAGAACATTAACCCTTCAACAGACAAGTTAAAAAGATGAGAACTAGCAACACAGTGTCACAAATACTGGAATGAGTTGGTAAAAAATACCTTAAGTAGTCTCATTCAAATAAGAAAGCAGTTTCTAATCAAACAAATTCGATATTTATGCACATGCTTATATACTTCTGTAGAAGTCAGAGGACTGAAAATGAAATCTTATGTCATCAAATCCACTCTTCTGATACCAGAAATAACCAGATCAACTAATTTGTTCATAAATGGCTTAAAAATCAACTCTAAAAATAATTTATTGTGGGCTCAAAAGTGTTCTATTAAGTGGCTATTCTAGAATTGCACTGCTCCGATGGTTAGAAATTTCTTATTTCTAATCTAAATTTCTTAAGAGCCAGTTCATTCCCATTTGGTTTCATCTTTCCTTTTAAATAAGAATTTATCTTCCAATGCATTTCTAGAAAGCAAACACATGCTCTCAGCTTCTGTTTTGCAAGACTTAACAAGCAAAATTCTTCAGGTTCCTTTTATGAAACTATGTTGCTTTCCACTCCCCCTGCCCTAAACAGCCTGGTAGATCTATAGCTGCTGCAAAATTCATTTTTTACTGAAAGACTTGATATCATGCTTGATAGCAAATGAAGTCTCACAGTAACTTGCACAGTGACATTAGTACACCCCTATCTCCGCCAGAAATATCTCACTTTGTACAGTCCAGGACTGATCTTGCTGCCTTCATCACCACATCTTACTGGCAAATGCAGTCACAGTCATCTTGTTATCAACTAGTATACACAGGTCCTTCTCCCAATTTTTTTTCCATTGAACAAGCTACAAATTGTTGCACACTTTCTTGTTCTCAGCCCCTAAATGCATAACCTTGAGATTTCAATTTCTCATCCCTTTTCTTCAATACTTGAAGTCTACTTCTAATTCTCTGCTTTCAGAAATAACCTTTGCCATTACCCTTTCCCATTTTACCCCTTGTCTAATAGCTACTGTTTTCTGTATTTACTAGTAAATTACCACATCTAGAATCTCCACTAGATTTCCTTTGTTAAAAGGGAAAATAGGCAAAACAAAATTACCTCATCAGAGAACAACAGCAGATTATTCAGTACCATGCATCTTTGGCACGTTCATGTTTTGGCATCCCATTTCCTGCTTAATCCCAAACCTTTAGCTACTCTTTACTAGAATCTCTTTCCTGAATTTCTCCTCTCTTCCTTTTCCTTTCAGTTATCTTTTATACTACCTTCTCTCACTCCTTAGATATAAGCATTATGTTTTGCTACTTTCCAATTGGAGTTGCTACAAAATTTTGCTAGCGAGTTCAGCAGCCTAAATGGAGTCATTTTCCTGCCTTTTGTAGATTGAGTTGTGTTTTGCTTCTCCCTCAGATATATTTCTTTCTCTTTCCATGCACTTGACAGTCAAAACTAGATGGTTAATGTTCCTGTCTGTACTGAAAACTAAGTCTTTGTTCAGTCAGGGTATTACGACCGCATTTAATATCTGCTCCTTACTAATTGCATAAAGTAAGCATTTCTTGCCGCCTTCTCTTTTAATCTGCAATTATTGAATTCAGATAGTATTCACACATATTAAATTGCTTTCCTGAACAGAAGTCTAACTGGAAAAAGTATAATTGACAGTATATACTAGAGTCCTAGACAGTCAAATCACCTCTTAAAAGGCTATTTAAACAAACACAGACCTGCTGTGTTAGTCAACCCACCTGGACCCTTCCTTATACTCCAAGTTAGGGTACAGTAACACCAATTACTCTGTGTACATGTGTATGTGCATACATATGCGTATGACATTTCCCTTCTCTACACACTACATCCCTCTCAAACAACAGATTATGTCTACGGCTCTGATCTAATTGGAAGAGACCTTGTTTCACTCCTGCCTTTTGAATGTAATTCAAAATTCTGATTTCTCTTCCCTTTCCCTCCTTCTGCTGATACTACTATTTTATTCTTTCTGCTTATGTATCCAATGCTCAGTTGCCAGAGAGAGACCCCTGAGCCAAGCAGAAGCAGGAGATATTTGCACTCTACTTGCTGTACACAGCCAGACTTGTATTTTCTGAATTACTTAAAGCTTGTGTGGCCCTCCAGCCACAATAAATTTACTCGGAGCAGCAGAGTGATCTAGTGGATAGACTCCTTGAGCAGAAATTCAAAAAGTTGGGCTCCACTCTGCTTTCCTACTAATATTCTGACAAGTTTTGTCACCTCCTGCCATCCTTCTCTCCTGCTAGACTGTCTCTCTCCTCTGCTTAGCCTCTGAAGTGACACTTTCTTGCTTTTGCACTAAACATTGCGCACAGTGTTCTGTGGACTGGAGCTTCCAGATGCTACCGTAACACATTAGTGGAGAAAGGCAAAAATCTAAGTTTTTCAAAGCAATCCTGAGAGGAGTTCTGAAGGCAAAAGGAGAAAGGAAATGAGTGGTTACTTTTACTACCGTAAAGTTGCTTTTGAATGAGGGACAACAGCTGAAGGGTGAAGAATGCCTGAGCTAGAACAGTCTCATTAAAACATAAAATCCAAAGCAATTGGATTCCAAGACCTGAAAGACAAGAGTTCAGGAGGGTTCTTCAAAATGCTGAATGAGGTGAGGAAACAACCACAGCCTGGTTTCCTGGTGAAAGTAAAGATGACTGGGTTAGGAGTCCCGCAGATTGCTCACTCCTTGGAAATAATTCATTAGCGAGGACTTTTCACCTTATGGCTGTTCACAGCAACTCTGGTAATCTCAGATGTAAGAGAGGAGCAAGGGAGAGAGCAAATCTTGCTGACAAAAGCCCCATTGCACAGGTGTCAATCTCCATCTTCAGAAGGGAGCGGGTGAAAAGAATTACGTACCATGGAGGATAGAACCGGGTGGCTTTTACGGGGACCGAGAGAACATTACAAATGATGACAAGAAGAGAAGACAGAAAAAAGATCTCTTCTTTTTCCCCCTTCTTAGTGAGTAGGATGAAACAGCATATCTATTTATTCCTCTTCATTTAGCAAGAGCATGGTTTGGGTCACTGTCAGTGAATCCCTGGCACAAATGATTTATCCGTGATTTATAAGGGTATGCAGGTTCCACATTCTGCAGTGCATCAAAAACAGAACAATGATGTTTTCCAGAAAAAAAGCATCATTCTGGCATCATTGCAGAAAAATAAGTCAATTACCCCTTCTTAATTATTTATTTAGCATTAATAAACTCTTACTGGCCATGAAAGGAACCTGGGAAACAGCTAACAGGAGCTAAAAAGCATAGTGAACACCATTCATTTGTAATAATACATCCCAGGTTCAATGAATTAGCCTCCGGCACCAAATATAAATAAATGGGTATTTTATGTGACTACAGTATTTTGCATTAAAAAACAACTAAAGGATAAGTGGAACTAGGTTTTTTGTCCTGCTATAATGCTTTATGACACCTCACAGTAGAGCAAGCAAATTGGATGTGAAATATGCATCAGAAATGGAAGCAAGGAAATATTCCATAATAAAGAAGTCTGTTATTGTCATCAGCCTTAGCTAAAGAAATTTGCTTCATATAAATTACTGTGGGATAACAGAACTTCCTCGCAAATTGGAAATACATGTCTGATACAAAAAAAAAAAAAGTGGCTTATTCATTGAATATTCTCTTTTACTTTCCCTTTGTCAGTCTCTATTATGAGAGTAAAGTCTTCGGAGGAAGGAAAAAAGCTCTCTGTATTTGTCAAGTGTCTGATTAACAATCCTTTCCTGCTGCTATCATATAACCAGAAAATAAGATAACTGACTTCACTGTACAGAGAAGCAAATACAAGTAGATCTGGTGTTCTATGTGATTTCTATATTCTACTGTTTTCCAGAGTGCAAGAATAAATCAATTTAGCTTTATTAAGGGATTTTCATCACTTCATAAAATTTTCAAAGCACATGCTCAATAGTTTCTCAAGGTCTATCAGTTCTCAAGCAGAATGTACTTTTCTGTAGCTGCCACTGATACAAAAATTCAGGCAGGAATCTCGGTGCTAACTTGGCATGCTGACTGCAAGCAAAAGGCTGTGCAATTCCAATTCCACCTCTCACCTGACACCCGTTTCTGGAAGGACTCAAACAATGCCCTGAAACCCAGATCCTAAATCTGAAACATTTGAAACAGGATCAAAACTGTGCATTTTGGGCCACCTCTAACTTGAAGGGAAATGGAGTTTCTTTCTCCAGGGTCCCCCTGCCCCAAAAGTTTCATTTAACTAAATTCCTTAGTAGATTGGAGATTACCCATAAAAAGCAAAGCAGATGAACCTTCCTCCTGAAATTAGGAGACAAGAACCAATTACACAATTACCATTTTGGGAAAGATACAGCATTTCTCTTCAATATATTCCAGAAATTAATAATTTAAATAGATGTGCTCTTCAAAAGGCACCGACAGGTACCTCTGTTACCAATAAGACAGGCATAAAAAAACCACACACACCCCCTAAACCAAACAAGAAAGTGCCCCTGCCTTCCTGCTTCTCACTACCGCTATGCACAAAAGCTGAAGACAGCCCATTTCCAGTGGACAGCAGAAAAGAAATGCCAATTAACCTATTTAAGGCTGGTCAAAAAACAGACATTATAAACAGCGTGAAGAAGGCACAAGCAAAACAATAATAGCTCACCACAATTTCCCACCTTTAAATTACATTCTATTCTCTATGTAGAAGCAGGGGAAAAAAAAAAATATCAATGCTACATGCTGGAAACTTAGTCCTATAATTGAATCAGTGAAAACAACATTAAATATCTTCTGTCTGTATTTTGCCAGATGCGTATCGACAACAAAAGTTATGTGCTTATGTCTTTGCTTTTCTCTTCCCTCCCCACCTTATCCCACCACCTCAACCCTCCAGACATCTGACCTGAACTCAGAAGTTTTGAAGACTTGAGATACTCCAGACTGCCCTATTCAGGTGAAAGTGTGATAGTGAGGCTTTGAAGACCAATACTGATAGAAGTGTCATTGGTCCTACCGAGACTGGGGAGGGATGGGACAGTATCCTCTTCCTGTATTCAGGGAATATCACCTTTGTCTCACTGCACCCTTGATCTATTAAATATATGGTTGGATTTTCCATCAAGCATAACCTTAATGGAACTAGTCTTTCCTGTACTTCACACCTGCCTGGGAAGATGGCTGGTGATAACAGGAGTGAAACTATGGCAGGGCATATGCCAATTAAGTCATTATCTTAATTTTGTCCATATTGTACGAATATGCTCACTTGTAGAAACACACACAGCTTAAATCAAATGCCATACTGCATACGAAAAAAAGTAATTGCTAGATCCATGAAACTACAGACCAAATATCAAAATGCTGTTTAACACATCAGACCTAGTAGTGGCTGGCCATTTTCTGAGCAATTTTTTTTGTTCTCTCCCCCCCACCATTTTTTTTTTTTGTCTGATCAGTTTTTATGTACCAGACTTAACTTGCAGTCACAATGAAGAGTGCACATATATGCAACCTGTGCTAATCAAAAACCCAGCACCTGTGGGTTAATAACAGGCCAAATATCTCCTGACTTAGACCATGAAGTGCTTCCTTTAATACATTTTAACTTCATATTCCAACTGCTAGCTATTTGCTGTTCTAGTGTTAGTCTCATGCAATAGATTCTGCTGGAACCATTTGCCTATCATTACATATACACGTTTAACCAGAAAGATATTAGGGCATTTATACTGAACTTAGGCTCAAGTCCCCATGTCAAGGGATATTTTTAGGAAACAGAAGCTGTCTGGGGGAAGGGAAGATCTTCCTCTGCTGGTTTCAAATACTTGAGTGGGATAGACAAGAAACACTATCTTTATGCAGAGGTAAAACAAATACATTTGAAATCTGAAATATTCAAACAGAAGAACCATTTCTCAGCCACCTGTACTCAGAACTCCTGTTAACTTGGTGCACCACCTCAGCTTTGAGAAAAACAAATACAAAGACTTAATAAACAGTCCTACAATACCTTCTTATTTCCCTTCATTTTATTCGCAGACCTAAGCTGTTGTGAAATAATCATCTTACGCCTGCATACAAGATTCATTCAATTTTCTACCTTCATATTTCTTGAGAACACTGCAGAAGAGAGGTTCTCAAAGGAATTCTCTAGACCATGCTAAATAATCTCTGGGTTACACTACTATTAGCTAGGATACCCTTCGACCACCTCTTCACCAATATGCAGCTCAGGGTACCACTTGCCTACCCCTTGCACAGGTGCCTAATAGTGACAGCATTCTGGGCACCACAGCTTCACAGGCACCCAGAAAAAGAAGTTTGGAGAACAGTGTTAAGGAAAATATCAGCAGCACTTTGCTGCCTATTAGCAAAAAGTTTGACTATTTCTGACATAAAAGAATGCCTGAAATCCTAACGTGTCTTTTGTAACCGTAGTAAATTAGCTAATCTGTACCACATTTATCTGCTTGAAGTAGAAAAACTTGTCCTAACAAGCTGCAGGGATGTATACAGACCTCTGATGATAATGGGCTGTTTTCACTGTTAAAGCTGTTTGAGATATAAAACATAACTAAGCTCACTTCTAGTTATAGATTACTTAAGGACCTAACTTAGGAAGCAGCACTGCTGTATTCCAGCACAAGAGTGATTGGAGGCTATATATAGCTTCAAATAAAGCTAAGGTTAATATACCTGCAGAAAGCATGTATGATTCCTGTATCATGTTTGCAAAATATTATGATATTCCAGCTTATCAGTTTTATCTTTCCTGATTTATTTAATGCCTAGGTGATCATATTTGCCAAAGGCACTTCTTCAGAGTATGAAACAGGTAATCAGTGTAGAGGCATATGAAAAGTGTTAAGGGTGGCTTCACCTGTTCTTCATATGGGCCTCCACGTAAGCATACTTTTACAACAACATGGGCATGTGCCCACGTACAAACACACATTGAGGGGAGTCCAGATGAAATGCTGAGTAGGGGGGGGAGAGAGAGTGACGTGACACCAAGTGTATACAAAGCTAATACAAATGGAGGGATGACCTCCCCGCATAGTTCTGGTTTTCTTTGTAACCTGTCTTTGTAAGCAATTCTGAGAAAAATCTCAGCTCAAGTGTCGTTCTCAAAAGCATCATATATACAAAATGGAAAGAGCAGTGATGCAAAAGCATTCCTTGAGACACACTGGGTATACAGCAGGAGAGATAGTTGTATGTAAAAAATAAATTATAACCCTCAAAGGAAATGGATCACTCAAAAAATGCCCACAAAAGATAGAAGTAGAGAGGACAGACTGAGAACGGCAATAAGTTTTTAAAACATACGGAGCCCTTTTTATTTCTTCCAAATGCAGTTTTAAGCCTCTTTCTGGAAACACGAGATCCTGCACAGACTTACTAGAAGAATAAACTGAAACCAAGTTTTCTGTGCTATTGCACTATGAATAGAGCGTGTACTGAATGTGTATCACACGTATCCCTATGTTGTGTCAAATTAAAAAGCAGATAGCCAAATGCTGTCCTAAATTTTAATTGAAAAAGAACATCAGAACAGTCCAAAGACCCTCCCTGTTTCTCCCACAAGCACATACATACACACACTGAAATTTAATACGTAAGCAGAGAGCAGTATCATTTTTAGATGCTGGAAAGATCACAAAGATAACAGGAGAAATGGCTTGAACTCTTGTCTACCATTATAAAGAGAGTAATAAAGCTTTATTACTCCAGTTTCTCACCTCATGAAGCCATGGGGCCTGATTCATCCTACCTGGCACTAGCAAAGGCTGAGAGTGGATGCAACTGCAGTATAGCTCTGACCCTACTGCAGACAAAGCAACTGTCAGTCTGCTTTAGCTTTCACCTCTGTTACCATAGTCCTCACAGCACACACAAAGCACTGGTGATACTGTGTGCCTGCAAACTTCCTCCACACGTGGTCTTCTGGCACATCTACTCTTGGATGCTACACTGCACTTAACAGTCCTATGAGGCTGGTGTTCTGCTGGCTTAAAGGCCCCCTGTGTGGAAGGTGTTCAGCGGGTGGGCTGTGGAGGATTGGTTCATGCAACCCAAACTAAGGAGCTGGAGCAAACGTCAAGCAAGGTCCCTGCTTCTCATGTCACAGCAGACATTTAAATTAAAAATCTAAATTCAATTTTTGTGGTTATGGGATCAGTTGAAGAGGTGTATAAATTGGTGTCAAGGTGTCAATTTAAATAGTAAAAAATGCTCAATTTGAGCATTTACTGAGGGCCTTGCATTTGCAGCAACTGGAACTACAGTAGAACAATGCTGAGTCCAATGCACACTTTGAAATACCCGCCTCTTCTACAGCAGGGCAGCTGTGTAGCAGTTTACTTGGATTGTTGTCACACTTTACCAAGAAAAAGATACTTTTTCAAAATTACTGAGGTCAACCTCTCACCCAGCAGCTGAACCACAGAGAGCGTTCAGTGCAATTCCAGCCCTTCAGAGCAGAACAAAATGCTTGGCGGGGGGAATAATCTTATTTTCCTCCGGCAGTAGCACACTGATTTCTTTCCAGGTTGTTCCTGGAACTTTAGCCAAGAGTAATACGGGGTTAGACTCTCTACCCAGCAAAACTAGGAGTGTTCCGATCTAATCACTTCCCGATTCACTCTCACAACATAAACACAGCCGTTACCCCTCCACATCAGGACTGTGCCATGGAAAGTTCTGACAGGCTTAAGAAAAGTTTGTTTGCTTTTAAATGAGATGGAAAAATTAGCTTTATGCCTGAACCGTTATTGAGAGAAGGTTCTGTCAAAAGAACATTAAAAAAAAATTTATGAAGAGACACTGCTCTGCCATACTTCTCCATCCTGACTTCCCACTGGGTGCACTGGACTATAAGAAAATGTTAAACAATAGTAGTATACAAATATTGTTACTTGAATCTGGAAGCCTGAGGACTTCAATGATATTCTCAAGATTGGGAACCCAACTTAAACTCCCGTGAATAAAGGACTCTTGACTGCTGCAGGCTGGATGCTTGTAATATTCACTAGGTCACTGCCAAGGTCTCATCCTTTAAGCCTTGAAGACAGGCCAGTATGTCAGATCTTACACTGAAAATTTTAGCATTAGTAATTGGATTTAAGTGAATTAGTTTTGAAAGTGGCAATTTAAAAAAAAAAAAAAAAAATCACAAAATAAAGAAAAAAGCATAATTTTGCATCAATGGCACAACACATAGAAATCTCTGATCTTGAATTCTGAAGCCACTGGCCCAGAATTCTGAAGCCTGACCTATAAGTCACCCTGCAGACAACTATGGCTCCCTTAGTTTGGAATCCTGACAAGTAAGAATAACAATCTGAATAGGTATCATCAGCTGATTTTACTGCTTCCCGATTCCAGTATTTTCCTGCCCTTTGCTTTTTATTCCCTCCCCCCCCCATTTATCCCAGAAGCAAATAGGCTAACATGTAATACATCAAAACCAATTTGACCAAAGTTTGGAAAACCAGTCTATAAATATATGAAAGGTATCAACATTTTTAAAAAGGGAAGAAACAGAAAGAGAGCACCTGCTGCAAGCAGGATATGGAACTATATTTCATGAGATTCTTTCCAAATTGAATTATTACTCGGTTCTATGATTTATTTAAATCTCAGAAATCAAAGGTGAATTAGTGAACAGTCATTGAAACAGTAATTTCACATACTGAATAAAGATCATCCTCTTCATATATAAACTGTTTCCTCTCAATGAAGAGGATACAATTCTAATTCAAATCTAATAAAAATCTAATTCTAATGATATTCACATGATTTAAAAAAAAATTTACACCAAAAAAAGGGTAACATTCTGGCTACTTTTTCAAAGCTTCTTGGCTACGCTACAAGGGCAAAGAAGGTAGAGATCTTCTGTGATGAGAATATCTGAGGCTCTCTGGCCACAAGCTGGCAGTACTCTCAGAGAAGTCATAGACCACTCTGTTCATTGCCAGTGTAGTGACTCTACTGGCAGGCCTGGGTGTTGGGAGACAACAGACATGGTTAAAAGTTACCATTTAGTTCTCCCAGTTAGCAGTACACTTTGTGCTCTGAACTCAGCAGAATATTTTTAAAAATGAAAAATTTGATGGAATATTGCACTGTGAATGTTTGCTTCCTGGCTTGTTAGAAACCATAGTTTCATAATCATGTAATATCCTTTACTTTTCAATTTATTTATTTTTAAACTACAGATAAAGCAAATTAATTTACCCTTCTTGCATTAGTATCAAAAATAATTTTTCATTGCTGTAGCAAAGTAACTTACTTCCTACATCATGTGTTTCAAATTGGATCTACAAAGTTAATTTAAAAATGCAAAGTAGGTAAATTCCAAAATCAAACATTTGTGTGTGCACAGCTGATACTGAAGAAGACATTTTTGCTCTGTAGCACTTCCCAAAAGGTTGCTTTCAACTATCTCACCATCCATTGAATAACCTCAATCCACTTTGATACTATTTCCTGGTTCTCCCCTTTTTCCTTTGATAATTTTCTCAATTTTCCCCTGTTTTTCTCCTGTCTAATCTTTATTCTGAGCTCAGTACTGCTGCCATTTAAGATAGTGGAAAAATATTTCCATTAACTTTAGTTGGACAGAATACTACATTCTTGATGTAGATGTTTTCTATATTTCTATTGTACCCCTGGAATAACTTGAACAAAATTATCCACAAAAGGCAAGATACAAAATTCCAATACCTGAACCATAGTCTATACACGCAACGTAACAAAAAGTTTTTTCTTTAAAAACAAGTAAAAGATTGCATATCTATAGTCCTTTAGGCATATTGCCCTAAATAAAATAACATATATATACACACACACTTCATCACATTCTCTAAAATATTGTAAGGAGCAAAAAGAATCAACTGGCACTGCTAACAGTCACATTTCAGCTTAATATTAAACTCCTGTATGCATTTCACTCCATCACTCCAAATCCCTCAGGGTTAATATGAACTCAGAAATCCAACCACTAACAGACACTAGCAAATTTAATGAGACTAGAAATGGGGTCAGACCAGCACATTTCTTAAGATCACTACACTATTTGTCAAAAAGGGAAAAAAGCAAACCATTTACAAAAGTTGTAGCATTGTTCTGCTAGCTTTCTTAAATTTGCTCATTACAGGTTACTGAACAACTGATTACAAGATCCTCCCACCATCCCCAGGCAGCAGTGAACCAGATTAAGAGAGACCAGGCAATTAAGTAAGGAAGAAATTCCCAGGAAATGTGAACTGAAGTGACAAATATTGTATTTAACACAATATGGTACTAGTATTTCTAATGAATAGCTGAGAAGACAAGTCATAGTAAGATCATTAAAATATCCTTAATGAAGTGATTTATTTTTTAAAATCAGATTGTGGGAAAACACCTCAGAAATAACAAGGTATGGGTAATTAATCATCATCTTCGGTTATAGCCACGGTTGTAAAGAGAGTTTAGTGAACTCACTTGCCAGGCAACACCACTGTGAAAATGATGGTAAAATATAACACATGGAAGGAACAAGTTAGGTTTTGTGAACAGAAACATACTCTTTGCATTTACTGAAAGCAGCTGCTAGGTCGTGTTCCAACATTACCAACCTGCAACAGTGCAATAGGATGATGCACACATATCAGGCATAACAAGGCATATGAGGTCATAACATACCAAGTGCTATATAAGTATCATTAAAACAGCAACTTGTGGAGATAGGCTAATAAGGACTTCCATTGTGTTTCCCCAGCCGAGGTGGAGGAAGGAAAGACACAGGAAGGTAGTTTGCCTAAGGCAAGAAGATCAATCAGCATTACAACCAGGGTAGAATCAGGAGGAATGATGTATAACGCTAAATCAAAATTAAAGTTTCAACAAACCTTACTTCCCTTTTGAAGACTGATGACAACACTGTCTTTTCTCACAATAAGACAATAACAAATTCACTGAATCTGCTTTCTTGAACATTAGAATCCCTTCATTAGTCTGATCTCTGTTTTCAAGTTGCATGAAGAGGTGTACTCCCATTAAGGAGGGCCACTTGGTTCTTTTCCCTCCTGGTTAGCACAATGAAAGTGAATGTCTCTGGAACGCTTCAAAGCTTGCATTTTATACAGGAAAGATATTTTGGATATATTGAAGTCAACAGACAGGATTTCATCCTTAATTGCCTTCCAGGGCTAACAAGAACAATTCCAGCTACGTTACTAACATGATAACAACAATAATATGGCCTAGCTGCTAAAATGAGAGACAAAAGTATAGATCTTTATTCTTGCCAGCAGAATACTAAATTCAGAATGTTTGATATGCATAAAATTGCATAGAAAGTCAAAGTCTCTCAGTAGTTTTGCAAAACAGATAACTACTAACCCCATATTGTAAATGGGAAAACAAAGATACAGTTTTTACTGTAATTTGTCAAAGTTCAGAAAGACCTTGAAAGTAATCAAGTCAAAGATGAGACACTGCAGGCTCTATGTTCTCCTTGTAAACTGTACTGTTTACAACTAATACTACTTAACTTTGCCTTCCTGAAGACTCCTTATAACTTGCAAACTCTTCCATGCGTGACCAAACTTGCTAACAAATCCAAAATAAGATTTTTTTAAGATGCACACAAAAACCCGCAGCCAGTGCAGCAAAAGTGTTCTCTGTACACTTCACAGGCAGGGTTTGAGGCACTCCTATGCTCTTGTGGAGCAGAATAGGAATAAGGATGCTGTTAGTTTCAGGATGACCTGCCAATGCCAGCTTTACCATTTCTAGCTCACTGCTTCTTACACCCAGGAGACAGTGTTTGAGCAGCCTCAACCCCTTGAGCACAACATCACTGCCAGGCACACAGCATTGCTCTGTGACCACATGAGACATGATTGCAAGATACAGGCTTGAGCTCTGAGACACAGCCCTCTGAGTTCCTCCACTCTTAAGTGCAAGTTTGACTCCTTATCTTGCATGTCACAAGACATACCAAGTAATCATCATGGTCTGATCCTGTCATGCTCTACTGTTTCTTACTCTGTATTCTTTTTTCCATCTTAGCCATACAGTTGCTGGGAGAGGTTCCTTCTGCATATCCCTTCCCCACAGCTAATACACTGGGTTCAGAAAGAGTACGCTTGCAGTTCAGGCTTAGTATTCTTTGATGCCAGGAAGCTCACACAGACAATACAGAAGCCAAGAGCGTGGCTCCTACCAGCTACGCATGCCTGAAACATTATTAGATAACAACATAACATTATTGCACAAAAACTCAATCAAAGGAGCTATTTAACTTTTATGGTAGGTTTTAGGAGGTTTTTCCTAAGCCTTTGTGGCAAATAAGCAAGATGTGGTAAATAAGTGAAGTATCTAGACATCTTGCTTAAGACTGTACCAAAACTAAACAGTTGCAGGTTTTGGTTTTTGTGTCCCGTCCCCCCCCCGCTTTTTTTTTCTTGGGGGGGGGTGGGGGGCAGCATATGGGACACCATCTGTGAACTAAAAGGGAAGACTGTTAATGCTAAAACAGGTATAAAGCGTAAATGATTATAATAATACGCAGACAATGCTGAAATAAAATTCTGAGTTAAATAACTCTGATTCCATATATGACAATATAAATACAATTACTTTACAATTAAAAAATTCCATGAGCTTCTCACAGTACAGCTAATATATCCCAAACTTCCAAGAATCCATCTACATTACTAGAAGACTTCACAAAGCAGACAAGTATCAAATTGCAGTAAAAACATTTGGTAGACTAAAAGAAATCAAAGCATTTGTGTCAATTAATGCATCATTCACATTGTTAGATTCACAAACAAGAAAGAAGACTCCCACGTGCAAGATAAAACCTTAAACACAGAAATAACTAGCAAGACTGTCTTCTGAAAACAGAGCACAGACATCCAACAGGAGTGGTAGAATATGTGTAAACCTGATCAGCATCTCTTCTGAAATGTGCTACAGAAACAAGTATGATGAAGATTTGAATGCAAGTAAACATAACTGAGCACAAATAACATATGAATTCTTTGAAAAGGTCTTGCCAGTACCAGGGAATATTTGCAGAGAAGCACAAACCATGGAGTCAAAGCCATAAAACAATGGCTAGAAGAGCTAGCTACAGGGTGTAAAGTTGACAGGATAACTAATTTGATGTCACAATAAAAATTTCATGCAATAGTTGTGAAGATACAGTCAGAAAGCATCATCTATGTCTGGCAGATAAGGTAACCTAACATTCAGGCAAGTTTTGTCACTGTTATTTCAAAGACATTAATTTGAGGGTCCTTTCTGAAAGGGATACCAAGTCCCAAACACAAGATACTCATCAGGCAGATCGGGACTGCTAATTCTCTAATACACAAAAAGAGAACAGACTTTTCTGTAGACTCTGACATTTCAAAAATATGCATTCTGAAAATAATCAGCCACATTTCTTCTATGATAAAGGCTATACCAGCACTAGCTTGACCTCTTTACAGTGCTTATGTGCCACATACTATGAAACATGCTACTGACCCTGACAAGAGGGATTCAGGATAAATTCTTAACTGTCTTTAAGGATGAAAGATTGTGCTTGATCATTTTAAAAAGTTCCCAACTAACAGCAAGCCACAAATATGAAATACCAACTTTAATGAAAAAAGGTCTAGTGAGGCCAGTTGAACAGATTGCTTAAATTCATCAATTTGTTTGCATTTTAAAGTCACCATAACTTCACAATTATTATAATGGACAAACTCAAATTTCCTTCAGGTTAAAAGTCAAAATTCTTTTGTCACTTCTACAGTTCAACATAAAATATTTTACAGCATAGCTCTGGGAAATAATATAATGTGTTTCTACAGCATGTTATACAACTGAATGTAAAGATATAGTGATAAAACTATCAGAACGAAAAGGTTAGGAAAAATCTTGCATTCTGGCAGACTTGCACACCCCAAAAATGCATAAAGTACAAGTGAAATGCAATTATTTTTACTGCCTGAGCACTGAACTGCTGACCTACATTTTAACATCCTGAATATAGGAACAGAGATATTTTACCCAGGGATTCAAAGAAAAAAATAAAAATCTGTTGAGTTCCTATTCCTCATGAACACCACCAAATGATGGCAAATCAATAGCTGCTACTTTACTAACATCATCCTTTGGATCCAGTCAACTAGCATATCTGAAAAACCTTCCCAGAAGGACCATGTGGATACACAAATCTGTTTTAACTACCACCATCAAAACTCCCACAAACAACCTGGCTTTCAGTTTGGTTATGGGTAGAATATGAATCACAAAATCAGAAATACTTCATAGTAAGGTAAAGTCCCTTTCTGAAGCTATAAAATTCTTTGCTGAATTGTTATAGGGTAACTAAGTGAAATGAAAAGAATACAAGGTCATTAAATGAGGCATCATTTGTGCCTTGAGCTATGCAACAACTGAATTTATTCCTTGTCACCAGAAGGTAACTTCATTGCATTATTGGCAGAGCACCTTCCTTTCTTCTGTAGTACTCTATTCCTACAGCTTACTGCAAAAAGAGGTTTTTCAAAAAACGTTTTCAATTCCCCAGCAAGCATTCCATTCTTGAATGGTTTTTAAAAATTCATACAGCAGTGATTCATAGTCATGTAAGCACACTGAACTTTGAACTCTGAAAATCTTCAGCTCTAGCTCTTGTATTATAGATAACATGCATTTTTTTCTGTAGAGTTTCTTACAGTCTTTATCTGAATGCTTTAAAAGAGCCACAACATACAAGTTCGTGACATCATCCACATAAAACTGATTATAGGGAATGTAGGATTCAAATTAGCAGGGCAAGATTTATGCACAGTAAGCGCATGGAGTGCTTGTCAGACAGGAAGTTCAGTTTGCAGACGTAGGTGGGAAAAGCCAGAAATACAGAACAAGCCCTTGATTATCAGCAGCAGACACTGCAGGAAACCATGAAATAGAAACAATTCAGCACTTATAGAAGATGTCTAAAAAGTGTAAGGACATACACAATCACTGATTAGACAAAGGATTTAAAGCACTTGTACTTAAACATGATTTTATGATTAATTATGAACTTGAGCACAGTCTTAGAGTTGTGCATACTTACAAATGGATTGCTCATTCTTGAAGAGTCAGGGTGCTATAAAAACCCCGAAAAAGCGAGGCAAATCTTGTGAGGACAGGCACTAATAACAGAAGTGGTAACGAAGTGCAGAAGCCATGCAGATACGAAGTAGAAAGGTAACAAGAACTGAGACGGTTAAAAAAAAGAATAGACCAGAATGAGATAAAAGGGAATAACCTTTATTCAGGTTAATTCACAGAAGTCACATCCCTAGCAATCATTCACTTGAGGGATTCATATCTAAGAAAACAGGTAGATAACCAAACAGGAAATATTTCAATGAACTGACATGCAACCAAACAACTTGCTGCCCAAAATTCAGTTAAAACCAGAACTTAACTTGAACTTAAGGCCAGATGAACAGAAGGCATCAAAACCTACAGATTCTCATCACCTACAGAATACAAGGGGCAAGAGATCATTGGCTAGCTGAATAAAAAAAGACAAAATTGCACAGCTGTGTTCCAAGACTCACTTTTTATGACTGGATAACATAATTTCCCTGCCTTCAACTCTGAGGACTAAATCACCCAGTATTTGTGAAATTTTAGACACTCTAGGGATAGAAATGCAATAGGTGGATCCATTCTTTTCCTGACAGTCCTATTCGGGGTTCTATTTCTTAATGAAGAACACCTGAACACAATATTAAACACGTTGAAAGGCTCTTCACATGTCTTATACCTCAAACTCAATGTTCTCAAAACAGCTCTTCTCAGCTGTACAGAGGTCACATGAAGCTCTAGAATTAAAATCTGATGTGATTAGTCCTTGAAATAATTCAGCTTAGGTAGAAATGCATCTTACTTTACAAAAGTTGTTTGGTGGTTTTTTGGGGGGGGGTTGGGGTTTTTTTTGGGGGGGGGGTTGGTTTTTTTATGTTTTGTTTGGGTTTTTTTTGTTTTGAGGTTTTTTTTTGTTTGGTTTTGTTTTTGGTTTTTTTTTTTTTTTTTTTTTTTTTTTTTTTTTTTTTACACACACATCCTCCTTACTAGGAATATTTTGTCAAGTGTTGGGATTTTAGATAAGAAATAGAGTTTCCATTATGAAAAAAATAATCCATTATAGACTTCCATATTTTTCATCTCATATGTCCATACGTTCCATAAAGTTCTGCATGTTTGTCATCATGATTTGGCAGAGAAACAAGTAGAATCAATGCAGTTTCTGCAGTATAAAAATTCTGAATTTCTCTTGCTTCTATTTCAAGTCTCAACTTTCAACTTTTGGCAAACATCATCTGTCAAAATATCAATTAATCCCAAATATAAACAATTTTTTTTTTTTCCAGTTTCATAAAGGTTTTAGCATCATTTCAATCAATACCTCTTTCTCTTCTGGGCAAGCAGCAAAGTACTTAGCAGTGTTGTGAAAGAGAACTTGGTGCCCAGCACTTCATGGATGGAAGGCATCGGTCCTAGGGCTCTGGAGGTAGTTTGCTAACTGAAAACCTGCAAGTTATTTTGAACAATTCATAGAATGGTTTGGGTTGGAAGGGACCTTAAAGATCATCTAGTTCCAACTCCCCTGCCATGGGCAAGGACACCTTCCACTAGATCAGGTTGCTCAAAGCCCCATCCAACCTGGCCTTGAACACTTCCAGGGAGGCGGCATCCACAACTTCTCTGGGCAACCTGTTCCAGTGTCTCACCACTCTCACAGTAAAGAAGTTCTTCCTAATAGCTGATCTAAATCTACCCTCTTTCAGTTTAAAATGGTTACCCCTCGTCCTATCACTAGACTCCCTGATAAAGAGTCCTTCCCCATCTTTCTTGTAGGCCCCCTTTAGGTACTGGAAGGCCACCATAAGGTCTCCCCAGAGCCTTCTCTTCTCCAGGCTGAACCACCCCAACTCTCTCAGCCTGTCCTCACAGGGGAGGTGTTCCAGCCCTCTGATCATTTTTGTGGCCCTCCTCTGGACCGGCTCCAACAGGTCCGTGTCTTTCTTTTGCTGAGGCCTCCAGAGCTGGATGCAGTACTCCAGGTGGGGTCTCACCAGAGCAGAGTAGAGAGGCAGAATCACTTCCCTTGACCTGCTAGCCACATTTCTTTTGATGCAGCCCAGAATACGACTGGTTTTATGGGCTGTGAGTGCACGTTGCCGGCTCATGTTCGGTTTTTCATCCACCAATACCCCTAAGAAGTCCTCCTCCCCAGGCCTGCTCTCAATCCACTCATTGCCCAGCCTATATCCATGTTTGGGATTGCGCCGACCCAGGTGCAGCACCTTGCACTTGGCCTTGTTGAACTTCATGAAGTTCGCACAGGCCCACCTCTCTAGCCTGTCAAGGTCGCTCTGGATGGCATTTCATCCAGAATTCCCTGCAGTCTGCAATGAGATGGTATTCCAGTTCATACTATCTGCTGAGAAAATAAAGTTTTGGGTTCTCTCTCACTGTGGATTCCTTAAATCCTTCAGTACTGTCCTTGGATTTTGAACCTAATAAACAAATTCTTCTCTTCTTTTACAGCAAGTCCTCACTCTTTAACCCCCCCAAGTCATCCCCAATTCCTCTGGATCTAAGGGGACAAACACATTATAAATTTCCAAATATCAGTTTCATCTGTCTTTATACATAGTCAGAAAAGGAAACAGACGCAGAACAATATTTTTTCTCATAACCAAGCCAAAGCTGACCTCAAATTTTTATACTATGACATTCAGCATCTCCTCCACTTTAGCTCTCTGTACCTTAAGCTACTGTTAATTCAAGGGCCGTCACGGTGTGGGCCTTGCAATAGGTCTGTTGCTATGTTGCTATCTCAGCTATATAGGGGCTTCTCACACAGACCTTTCTAAAGCCCTGCTCTTGCTGCATGTTAGAGAAGCATATTCCTCAGCACAAATTATTACTTCAGAAAAGGTTTCAAATCTGAACTTAACACACTGATTTTTGTGTATGACACTGGCAAATACCAACTCCCGGGTTTTGTTTGGTTGGTTTTTTTTAACTACTCCATTTATTTTAGTAAACTTGAGTTTGCAGCAAGATGATTACAATTCTACCTGGACTTAGAAGGCATACTTTTCTTACATTAACCATGTTCTTGCTTCCATTGTAAACTTGTGCCTATAACAGGGTTTTTTCTTAAGTCCTCTTATGAATCTCCTTCCTTCAGTAATTTCCATCATATCTTACATAGTGTACAGATCAGATGTAGTCACCAGAGCTTGTACAGTTCCTTTCACCAGAGAGAGCATGCATGCACAGTGAACAGATCTCCAGCTACCACATTACCTACCATGAAGATATAAAAAAATAGCACCACAAGAAATAAAAAAAACCAAAGACAAACAAAAAGTAGGCTAAAAAAACCCCAAAATGCATACTGGAAGAAATTCAGATTTCTTAAGAGCTGATAGATACTCTAACACTGATACTCTTAATAACAGAGGGCATGTTAATCTTAATTTATACAACAGGACACCTAAGCAGATCCTCTAGAGAAGTTACCAGAACACCTGCAGATACATAGCACATTTTAAAGAGCAATGCAAGGCTATAAATATGCATGACATGACCTCATTCATATTGTTCTTTCACAGGACTCAGATCTTTAGTTCAACAAAAAAAAGGAAGAAAGTAACAAAAAGAGGAAGGACTGTCTTTTGGTTAAGAACTGGGAGACAGGAAACCTGGATTCTATTTTTGGCTCTGCCACTGAAGTCCCTTATGGCAAACTTTTTCAGCTTTAGGGTATCAAGAAAGTGATTTTGAAAGATAAAATGCTACAAAGGACTTAACCACAAGTACCTAGATTTGAAAGGCTCATCTACTTTCTCTGCCTCACCTCCTTCATCTGAAGCAGTGATAAAAATTCTCATCTATATCCCAATGATGATGTAAACTTCCACCATAAACCAACATAATAATAGTATTAAAACCAGGAAAAAGAAACTAAATATAGACACCTATTAGGTTTATCTTCCTGGCCCTCATACTCAAAGTATTGACCTTTTATAAACAAACAAAAAAAAAACCCCTTTAAATAATCAGCATTGCCCTTTGTTTGTATGTGAGTTGAAATTATAACCTCCAGTATCATCTTTCATTTTTGAAGCTGTAAGGATGTTTAGACAATGTATTAAACGGTTCAGCAGTATTGCATTTCTGAAGATCAGGAAGACAAATTCTCTCTGCCACCACCCCCACTTCATTTTCAAGAGTACCTCCAAGATATACAGCCCAAATTTCAACATTTTTCAGCAAGACGAAGGTTTTTTAGGTTTGGTTTTGTTTGTTTGATTTTGGTTTTGTTTGGGGTTTTTTTTGTGGTGGTGGTGGTTTTACCCAACTTCTGTAAAAGGCCTTCCTTTATTGGTTTTTTAAAAATATGTCTAATCATACTGTATTTCTCACAATTGCAATACTGAACTGAATATATAATCTGAGAAGAAAAAAGCGTCCTATGCCACTTTTTGTTATGAGTACTCTTTCTTTAGCTGAATCACTTCAGATTCAGCACTCCACGTTAAGTTTAGTTTACTGTCCAATACGGAAAGTACAAGAAACCATGACTACAATGAAAAAAACCTGTGTAGATTACAATTTTAACTTAAAGAAAACAAAAGGCCAATGAACCATCATCACACAGGAGGGGGGACAGGGACAGAAGAAAAAGGCAGCTTCTTTTTGCATTGGCTTTCCCACCTGGAAAAACTCACCAGAAACATGGAAAAACAATACCGATAGAAAGACGTGAGGAAAGGGTCATGACATTTTTCAAATGCTATACTAAAATAACTCTACTGCAGAATGGGGATATAGCATCTCTAAGGAATATACACACCCTTCAGATGCTATAGTGAACTGGCCATCACTGATGGCAACAGATTTTTTTTTTATGGTCCTGTAAAGTGATTTATATAGGACTACTGACAGTTTTTGGAGAGTAACTAGATAATTTTTTTTATAAAAGTGATCTATTTCCAACTGTTTTCTCTTCTAAGAGAGAAAACTGTCACTAATTGTAAGTTCCTAACTCATTGAAACAGAAAATAAAGTTTCTGTAACAATAATTTGTTTTTTCCTCAGGATACTGTATAGTTTTAAATACTGCATCCATAGCAGTCTAGATGTCAATTAGAGAAAGTAGGTCTGACAGTATGTTAGAAAACCACTAGCATAGTGACTCAATACTCCAGAGACTTTCCAATACAAGCTGTGATTTCCCACAAAATCTGAGGAGAGAGAAGAGTGTAAACAACAATTCACGCAGCACAGAGACTTGGTTTAAGGCCCCAGTTCTAAATTCCTTATACGGCCAAGATAACTGTTGACTTTAATGGCTGCTATGGAAACACTTGGAATCAGTTTGTATGTGTATGGTACACTTTTCCTATGTAGACAGATATTCTTGCTTGGGGATGTGTCTGCTTTTACTTCTGAAAGATTCTGACCTAAACATGAAGCAAGACATGGTTGTGGTGCTACACAGGACTAAGATCCGTGGGATTTGTGTTACCTTTTCCCTGTGACAGCACACAACAGCAACTGCCTTTAAGTTAATTCAAGTTCCTCTCAAAAAGTGGGAGCATGAACTGGAATCCTGAGACAGGCATACATCCTAGGCTTGGTTACAGGAACAATAAAGAATAAATAATACTTGAATCGTGTTAGTTATTTTGAAACCTGACTTAATCCTTTTAAATTCCCTATAGGATCCATATCACTCCTTTCTCTAACCCAGAGAAACAACTTAATCTCACAAATTCAATTTCTTTGGAAAAGCTATTATGTTGAGCGTTTTAAAACAATACAAGAAAAGCATTTTGTACAATTCCTGGCCTTTATTGATCTAGTCCTGTCCTGGTTTCGGCTGGGACAGAGTTAACTCTCTTCTTAGTAGCTGGTACAGTGCTGTGTTTTGGATTTCGTGCGAGAATAATGTTGATAACACTCTGATGTTTTAGCTGTTCCTAAGTAGTGCTTATCTTAAGCCAAGGACTTTTCAGTTTCCCATGCTCTGCCAGCAAGCAGGTGTGCAAGAAGCTGGGAGGGAGCAGAGCCAGGACAGCTGACCCGAACTAGCCAAAGGGGTATTCCATACCATAGAACGTCATGCCCAGTATATAAACAGGGGGCGGTTGGCCAGGAGGGGCAGATCACGGCTCTGGCATCAGTCAGCGGGTGGTGAGCAATTGCATTGTGCATCGCTTGTCTTTTCTTGGGTTTTATTTCCCTCTCTTTTTTTGTTATAGTCATTTTCATTACAATTATTATTATTCTTAGTTAGTAATGTATTTTATTTTAGTTATGAAACCGTTCCTATCTTAACCCACGAGTTTTACTTTTTTCCTTTCCTCCTCCCACCCCACTGGGAGGAAGGGAGGGGGAAGCAGCTGCGTGGTGCTTAGTTGCTGGCTGGGGTTAAACCGCAAGTCCATACTTGTGTTCTTTCTGCAAAATTCTTAGGGTAAACACATTTCCTCATTTTCATTTCCAGCCCTCCCTGTGCCTTCAACCTGTCTGACCACTGACAACTTCAGTCTGCCCATCTTGTTACATGAGCTTTCTCTGAAATAATCCTCATCAAAAGGAAAAAGGATTTTCTTTCAAAATAAACATGAAAAACAAGAGCTTCATATTTATTTTTAAATTTCACTATATAGAATTGCTCTGCTGAGCCAAGCTGTTTGCCAGAACATAGTGCTTGCTATATGGGACTTCTCCATATCACTTCTTGCACTAAGATACATCGTAGTGCGGAGTTGATGTCAGGTGGCATGGTTTTGTTCACATAGCATGGCAGAGTTCTGCTTCCCTGAACGCAGTAGAACTGAGCTGCCGGCAGTTTTCTTTTCCAGAAATCTCTAGCCTACAAAATTCAATGCTTTTCAGTTCTATGATGCTGTTACCTTTGAGTGCTGCATGCATTATTCCTACTCCACATTTCCAGTTGCTAGCATAGAGAGTCTGCAGATAGTTTCCCCATTTATGTATGGGCAAACAAAACTTGCCGCCATCAACCTGGATCACCCCTTGCCATCCACAGGACCTACTGCCTTTGGCTTTGTTTGCAGCTAGTTTTCTATTACAATAAGAAGCTTCACTGGCCCATTTTGCAACCTAAGTTCCTGGCATAGCAGTTGGCTTTAACAACTTCTTTGACTCTTGATCCAGGATTCAGCTTCTGGAACCCATTAGTTATCACCAAGCAATTAACCTGGATGTCTGGCACCTTATCTGACTATTGGGTTAGCCTGAGCATTTCCATAGCAAAGTCATTAGTCTGTCTTCACAACTGTGTGTGTGTCTGAAGTGATATTTCATGGCTCCATCCCATTGAAGAAAATTAAACTAATATGTAAGAGAGGACACCTCATTGCTGTTTATACTAGTCCACTCCATGCTTGGCTATTCAGGGCTTCCAGGACTCACTTATTTCCAAAGCAAGTTTTGGCTAGAATCTAATGAACAGTGCTGGTTACCTTGGCACCTGGGATCCCCAAATTATGTTCCTCCACACAGTATTTCTTCCAGAAGACAATATATTCGTATGGTCTTACTGTGACTGTGAGCTTAATGGCATTATGAAAGTATCTGCTGGAAGACTCAGGTAGGGAAAGGTAGAGAAATATCAAATTCCTGATGAATAAAAGCATCCCATTTTGAGATTACATGTCAGTAGCCCGTTAATTACAATAAAGAATTACAATCTGACCTGAACAAAGAAGACTAGGAGAAAGACTGAAATTTCAATCCTTTTTATTTCTGATTTTACTCCTGCATTCAGCAGCCCCCACTCCCTCAAAAAAAAAAAAAAAAACCACCAACACAAACAGTTGTGCCACACATCAAGACTGTAGTTCAATGAGAATGCAGGTTATTGCATTCATTATTCATTTTTTTCTTTTCATAGAACCTCCATTATGCCAGAAGTGAAACTATACTACACAGATACAGCTACTAGATGCCAACCAACAGCCAGATTTTAAAAACCTGTTGATTAGTAGAGTCACCAATGTCTCCAGTCCCACCAGGGCACCACAGAGTGGAGAGATTATACTATAACCTTCGCATCATTACCATAGATACACCTGAAGAAAGTCAACCAGGTTAAAGAAATTTATATTTATAGTTTTCAGCAGTCTTCAGATTGCAGCAAGTTCCAGTGATATCCATCATGACAAAGAACTGATCCAGTAAATACAGCCACATCTCTACTGCAAACATGTTCATCCATTTAAAATGACAACTGCATATTCATTGTCATGATTTACCAGACTTCAGGTATATGAATTTGCAAATGCCTTGAGAAATGCATCCCAGGTTTCCACATTAATTCTCAACATTTTGTATGAACATTACCTAAAACTGAGTTTAAAAATGATTTTTAAGCATCTTTGGATCCTCAAAGGAAAGTGCAGCTGCAGCCTTAGAGGCACTTAATCACTCATGTCTGGGTGACAGAGTGCACCACTTACCGCTGAACAGGTAACTGAAGGGAATCTAAGTGGTCCTCGCCCTTAAAAGCCATATTTATCCTATTATGTGCACTTCTCCATAGGCTGGAATCTAGAAAGAAAATAAACAGTCACTTAGCAAACATAGGGAAACTCAGGCCTCTTCAGTCCAGGGTGGCATGGCATTCTCCTACTGACCTGTGGAGCTAACTCATTAAAAACAATTCAAAAGGCTTCTTTTCCTCAGGCTACCACACAACTCCAGCAGATAACCAAGGCCATTAAGTACATTTCATGGCATAAGCAACATAGTGTTTGCATATTCCTGAACTTCCTGGACTACTGCACAGGTCAGAGCCATCTCGGTTGAACATTTCTGAGTTAATATCGATTTATTATTTAGCCTCATTTATTTTGAATTAACTTGAACTCTAGAGGAAACTGATTTAGTATGATTGTAATTCTTCAGATTATCAAGAGAAAGCAAGTGTACACTCATATGATTTCAGGATCATTTAGTACTACATTTACAGAAAGGCTCTTGATGTCTAAGTTACTGATTGGATCCTTCCATGTTAACTTTATTTTTCTATCGGTTTGAAATGCTGTACACATCTTTTTCCTCCATGTTTTTCCTTTATACCTGGTGACCAAGAGATGCATCCAAACACTATTGTACTAGAAGGAGGCAAGAAAGAAGGAGAAAGAGACCCTCCTCATTTTCACAAAAAGGAAGGGTGCTGTCTCCCTCCCTCTTCTTTTAATTAGTCCCATCTTACATTAGGGCATTACCTACTACAGCTCAATGCATATTCTCAACAAAAGCCAGAGAGGATTTATTCTACCAAGAAAGGTGAAGTCATTCCCACTCACCCACATGGCTAGAGGAAAACTAACGCAAAATATTTGCAGGAAAAGATTAATCCATGACTCAAGGAGAACAAGGAGGAGATTAATCAATTTGGAGGAGGAGACAAGAATAGTGGGGAAACGATGCTTTCTTAGATGTGAAGAAAAAACTGGGATCAATGGATCTCACTCGGAGGAAATACTTGACACAGGAAATTAATGCTGTTTGTGTCACCAACTGAGGCTGAATGTTTTTCATGTAGCCAGTTATGAAATTCTGCCATTTGGTTATTGGCTACATTCTGCAAGCTGAGTCAGCCAGCATTTAAGATATTTGCCACTCCAAATTGCTCTTAATTGTCACGGAGTAGTCCTCAGTATCTTTCCTAGCAAACTGATCTCATTGCTAATGCATGTCCTTGTTTTTTTTCCCAAGATCCCACAAACATTGTCCTGAGTACATAAAAGTATTACAACCAAAGTAATGCATTCACATGCTCTGTCCACTATCAGCAGATTGCTTTGGTAATGGTGTCGTCCTGTGTTCCTCCCTACGCCTCAAATTTTTCTGGAAATAACAAACTTAATCATCTTAGTCCATGCATCTAGTGAGGGAGTATATTGAAATATGGGAGAAGAATCTGTCTAGAAAAAAAAATAAATAAAAAATAGGCAGTTTAAGTGGTACCGAATTCTGATTTTAAAAGATTGCAGATATTTGATAGACTGTGCCTGAAAATTCATATGCCCAAGTATGAAAATATTAGTGTGCATCCTTCTGCTCCCATGACACACCAAGATTTGAAAAACAATCTTACTGTTGTTGTTTTTTTAAAGCATTTAGCATATGATGCACAGACTTCACTAACAACTGGAATAAATCAGCTATCTTCATTTCTTTTTTACCAGTGGAATTTTTTTGTCTCTTTGTCAAAGACATTTAAGATTACCAAATACAAATAATCATATAATCAGATTTACTGGAAATAGCCAATTATCATGATTACTACTATCTTCATTTGGAGAAGATAGATACCCTTAATCAAAGATGAACACATCTGCATAAAATCTTAATCTCCAAGAGGAAGTTTCCTCTCCTACATCCTATCATGTAAAGGACCAAGAAAATAGTCTTTCAGCCTGCAGAAGTAGAGACTTCATGGACACTAGCTATCTCTTTCTGCTCAGCATCAGGCACAGAATTTACCTTCTTATGCTACCAACACAAAATCAACAGCTTTGCTCTGGCAAGCTAAAGCTACTTCACCATTAGCTCAGCCCACTAACAGTTTCTACACATACAAATCAATGCATCTGCTTGTACTCCATTACTTGTGATCAGTGACATAATGTACACAGACATAAATTAGATTATTGCATGTCATTGTTCCCTATAAGTTAGAAACCTGACAAAAATGCAGCTTTTTATACTTTGTCTTCCCACAAAATACACATTTATATTATGGCTGAGAGCCTTTAAAAACATGATCAACTCCTACTTAGAGGTCACTTTTGCCCCAGGAACAATAACTAAATGCCACCAATATCTTAACCAAACAGTCTGTCTCGAGACTATGATTAGATATTAGCTCAAATCTTTAAGTCCAAGTTAATGTTGACGACATGAGGAAATGCTCTCCCCAAGCACCTGGCAGTCTGCCAGAGGACCAACTGTACCCCCAGGACAGCAAAGTACCACACTAGCCTGCCTAAACCCATGACTACAAGAGATGTTGAAGACTCAGTGCCTGATATGGTACAGGCTTCTGGTCCTGCTCAGAATGGCTCCTCCACGCACTGGGCAATTACGGTGCTCAATGGCAGACGTTTTTCAGTTTTCAGTGTTCTTATTCACCTTTCCAGGTAAGACCAAAGACAACTGTACTTCCTAGTAAAGACCATGACAGGACTGATGAATCCTTCTGTTTAGTTGATGCTGCTTTTTATTAAAGGCCACAACACAGTGTTGAGGTCTAGTCAGCATTCCTAAAAGGAAGGTCTCCTACTACAGCTGACCATGTAGATGACTCCCTAAGCATCACCTCAAGTCAAAGCAAGCAGCTTTCAGAGTACCAAATGTTTCATCTTCTACAAAAAACCATCCTACTCAGGGTCAAAGGCTTCTTTACTCTGGCAAATACAGGATAACAGACATGGAAGAACAGAGACACACTGTTATTAACAGAAACACATATGCTAGCAACCTGTCATGAAAACCTCTCCAAGGCTTTTTCTTTGAGAGACTGAAACAATGGGTAGGGCAATGTGCACAGCCTCTGCTGCAACTGCTGTGTGAGCCTCTGTGCAGAGGCACCAAGAAGTTCAATAGCTTTCACACAATGGCTATATGCAACTAAAACAGGCGGCATGCACACAAGTACACGCACTCAAGGATACACAAACTAAGCATATGCCCACATGTCTCTTAATCCTTCCCGCTAGCTGCTTCCTCACAGATGGTGGAGACAGTGTGGCAGCAAGCAGAGCTACAGATCTGAAACGGTGCCTGAAGTCAGAGACCTTTTTCCTAATGATCATTTAAAAGATGCCCCTCTGACTTAAAATTTCATAAAAACATATATATATGCTTTGTATACATGTTATGCATGTATATATATACACACACACACTCACATTTATTAAGTATATACATACTAATAGGCAACATTAGCAGAGTTGTGCAGGAAAGGCTACTGGTGTTTTTCCACTGGCTTCAGTGGTGACTGATCAGGCCCACAGCTGGTCAGAGATGCTAAGTAAACTTGTACCAAAAAAATAACACTACTTGTAGTTCGCAATATTGGTCATTTTGGCACAAACCTGAGTGACAGTTATGCTGAAATAATAAAATTGTCATTCTTGGACAACTATAAGGCTAATTTTTTAATACCTTACATGTCAACACTGAATTAGATTTTAAGGTGCTATTTCCTCATGTTTACTGGATAGATGTAGATAAGCAAACCACAAACCACATTTCATTTCCAAAGACAGTCAGCCAAACGCTTCTTTCAGAGAACTACTACACAAGATGAAAACAAGAGCATCACACCTGAAACAGCATGTAAGCATTGCTCACAGAAAAAATACTGTCAGCAGAGGATGTGACCTTCATGGCCAAAACCACCCCAAAACACAAAAAAAACCCACACCACCAGGAAGAGGGAACTTGCTTATATTTAAGCACCAGGCCTTGATGCTGGCAACTGACACAGAAAACTAAAAACAGCTTAAAAAACTGTCAAACTAGCCCACCCATAAGTTAGAGAAGGAGGAGTCTCATCCTACTTCACACCAGGCTTGGCAGCACCTGTGAAACCTGTGTAATGCCGTGTTAGCACAGCAATACAGCTGGGAGCTGTTAAACCACTGGTTCCACAACAGCAGGCTCCTCCTGCCTTACAGGAACTCCCTGCTGGGAGTCTCCTCTTGCTCAAGTCTGTTTAGCATCAGAGAGCAGCTTCTACAGTGCAACATGGCTTTAATGTCCTACAAAAGATGTTATTTCTGCTAGAAAAACAACTTGCATCTTGTAAAATCTCCCAATTTAAATTTCTTCTCCATCATTCAACATGTTAGCTTATATTTAACAAGCTAGGAATTAGGAGGATTTTAGCAGTCAGGATTCTGATAGAAACACATCCACGTCCAAAAATATCACAGTAACAGCACGTATTCAAGGTGAATTAAGGGTGCCTCATTTACTATTACTGATGGCCCTAAAGAAGTTCTCCATTACAAAATGATGTCCTGAATAATTAAGCCCTGAAACTCACACAATTAAATTCACATTTTTGAGCTCATTCACTGCACACATGCCCACCCTTGTAAAGGTTTAAATCAAAAGGCAAATCCATGAACTTTCGCCACCCCATTTCTAACCCCTAACATCATAACGTCAACACTAAGAACATCTTAAAATAAGGTCAAAAGTATCATTTCTCTTTCTGAAAGACAGAAAATCATGCATCTAGCCTTTGATTATTAATCATCAGAATTAGAAGAGCATGTTACCTATAAGTAATATGGTTAACCTGAGAATAAGAAGTCATTAGCTAAAGTCATTTCAGACTAGATATCACTTGATTAATATGAACAGTTCCTGTCTGTAGTAAAGTACAATCTGTGTTCTGCCAAACAGTGCTTGTCCTTATTTTACAATTCTGGGAGTCTGGGAATCATTAGCTATTATTCTCCTGGTACACAGAATAACTGTTAATGGAATGCCACAAATCAACTTAAGAGTAAAATTCTGACAACATTTATGTGATAGGTCAGAAAGTAAATACACACACTCTGTCCTTCAGCAACACGTCCGGTCCATCAGAAGTTTTTCACACCAACCATTCGAAGACTCAGGATCCCATTGTCATTTTGCATTATAACAGGCTTATATAGACATGAATTAATTACAATAGTAAAAGCCAACTCAGAATTAAGTTGGGTGTCACAAATCTAAGAAGCCATAAAACCAGGAGGAAGAAATAATGAAGAATCCTTCAAATGATGCATTAAGACGGGTTGTATTAGCATGGGATCATATACACAGATGTATATACCACACTCCTAGAATGCAAAATTAAAACTAGAAGAGGGAGAGGTGGGAATAGGCGCTACCTGCAGCATTCATTCATCGTAGCTGCTCTTGCAGAACCAATAATCAAAGCGGAAGCACTGCTAAGTAATTTATGCCTTAGACTTCAAGTACAATCTGAAGCATAAATCCATTTTCACTCATACAGGGTTTTATTTTTAATGCATATTTCTTCCCATCTTTTCTCTCTGTTTTCTACAGAGAGAAGATCTCATTTTAAACAAGTATCTGTCTTTGACAATACCCCTTTTTATATATCATAGAATGGTTTGGGTTGGGAGGGACCTTAAAGATCATCTAGTTCCAACCCCCCTGGGGTTGGATAGGGATACCTTCCACTAGATCAGGTTGCTCAAAGCCTCATCTAACCTGCCCTTGAATATATACATATATAATATATATAGTATAATATAGTATATATTTATGACATTTATTTAAATATATTATATTCAATTATTTTTATATTTTTCTAAAATATTTAATTATTTTAAAAGTATTTTGTATTATTTCTATTCTATTAAATATTTATAAATATGTATTATAATATATATGCGTATATAAAAAGGGGTATGGTGTGTGTATATATCTCTCTATCTAATGTAGCTATTCATGCAAACTGAAGTCTGTGCTACTTCTTTTGTGTTTTGGATTTTTCTCATCTTAGCCTTACTGTACACAGCTATACCTTAGAAAAATATGGGGCGGGGAGAAGAGAGGAGAAGCAGATGAAGACCTATCTCAGTTCAAATAGATCATCCTGAAAATTACAGACAAGGAACATTACTTTGTAGATCTTAAGATAGCACAAGAAGTGCAACATTGCCAACTGCAAATACCGGGGGAGGAGCAGGAAGGAAAAAAAAGAAATCTGAAGCCAGTCCCATTCATCTGCATACCAAGTTTGATTCCTTCATTCACTTTCTGGTCTTAGAGCCTTCAGGATGCCCCCCTTGAACATATACAATTTTTTCTTTATGATGACCACAACACAAAAATCTGCTTTTAAAGCAAGGGATGTTGGACTGCTCATTTCACTTCTTTATTTTAGCAAGTGGATCATATGGAAACACACTAAGTAGAATATATACAATGCAACCAGAAGATCTGATTGCATTGGGAGGGGAAGCATAGACCCATGTTACCCAGGTAATCCAGCTTTCTCCACGACACAGAGATTAGGAACGGAAGAGATCTGTCATCACATGCACTACAGTCAGTTCTTTTGCCAAGGCATGAGTTGTCTTACAATGTATCTTTAGCAAATTTTCCCATTTAGAGATAAAATCTCTAGAAAAATGGAGTTTACGTCATCATGGACTACATTACGAAAATAGTTAAAATAAGGAGATAGAGGTGGGCATAACAGATTTTAAGATTTCCTTTCTCCCCCCCCCCCCCCCCATTAAAATTATTTTGGGCAAAAAGCCACTGGACTAATCACTTAGTCGGCGTCTTTTTTTTAAATCTTACCAGTGAGTGTCTTTAAAATTTTGCCTTCTGGAAGGGGCACACCAATTTATATAGATGGCAGTATTATGGGAGCAAACTGATTAGTGGTCATATTTCTAGCAATTAGCATTTTAGAGGCAGTTTTGCTGGAAAAGAATTTGCTTTTGAGGTTCAGGAACTGAATAATAGGCGGCAAGTTGGTGCACTCCAGAGCTGTATTTTGTCTTTTATGTGACGCAGAATAATCACCATATAAAAATGTTTATTGGTTCTCAGAGCAGTATTAACGCAACTTGCTACCATAAAATGCTGAGAGGTACAACTCCTCTGTATTTACGCTTCCCTTGCTTTCCGACAGACTGTATAGTGCTTTCCCCTCCCTTCTTAAAATAAACCAAACAGCCAATTTGACATCACCTGCACCAACACAAGTCTCAATAGGGGCATCCCTGTTCCTGGTCACAGCCTCTTGGTTTCAGAGGTATTTCTGAAGAGAAACAGATAAACAGGCTTTAACCGTCTGCTTAGCAGACCACCTCTCTTCATTGTAGATCACCCTCAGCCATGATGGTGCCTGCATTGATGGCCCCTATGTGGTACGAGGGCTTTCTCTTCGGAGACGCCCAGCTGCCATCAGACTGTAGAACAACTCACCCCTCTCCTTTTATTTTATTCTTTTTTTCTTTTTCTTCCCGCCTCTCCCCCCCACCCCCACCTAGATATAAAACAGCAATTGGGGACATGCCAGCTGTAGATCCAGTACCTCTGAGGGCCCCCAACACAGCCTGTGAGGGGAGCCCCCAATTGCCACTCACCAGTTGGAACCAGTTCTAGCCAGCCCTGAGGTAAGCAAAAGCCCAGCAGCAGAACCCAGCCCAAACAGTACCACCAGGGCAGCAGCCTCGGGGCTGAGCTGAGGAGGGGTCTGCGGCCCCCATGAGGGGGACCACAAGGAGCCTGCAGCCCCCATGAGGGGGACCATGAGGAAACCTGGCACCACCTCAACCTCCCAGGTCTCCCTGAAAATAAGGGCACCTGAGGCCAGGTTGGGGGCTCCCCCACACTTCCCCCAACATCTGTACTAGAGGTCAGAGGTTTGCGTTGATTGCCAATAAATTAATTCAAGTGAAATTCCCCTGCTTTGGTCTGATTTACCCTCGACACCATAGCCGCATGCAAACAACATCCAGTCTAAAGGATTTCATCTTGTCTCCTCAAAAGGAGGTGGGATCTTGTGTCTTCCCAGTCTCCGTGTGGAGAGATCAGAAATAAAAGGGCTGTTATTTCAACTAGCCATTGTGTAGGGCACAAAGAAAAATAGGAGGAGGAGATTTTTGAGCCTTACCTTGTACAAGCCTGTACAAGTGTAGACTACGCTGCTCAGAAGAAATGCCTACAGAATATCATGGTTTTCTGTTATTTGTTAACATGAGGCTTCTAAGTGTAATGAAATTACAGCTAAGATTCATTATTTCCCCTACAAACATCCAAAAATTCCAAAAGGAGCTTAAAATGAAGAGATAAAAGAAAATCATCTCCCTATCCAGGCAGGAAGGAGAAACAGAAATTAAGTGACTTACCCAAAGTTAAACACGAGGCAACTACAAATTGAAACCAAATATTCCAGTGTTCAATACTGTGAATAGGTACATAGAGAAGACTATAACATTGTATTTAACAACTTCAATGAAGGGAGAAGAATAAGGACCTACACAAGTAACTCGCTGCAAGGAAAGATGACAATGATATCTTTGCACATCTCTGTATACAATCTGTTTTCTATAATGAAAGGATTTCATCTTACTTAATATCCATTCCAGTTAGTCAGACAGGCAGTCTGAAAGACATCTTTACTTACATTGATGTCCCTCTAAAGAACAAAAAAATCTGACATTTTAACAGAGATGAGCAAAACAATATTATTAATTCAGGTCACAGCCCACACTAGCCAAATCTATGTTGGAAGTATCACAAGGCACTACATGGTAAACAGTGGTGGTATTTTCACAATATTTGCCAGCAGCCATTAAATTTTTCATTTTACAGAGTTAATATCCAATTGCTCTTTTTTGTCATAACTCTGAAAACCTTAAAACCAGCTTTAGACCAATACAGATAAACACACACTTACCTAAAAGTTAACACAAACACAAAAGGCCAAAAATAGCTCTCTCTAGTCATTCAACAACCTATTTGAATTACTAATAAACTTGCTACTTGCATCACTAAAGTTTATCATAATTTTTTTTCCCTTTCCTCTACATATTGGGGAAAAGAAAGAAAAGGACATCAGAGAGCTATAGAAAAGTTAAAATGGAAGAAAGTAAATGAGAGATGTCAGAGTTATTGCCTGCTAATAGGGCATCTCAACAGCATACAAGAACAGGAGATCGCATGTAGCGACAAGCATGCGAGATGAGCCAACACACACCAAGGAACATGTAAAGCAAGTGTGGTTGAGCTATGTACTTTCAAGGATCCCAGCTCTCTGAACAGTGATTCTCCTCCACTAGACTATCTTCATGCTAATTGCAGTCTCTGCCTTTAAGCATGTCTTTTCTAGAGAGAACAAATCCAGAGAACAGAGACAACAAATCCAGTAGACGAACACAAAATTCTTTCTACAAGCTGAAAAAAAATAAAATCAGAGTATGTTTGTGAAATTACCTATACACAAAAAAAATGAATGTTTGAGCCTACAGCAATGAGTGTTGTTTCTTTTTCTTGCTTTTTTTGTTTAATAACTCCAATTAACACTTCCAGACAGCCTGTCAGCAGAACTATGTTGCCTAGTCATTATAATTCTACATGAAGGTCAAGTAATAAAGCAGTAGTAGGCTTTTTCTCTTTTTAAGGAGAAAATACTGCATTTATATTTTTGAACCACTGCCAAAGAGTATCCAATCATCAGACATTTTCTTCTCCCTCTGTCCTTCGCACAAAACAACGTGAAGGAGCCAAAAAGCTGTAATAACAACACAGATAGGGAATCCCCAGCAGGGCTAGAGGCAGAACTGCTCTGTAGGATCATTCCCATATTCGGTGTCTCAGGAGCAGGTGTAACATAACCAGAGCACATCTAGAAATCCCTAGCAAATCTAAAGGCTCAGGGGGACTTCGCAGCCTGTACACATTAGATTAGACTTACACCAGAGATCAAGTTCTGTCTTAGGAACAGCTTGGAGCAGGAATTGCAAAGCCTACTTCAAGTCAACATGCTGCACTCGGTCTGTGTCAAGAGCACTCCTGAGCCTCTGGCTGCAGAGCCTGGAAGGCCAAGGAAAAGAAGTTCAAATGGTATCTGATGTAATGGCACAGGTTTTGTGGGTTTTTTGTTTTGTTTGGGTTTTGGATTATTTTTTTTTTTTTAATGTGTCCCCCCTGCCCCCGCCAATGCATAGGCTGAAGTTTTAGTATGGAGGGGCCAAGTAGGAGAGGACGAGCACCAAAACAGTAGGAAGAGACACAAGGAGAGGAGTATTGTTTGTTAGCAAGTAAAGTATGGATGTTGATGGATGTACATATGAAGAACTATGCCGCACCTGAGAGCTTATAACATTACTGATCCTGACAGAACAAAACTGGATGCCCTTTTCCAGAAATGTGTCCATCAATGAAAAGTTTGCATGACTAAGGATTCAGTGAAAATGAGAAAGAAAGAGCTTCAGGGTTTGCCACTTACACTCAGTACAAGGACAAAAACATTAGTGTAGATCAAAGAGGGCTTTGTGCTAGGACTTTTGGGTTTTGTCTTTTGTTTAAAATCCAGCTATGCTGTAGAGTCAACACAACATCCTCCCATCAGCTTATAGCAATATTGAGTAATATACATCATAACTCTGTATTGTACATTACTACTTCTACAAATATTGTAGCTCAGTAGGGACCTGTGTAGTTTGATTTAAAAAGTGACTATCTACGTCACAGTACTTTTACCTAGTAAAGCCCCAAATTTGGAAGGTATAAAAGTTATAGCCTACATCATCTTTCTCATTGGTAACTCGCAGATACATAGCAAGTTACTGGAGTCCAGCAACTTTGCATCTATCAGCTGAACTACAGTAACTGATTGTGCTCCTCAGCTGATGTTCAGTAACCTATTATGCAAAGGAACTGCCATGCAAGTTTTGAGTACACATCAACTACTTCAGTCTGTTCCAGGATGGCTGTATTATTTGTTCTCATGATTTTCTAAAAAGTGATATTGAAAGAAGAGAAAAATCATGTTTTAAACAGTACAAGTCTCATTGCAGAAGAGGGCTAATGTTTTGATAAATGTTTCTCATTATCATCATGAGTTTTTAATAGTTTGTGATGGCACAAGTAGAGACACATACACCCGAATTAGTTGGAAGTAAAAGTCCCAGAGCCAAGCTTTTACAATTAGCAGCCAAATTCAATTATTTACTAATTAGGCTTAGGAGTGCTCAGATTCCAGACTTTATTTTTCCTCCCCATAGAAAAACATAAGTGTGACCATGGGTTTTTTTTATCCAACATTTTTGGCTTGAGCCTTGCAGTTATTTATGACTATGCCACAGAACTTGCCCATTAATAATTCACTGAAAGTCAAACAGACAGATACACATTAGATTCACATTTGGAAGGCAGTCTGTTCACTCCCTTCCAATGCAAGCCTCTGCACTACAGGAACACGAGACTGGTAAGACCGAGGAAATCTTTAAGTGTAAAAGTTCTCCATGAACTTCCATTCCCAGAAATCTGGTGTAGACCATTTCAGGTGCAAATGCACCAGAACTTAGCAGAGGTCACAGAGCTGATCAATTGCCCTGAAAACTTCAGTCTTCAGGCTTGTTTTTGTTGTTACCTGTGATATGTGGGCTGTGGAGCAGACCATTTCCTATTTGCAAGAGTAGTCAAGTAAACACCAAATCTCTCCAGAGAGCTCATTTCACTATTAAAATACCAGCATTTTTCCATCTACCACCTCTAGAGAGAATTTCATGTTTAAGAGTTTCATACATCTCCATTTTTCATGATCAGCCTCAGAAAACTCTTCTCATCTCGAAATACCCATCATCTCCCAATATTGCCAATGCAACCAAAGCCAATAATTGGCCTCAGCAAGAAAACAGACACATACCTAACCCCTAATGGGGACAGAGTGTATATTCCCCACCTGCAAATATGGCTTTCATCATTTTCAGAGTGCCTAAGTTTAGAGATGCTATCAACAATCCAAGATTTACATCAGCTGGATCCAAAGAACTGCCTGTGCCAGTTACACATGTTATACCAGTAAATACTTGAGGGCCAAGCATGTCAAATAACATGCTAGGTATTGCCAATACCCATCTACTGATGTGCCAGTGCCTTGGCATCCAAGAGGAGGAAGGATCTGCCACCTCAGCAGTCAGGGAGACAGTCTGCCCCACCAGCAGCAGAGACTGCACATATAAGTTTTTCTTTAGGTACACATTATCTGGACAAGACTCAGCACAGAGGTTTCAGGGGAACAGCCCATGACCTCTCTCAGTCAGTGCTCAGGTGAAAGAATAGATTCCTGAAGCCACACACCATCTATAGTCATTACCACGACTTGAATGTCACGTAGGTAACTTGAGGCTCGTGTACATGGGCCAGCTTTGGTAGCTACTGTCAGTACAGACCTCAGTGAAAAACTGTGCCCAAAAGCAGAATCAATACTTGTACAGCAGTCCCAAAAACTGAAATGTTTTTATTTAAAGATGAAAAGCTATCACCAGCACCATGTACATGCAAGGAAAAGAGTGGCATCCTTAAATTGGAGGAAAAAAATTTAAATTACCGCAGTGGTAAATGTAAAGCAGTTCTGAGACCCAGCCACCTAATTGTCCATTAAGATATCAAAAAACAGATTCTTCTTTTAATTTAATAGTCTTCTAGAAGAGAACCCAAGAAAATGCTAAGCATTACTCATGGTGGAACTACAGGACAGAGCTTTCGGCTCATGACTCATCCAATAAAAGTGAAAGCAGTTCATAAGCAGATTCTGAAAAGTTTCAAGCACAAGATGAATTTACCTAAAAAAAAAAACAGTTCAGTAAGGAGAAAAAAAAAAAATCAGTTACAGGAAACACAGGGCAGTGGTTACAGCTAGGGAATGAAAATAAGGAAATTGTCCTGCTTTCCACAACAAGGTTTGTTACCAACTTCCTCCCAGCTACACAGCAAGTTATTTAACCTCTCCATATTCTAAAACAATGATGTATAAAATTATTCTACTCTCTTCAGTGCAGTGACAGATTACGTTTGCAATAATGTTGGGGGGGTGGAGGGGTGTTTGTTTATTTACAGCCCTTGAACCTCAAGTTGATTTTAAAATATCTGCCCAAATTTAATTCCAAGAACTGAAGAGTTCATACCTGTGAGAGTAGAATGCCTAGTGCACAAAAAACAGTTTTAAAAATAATGTGAAATGGTTGGTCACTGACAGGTGATGACTAAGAGGGGAATTCAGTAGGGAACAAACATGGAAAAATAGGTCAGGAACCTTAACGTCCTAGAACCCCTAAAAGATTAGAAGAATGAAACAGAGCAAAGTGAAAACTCAGAAGGGAAATTTTTTTTGTAAAACATGTGCCATTTGTTCCCACAAAGACACTGTGACTCAGAAGCTGGTATCACATAGTCACAGAATGGTTGAGGTTGAAAGGACCTCAGTAAACTTCAAAAAGGAACATCCTTATGGGTAATACAAACTACCAAAGCTACAATTAGTTGAAGTAATTTTTAAATCAAGTCTCACACCTCAAGACAGTTGCTACCTGTATTGCATCCTCCTCTTAGGATGTCACTGAAAGTTTGGCTTCTGATTTGAACTGAAGACCAACCTTTTCCAGGATAACAGGGAACTGAATGGAAGAACTAGATGGGGCCAGGAGAAGGACAGACGCGTTAAAGCGCCCAACAGCCCTACCACTGACTTCAGTGGTGAAATAAGCCAAAAACATATTGTACATTTAGGAGTTAAGATTGACTGGGACCTTTCTAAAATTATATATACAAAATACCAACTTCTGCAAATAATTACCAGGTCACACACCCATAAAAGTCAAGAAAAGATATTTTATTACCTGCTCATCTTACTTATTTATGGAATAGAGCCAATATTAGTCAGCACAAGTAGCTGCTCGCAAGCAAGAAGGCTTCAATCAGTAAGGAAGGAAGGTAATTAAAACAAGGGAAATCCAAAACACAGTTATACCTACCAATCATGTCATCTAAATGGTACTATTTTATTCATTAAAAATAAAGCTTTGAAACAAAGATGTCATATTTTATGCAAGTTCTTGATTACCTTTCTGCCGAGGGAGCATGTAATTTACAAGAAAGAGGACTTAAAGCTTTAAGTGCCTCTGACTTAATTCAGCATGCTGTATTGATGGTCCCATTTAGATGATTCCATTTTAGGCCCCTCTAACGCATTAAAGGCATGACTTACTCACATCCATTTGGCTAATGATCCCCTACTGCTCTAAAGTAAATGACAGCTATTTACAGTAAATTATTCAATTAGATAGAGGGAAGTGCAGTATTCATTTTATATTGTTTGACACGGCAAAACAGAAGTGTGCAAGAAGGCAGGTGGGGCATTTTAATCTTTCAGAATCAATTGTTTAATCCACAGCAGGAGAATAAATATACTCCACAATACTTGTCAGCATCAGATTTTTATTGTAAACATTCTAAGAGAGACTGAAGTGTTGCAGCTCCAGATAATATAATTCTGCCCACTTCAGAAGTAACTAATCATACAATGCAAGGAATGCTAGTAACCAGCATCTTATAGAACTGCTTTATTTTAAGCACAATTTCAAGTAACACACAAAGTGACTTTTTTTTTTTTAACCACATGTTAGCAGAAGACCAAATTTCCATTAAAAAAAAATTTAGGCATGAGCAATTTTGAATCCCATTTATTTGTAATGGGATTTATACTACTAAGTGCCTACCTCACTTTCAGAAAGAGGACTGAATCTCCCAAGACATTTGGATAGTGGGGTATTTTTAATTCATGAAATCCCAGGAAAGGACAGCTCAGCTGCCCTCACAAATTAAGAGGGGGATTCAGAGAAATAATCAAATAAAGGACAAGCTAGAGAAGTGCAGGTTGGGGCTAAAACACAGCCTAGAAGAAGGGAGAATGATCACACTGCAATAACTCAAAAATAGTCTTAGATTTGAAGACCTTTTCACAGACTCTTCTATTCTTTTCCAGGTGCTGAAGAGCATGCTTTCATGCATGAGAACATGCACATGTTACAGTCTCCACTGTATACATGCTAGTGTGGCCGCCACACCTGGAAAAAGGCTGAAGCCATAACTTTGATGTCCCCTGTCAAACCCCGGCCTCAAAAGAGAAAATAAAGAAGTTCTCCTTATTATGGGTACGAACACAAAGTCCAAGGTGAAGGTAAGGCTACTATGCATCCTGAGCCTGCCAGTGACCATGCTTTGCACAGTTCTCAGGCCTCCCAGCATTTAATACAGAGGGGAAGAAGGAAGAGGCAATTTGTCTAAGCCCTCCTGGCTAGCCCTGATTTTGGAGAATTTCTCTCTTCCACAAGCCCAGAGTGCCTCAGAACAAGTGCCGAGCACCCCAAATGGAAGAACATTTTCCTCGGGCTAACCTGCCAACACATTTAATTTTCTGCAGGCAGAGGGCCAAGTTCAGCAAGCACAGCTCCCGCTAAGTTTAATAGGAGTCGCACTTGCCTATGCCAGCAAGTGAAGTTTGTTGGGGGACTGCAAGCAACACACCACAGAAAATACAGCTGTGGCCAGCGTCTGTATTCAAAGGATACATTTGAATGGACTACTCTCTTTTTTTCTTACTGTTTCATTTCTTCTAAAGCTGCTGGCACAATGAAACCCTTCCTACTCTTAGTATGTGTTCACTCACTGCCATGAGCAAGGATTCCAGACTGGCTGTTTGTAATGATTAATTTAGTCAAAAGACTAGCTTACTGCAACTAGTCTATTATGAATTTAACTGTCATTTGGTGCCTATATACCCAAAAGTGCTGGCCAGATGATTGTTCAGAAGACCTCCTACACACATGGTTCCTGAATTCCTAAGGAAGGTCTGCATGTCAATGGCTCCAGAGCCTATTTTCTGTAATTTGATAGTTTCTGCTTATTTTGCTAGCTACCTTCCCCCTTCTTATGGAAGACTTATTTTAATTTCTAGCTCTACCAGAATCAAATATATTAAGCAAATTTTAGTCCAGATTCTCAGTGGCTCTAAGCTATGGATGCTATGCCAATTTTTACTAGGCAAAGATTACTCCATTATTATTTGCAGAAACTCAAAAATCCCCTCCCTTTGAAATACCTTTTAGAAGCTATAGCAATACAAGTAATAACAGTTCTAGACCTTAGCAAGCAATACTCTGGTCTTTCAGTCTCTAGTGGCTATCTCTGCTTGACCTACACCTCTTCATACAATGTCCTCCTTGTCCGCCCTCCTGCTCTCAGACTAAACATACTTATATCTGCTGACATTCCCTCTGGTGCACAAGGAAGTGTCTCGGACTTACACTCTTTAAACATACGATGATCCTCTGAAATGTGCCACAGTTAATTTCTGCTGAAAAATTACCTGCCTGAAAGGCACTGAGTTAAACCAGATTGCAAGCCAATCCTTCATCTAGTAAGAAGTTAAGAATAGTGAAAACGCTTCGTATGGCACTTGAAATCACCCAGGAAGCCCAAAGTATTAAAAAAAAAAAAAAATCACAGATTAAAAAAAATAGGGATAATGTGAATTTGGATCCACATTTTTAATGACTTTTAATTTACTAAAATAGACTTCTCTACACCAAATCATGTATTTTTTAGTTCTGAAATCCCCCAGACAGCCAAACAGGAAAGTTCAGAGCAACTGAGACATTCAAGGTACCTTGCCAGTAAAGCTGCTACACATCATAGCTACACCTAGCAGTATTGAAAATGAAATATTGAGTGTACAAAATAGTATACATATTTCTGAACAGTTGTTCAGAATAGGCTGCTTGAAGTGGCAAAAGTTAGAAGACATTGAAGTGGAGGAGACAGGAGGAGTCAATGTTGCACAGTTTTTCCCTACGCTCTTCACAGAGAAGTCCTTCCTTCCCCAGGGCCAGGCTCCGATGGGTGCATTAGCTGCCCACGCAGCCAGCAGGAGCACAGCTCAGTGGGCCGCTCACACCAGCAGTGACAGCATGGCCAAGCTGGCCTAAGAATGTGGCTAATACTGTTGCCAAGAAAATATAAGAGCAACTACTGGAAGGAATGACTTCGCCTAGAATGAGTCACTTGACATCATCTCCTTTCAGATGGTACAGACAGGCACATTGAGGCCCATGTCCTCATCCTCATTTACTGCCGATCCCTGCTGTCCCAAGCAAGAGCCTTGTCCCTATTGTGCACAAGTTTCTCCAAAACAAGGACTTTAACTGCTCCAAATGGACTTGACTTACAAGTATTATTTACAAAGCACCCAAACATCCCTTGCCAAGAGGCAGACCACAATAACATTATACCAAAATACAGTAGAATTTCCCTCCACCTTATGCAGGTGCACTGTATTTTCATTCCTATTACAATTAACAGACATTACGGGTCAGGCGTACACATCAGCTAGAAAAGGGCACGATGATTAGTTAGCCCAACCCTGCTTATATAACGTCAAACTTTGCTTAGTTTTGTTTTGAGGCTTTTTTTTTTCCCCTCAAAACCCTTGACATTGTTTTCTAGCTATGGTAATACTTAGATAAATAAAAGAACAGGCAACACTTCCACATGAGATATTGAGTATGCCACCCTATAATGGCCCCTCTCCCTAATTTCATAATTCATACATGTTTAGATTAAAAAAAGTATACACAGAGTATTTTTAATAGAACTGAGCACAAGGTAGAACAATTCCCTGAGGCTTTCCAGGTCTCCCACAATGTCAGCAGCTGTTTAATACATCTCTGTAGAAGTGGAAGTCCAGCAATTTTTTTTTTTTTTTTTTTTTTTTTTTTTTTTTTTTTACACATTTTCTTTCTCAGCAGCCAGAGGTCACCTTCTTCTCACAAGTCCTATGAATGCTCTCCTAAGTCATATACTTAGGAGCTAGAAATGGAAGGAGAAAAGCAAGAGCACTCAAACACACAAAGGATGTAAGAAAACAGATACAAAAGAAAAATCTGCTCTAGGGAGGCACTTGCATTGAAAAGGACTGTGACCTGCTCTGAAAAACAAGCAAAGAAGATGCACCATGAAAAAGTCTCATTGCATCCTATGCTTCTAGCTTAGCACATCAGTCTGTGTTGGAGACAGTAAGTCCCTGGCATGAGGCAATGCTTCAGCAATGATGAGAGCACATTTCAGGCACAGTACTGTGTTACATTTTACTCATGCATCCTTCAACCAGACAATCCATGCTGGCTACATTTTTCTTTTGTAAATCAACATAATTTGGCTCTTTTTAAATTCCTCTTACTTTTCCTTCATTTAATGATTTCTCCAGAAGTGCTTAAGATCAAGGACATTGAGAACTAAATTACAAAATCTGGCATATGAAGACTCAAATTCCTATAAATAGATGAATATCCCATTTTCTGGAATTCTAATCAGCTTCTGCTTTTTATTTCATCCCTATTAGATGGCAATCTCCAGAGTATTTTTATGACTGCTAAATATTCACTCCTGCTTTTTCCTTTAAAGGAAACCTATTGATTGACTGATTTTTGTAACTCACATCAAAGTGCAGGTCCCAGGAGAAAAAAAAAATAAAGTGGATATAAAAGTGCAAAAGTTTATACCTTATAAGGTAGAAGGATAACAAAATTCCAATGGCAAATCTCTTTCTACTTGAGAGACGAGTGTAAAGCTCTGCACCTCACTGACTGTACATTGGTGTCTAACAGTGCTGCGCAGCATTGCCATATTCTAACATTTCTAGAGATATCCAGCTCCAACTTTTTATCTACCTCGTGTTCACGGATGATCTACATTTTCTCAGGATGAGAACCAATACCATGCTGATATTAAATTGCTACTGTAACTCAGGGCTAGCAAGAAGGTCTCTTTGCTGGTTAGTGTGGGCACTTTGAGAAAGCATGGAGGATGGAGCTCTGCGTGTAACAACACTCTTCGGTCTCCTGGTTTTTGTTTTCCACTCTGCTGCCAGCAATTGCTCCTCTGACTTCTTCCAGCTGTCAAACCCCCTCACCAGCATTGCAATGGGACCAGCAAGAGCAGCATCCGGCTTGTGTCTGTCCAGACACCACAGCAGCCGTGTCAGGGAGCTGAGCAGTACCGAGCCACAGCTGAAGGCAGCACTGGGAGCCCTGTCCCACGCACAATTGTCAAAGCATACACTCACCTTTTCAGTTATGAGTCTGTGAACACATGAAATCAAACCAGACTTCCTTTTGTTCATAGCTATGTTCCTATGAGCACCTTCCATAAAAAGCAGGAGAGGAAAAGCTGCCACACGACACACACCTAAAGTAATCTTACTTCAGCTGTGCTTTGGCAAAAAGCCTAGGCAGCAACAAGATTTTTCCCTTTAGCTAGCACACAGATCCCATTTCCCTTTTTTCCAGGGCCCACATCCGTATATTCAACTATAGTTTTGGTATCAGCATTTATAGCTTTCATATGGTTACCATTTCTAAGGAAACCACTTCCTCAGTATATACACAGTTAGTATATTTTCTTATTTTCATGTTATTCTGGATTTGGCAGAATACTTGTAGAGTGTGGGAGAGGGGGAAGGAGAGGCTGCAAGGGATAGAAATCAGACCTAGAAAAATCAAAGGTAAGTGTGTTTCTTAATACACAATAGATCATATACGCAAAAATCACTACAAAATAATGTTTCAAGCTCACTTTCTGCCTTTCTTTTCTCAGTACAGCTATCGCAACCATTCAGATCTTTTCTGGTGGGATTTCATGTAAATGTGTAAGCATTGTGTGTAGAGGGACTAAAGCAGCCAGATCACCATCTTCACTACTACTGTTTGCCTAGGTGCATCTAGCTCTGCTCTCCCAGGGAGCACAGTGCCCTGGAGATAACAGTGACTTTGTTCACCTGCACTGTTTTGGATATGACACAACCATCACAGTGTCAGCAGAAAACTCCAAGCATTTATGTAAATGCAATCTCTAGCACATCTACACCTTGATGTAGTACATCATGGTGGCTAGCTAACAGAAGCAGCAAAGGAAACCAAAGCCTCCAGCACAGGTTGGGTATTCTTCTATCTTTATTTTCTTTCTGTTCTAAACAACTTAGAAACAAATGAAAACTAAAGCCTGTTCCCACAGGCAAGAAATAAATTTGTCATTTCAATACTAAGTTTTGAAACAGCAGTTCCAGAATCCAATATACATAAACTCTTCAGGCTTCGAGACAAAGACTGGCATTAAATACCATGGCTTTTAAAGAAAATATAATCCCAGTCCTCAGCTTGCCCTGGTATTAGTGGCTACAGTCTCCCAGGAGCAGGCTTTTGCCTACCCTAACAGTTTACAAGTCAATGCATTAAACTGATAAAGACACAAGTCCAAGAAACTCAAGGGCACACATTTCAGTCTGCCACTGCTGTGGCAGGGATTGACGTCAACCGTTGCAGCTGCTTGCTCCATCACATGATATCAGAATGATTTTTTTTGACACATAATAAATACTGCCTTCAAAAAACAACCAGCCACCCATCCTGAAACATCTCACCTGGCCTGTAACAAACAAGAGTCGGAAAAAAATGAAATACCAAAAGGTCAGTCCACTATTGGTACAATCAATGCCTTCAAACTCCCTTGCATTTGGGCTGAAAAGACATGTTTAAATCCTATATGCAGTGTATGCTTGACAGTATAGTTCCTTTATATAAAGAAAGTTGACATTTGCAAATTACTCAGATCCTGATCTTTGAGAACAAGTTGGCCTAGTTTTAATTCTTCCTGTGCTTGACTCTTTCAACAGGTTTGCTTTCCCAACTGCAACACCTGGGAAAGTATATAACCCAGCCAGCCCTCAAAGATTGCTCCCTACAATATTTTCTAATGTTTTTTTTTTTCCTGATAACAGCAAAGTTCTTCATATATATTTTCTACCTGTTTAATCTGTCAGTGGTACTCCAGCTGTCTTCTGAAGACAGCTAATGATCAACAGGCCATTCAATTCCAGTGAACAAGTTTTCAAATATTTTTTTCCAAATGAAAGTAAATCTCATGAAGCAGATCTTGAAGAACAAAATCTCTCAAGGATCAGATTTTCAAATAAAGAAAACATAACAAAAAACCAAAATCTTTTCTAAATTTGATGAACGCTCATTTTCTGGGTCAAATATATAGATTCCAGGATAACACAAAGCACACATCTGACATACAAATTGGAAAACTACTTTTCTGAAGCAAAACATAATGTTGTAATATAGATTCATTAGGAACATAACCTACAGTGAATCAACAGCTTCTGTTTTACTGGAGGACAGCATGGATGCCAACAAGAGATGGCAATCATGGAGCAGTGCCAAGTTACACCAGCTGAAAATATGGCTCACTGTCCTTGCCATAGAGAGCTAGAATCTAAGAATACTATACTATGGCCCAAGTTTATTAATGTGCATTTCCAGCTATTGCACTTTCTCTGAAATGTTTATATTCTGTCCTGAAGTAGGCAATGAACTAGAATTCAGCATATGCAATGCAATGAACCATCCGTGGGGGAACGTAGCATCTCTGGGTACCACTTCCCTACACAGAAAACTCAGCTGTAAATGCTACGCTTGCTACGCTGGTCTTATCTTGCAGCATAGGGCCAGTAAGTGGAAATGAAAAGCTGCTTTTCTGTAGGATCAGAGCACAGGCTGAAGCTGTATGATTCAGAAAGTCCTCTTCAGGAGATATAATTTAAATTTTGTAAATATTAAGAATTTATCAGCACCGAGCTAGTTAAAAAAAATCATTTGTGTTGTCAGTATTAACTAGAGTATATGAAGAATAATTTTTAAATCAGAATAATTTGAAGAGATGTCACATAAAGCAGAAAAATATTTAGCTGCTCTTCCAAAAGTTTTGCAACTTTATCCACAGTTTTTAGGAACTATTTACTGTGAGCTGTGTGCTACAAAGAACTTTGATCACACAAGACATCCAACTAATAAAGCAATTGACATTTCATGATTAGTAAAACACCATATTAATCACTACCATAATTAAAATAATCTAACTTCAAGAAAATGAAAAACAGATATCACTATGAACAAAGGCAACGTTCATTTCCAGTCAAAGACTGAGATTTTGGTTCTGGTGTTCACCTCATCTTGTAACAGTTACAAGCACGTTTAAGTCTATGAAATTTAAAAGCAATCAGATGACCCAAGAAGGGAATAAGAAGAAATCCTTCCCTTTAAAAGCATAAACTGTTCCTTCGGATTACGTGACACAAAAATGCTCACATTAAGGCTTAAAAGTAGTTTTCAAAACTATAAATCAAGAACAACAAAGAAGCCAGCATACTAATGCAATATAGATGTAAAGTTCAACTTGTTTTTCACAGCATAGTAGCACAGCTTAGTACTTAGACATGGCATTTACTTTTCTGTCTTTTAATCCATCCTAATAAACAAGCAGACATTTATCCTACAAGCCACTTTTTCAAGCTATCTATAGGACTGTTGAGTGCATTTCTGCTCACTGCAGGCTTGCAGAGTGGAGAGCAGGAGAGTCGTAAATGCTTTAGCCCTGCCCAGGCGCATTGCATCTCTATGCTGCATTGAGCACAGACATACTCTCCTAAAAGACAAAACAAAACCCCACATATTGCCCAAGAGATTGCTACATCTTCCACATGCTCCCTCTTCAGTAACCTGAACAAAGACAAACTAGCAGAGCTAAGGTCAAAGAATTGCTCCAAGAGACATTTACCATAACTGAATTAATAGGCTTAGCAGGAAGGGGATGAATGGTGCATGGCTCTACTTATTTTACAGTTCTTGTGAACACTAGCCTACCTACCAGTTTGGATACCACTGGAATATCAGATATTATTAAACCAAAGCCTTGGCCAGCAGCTGACATAACGCTGAAAGTAGACTCAATTCCTTTTACTTCCACTGGAGCAAGGAATGAAAGCTGAGATCGTGTTTCATTACCAAAATGGGATTTTTAGAAGAGAAATGAAGGGGCCAATTCAGCCCTTTTGAAAAATCTATGCAACCTCAAAATAATAGTCAGGTCCATGATGTGATTGAGGCAAATAGTATCGTAGTTTGGGGACCAATTTATTGGGTATGCTTCTGGAATTACAAGTTTACATCCATCCAGCTAGAGCAACAGCAGTAACGGTGCTTGTTTCCAAAAGATCAGCATTTAATTGTTAAAAAGATTTTTTTTTTTTTTAATTAAGTAAAATTCTTTCTGAAATCATATCCTCTTTGGTTTCTTCCTTGGCCCAGTTTTCAGTACTGGAAACTGCTGAAGGCCATCTATCTCAGACAGACTCATTAGCTGGGAAGACAGAGTACCTAAAGCTGGAACAAGACCCCTCTGCCTGAATAGTTTCCCTCTGCACTGAAAAACTGCTGCATTCTCTCTCCCTTCAGGCCAAAGGAGACCCTCAATCAACGTGTAAAAATCTGTTTTAGAAGAACAACAGGAAACCTGCAAGCTACGACAGCGCAGACTGGGCAAGTACAGTCCAGCTCCTGCTGCCTGAATTGTGACAGCTCTCCCAGCCTTGGTTCAGCTTTCTTATCAGCCAGAAGGAACATACGTTGTTCTATGCTGAAAAGTCATTTGATGGTTATTCGCATTTAATCCAGCTAGTTTATGCTAACAACTAACACCTTTTGAAAAATTCATTGCATACAGTATTTGCCATCAAGCCTCCCAATTCCTTCTTCAATAATATATAAAAACAGCATGAAGAAACTTCACAAAAGAGAAGGGTATCATCACCAAAGAGACACAGAGGGGCATGTAATGCAATCATGAAACATAAGCAGAATCAAGCTCAACAGCACTCATTTTCCAGTATAACTAATACATCATTTATGATGGTTTGCTGTTGGCTGTGAGTTCTCACCTGAACACATTTTGTTTCAAAGGAAAAGCATAAGCTCAGCTGTTGCTAGCATGAAGCCAAACATAAAGCACATCTAAGTGCCAATATAGCTCTCAAACTCACCTCTTTTTTGCAGGCCAGAATACAAATAATTCCTTCTCTGTGATGACTTATTTGACAAGATTGCAATTCTCTCTATGGACAGCCTCAAAGCTCTGGAAGAGGAGTATTTTCTGTTAGTTTTAGTTTTGTGGGGTTTGTTTGGTTTTTTTTCCCCCCAAGCTCTTCAAAGATGTTTGCATATCTAATAGCAAGAGAATGTAGAATCTTAAATATTATAAAAACCAGTAAACTCTTTCAAGCACAAAAAGAAGCAAGAACAACCAAAAGGGAAATAGCATATCTATGTTATATAATTTAAGGAAAAGCTGCAAATCCAAAGAAATTCTTGCTTTAACTTACACTGCTTAATGTGCAAAGATATCCAGGGTTTCAGTCCTGCCAGGATGCCAATCCAGCAAATTACTTAAGGATGTTCATAGGAACCAAAATGAAAAACCTGACGTTTAAAACCTGACACCTGCTTAAGTACTTTGCTACATTAGGGCCAGCAACCTCAGCACTTCTCAGCTAAGCTGCTTGTGAATCTTCACTGAAATTAGTTGCATTGTCCTTCGACACTTGCCTTTAACCTCTCCAAACACCCCATGGTTTGCAGCATGGGCCACCTGAGGCTTGCCTCAGCACAGCTGCTGTTTCTCCATTAAAATGCATAGAGTAAAAGTGGTTTCTAAGCCTTTGACATAGCTCTTGAAGAAATTAAAGAGAAACCTGGTACAGAAACTTTCAGTAAGAACAATACTGAAAAGAACATGCCCCCCATGCAATTGCTTAGACTCAAAACATTTTTTTAATGCCTCGTAAGGAATGGCTGCACAGCAGACCTACCTTAAGGGCTATGTGGAAGCAGCTGCCCCTGGTAGTTCATTTGGAAGTGACACACTTTTCTGGACAGACATGGTTTTCTCGTTAGAGCACCAGGCTGATTCTGGCCCTGGTTCTCATGCAGCCCAGTGAGTCACTTACACTCTGATTCAGCAAAATGCATGTCTAGCCAGGAAGATACAGAGCATATGCTTAAGGCCAATTTATTTCATTAAGATTTGAACATATTCTTTGTCAAATAAAGCAAGTTTCTGCTTTGTTGGACTAAAGGCTTATATTATGTTCTACCAAAAAAAAATTTAAACAACAGAGGGCTATTCTTCCCTTTCAGTTGCCTTTGTCTTGCCTGTTTAGTCGATAAGCTATACCAAAATGAAACTTCCTTGGGTTGCCCCTTCATATTTAGCACAGTGGAATGGTTTTCAATACAGGTTTCTCAGTGCTGTTATGTGGTCCACCTTCACACCGAGTGTATGCATTAAGCTCTTTAGTAGTGCTTAGTTATGAAGTATGTCCTTAAATACATTAGGGCTTGGGTTTGTTTTTTGGTGGTGGGGGGGGGGTTTATATAAAGAAGTCAAGAACAAAACTACAGCATCTGACAGTTTTGGTTTCCCCTCAAGCTCCAAGAAGGAAATAACTGCAGTGTATTATGTAGCAAGGTGCTGTTGCAGAGCAGATGTGGAAGTCTGCTTCCCCTGAGTTGCCTCAGCACAGTTTGCTTTTGACGTGATGTCACTTGGACACAAGCCGGTCGTCCAGCCCTGCAATCACTCTAGATTAGAAATAATCACATTCCTCTCATCATTTCTCACTTTATACTATTCTTTCATCTTCCAGTAGTCTCAACAAATCTAGCTCCTGGTTGCCAGATCTGACAGGTATACAGGACACACTCAGAAACCTGTATTTTCTGGACTGGATGGAAACTCATCAAGTTCAAAAATTTAATAGCTCTGAGAAAAAATTTCAGTCTATTTTATCCTCCATTGTGTGAACATAACTCTCAGTTAAAGACCATTAGGGTAAATTGAATAACTCCAAGATGTGAAAATTTGGCTAACACGGTTTTTTAGACAAATTAAATATACACAGATTGTAGTTGGCAATCTATTTCAAATGATAAAATGACACAAAGCAATATGCTGTACAGACTTCCACAGCTTTCATACTAGAAACACAATGCATAGCAACCAAGTCTTTAGATGTGTGTTGCAATGAAGAAATAGTACCAAAAATACATAGTTGTAGGCAAATGATGTCTTGCAAATGACAACGTGGATTCATGCAGAAAAAATAGCAAGAGTGGAGACAATCTTGTGAATAAGAAGCTGAACATGGGACAACGATATCACAACTCAAACTCAGATAAAAATTAGTTTATTGTTTAGAAAAAAAGAAAAACAAGGGATGGCAAATTGAGGCTGCTTTTGGTTATATGCAAGCTCGTCTCATTCTTTACCAATACCCCAATGAGTCTCTGCACGTACCGTTACCGAAAAGGACAAATGATGATGCAAGGGCTACACGTCTGTCGGGAGGACAATGTTTTAACACATGAACAAGGTGTCAGTACACTGTGGGGATGACGCAGCATGGTGGCTGACAAGCATCTGCCTTTTCATCATTCAGCCTCTGATCCGCTGAAATATTATCCTATACAGAAATTATTTGTACAAACGGGTATTTTGAACATCAGAAATGAAAATTCACACTATCAGTAGAAAGCCAGGTTACTAGGAAAAAAACCAACATATGGAAGTATATAAGATTGTCTCCCTCCAAATAAAAGAAAAAATAAAATAAATCAGGTTAGCATAAGCCTTGCCTGCATACACGAGTATGTCTCTGTGGCATAGGCTCACTGAGACACACCGTCAAAAATTCCCAGGTTCAGTACCAACCCACCACACCTACTCATCTTTACCTTGTAACAAAAATCCAAAACCCATGCAGGACTAAGTTCCCCACGTATAAAGCAGGAATTCATTGTGCATGGAACTTTTGAGGAATCCTTCCATTAATCTGGGATCCCCCAACACACAAATAGCTTATTAATACATGAAACGTCCCAATATTGTTGGTCATGTGCCATGTATCAGTAATGCTGGAAATCCAAGTGTAGCTCTATCATACATACAGTAGCTCTGGCACTTTGGAATCGAAGCGTACTTACTGCAGAGATACAGTCACAGTACTTAAAATGCAGTAGTCCAATACTTTCTGGGAGCTTCAAACTTACTGCAAGTGCACAACAGCATGAGTACATGTATTTGACCATGAAATCCAGACTGGCATATATTAACCTCATTTAACTACCGAACAAGAAATGTTTTCTTTCATATATCACTAGAAAGCACAGATCCTTCAAACCACAGATGGTGTTTCCACCGTAGCAACCGGCACTGCAATGCTCAAAGAGAACTTCATCCCACGCTCACATCCCAAAGGAGTGATAAGGGCTCTCCAGAATAAATACAATGGTCCGCTATTGTGAACCTTATTTATCAAGTGAACCTACTGACTTCTTGTCAGCACAAGCACTTCTTTTCATCACCAAAGGTTTGTCGGACCAGAGAATATTATTTTGATACTGCATTACAAAAAACTGATACTTTGCATTTCATCTAATTATACTATTGCCTGCAATTTCTAGCGGCACTTTAAAGTCTGCACTTCACTCTTCTGCAATAGCACTATAATAAACTACAGCTACATACAGTGAGGCCTAACAGTTTTTATAGCAGTACTTAAGCTTTCTTTTAGCAATACCCTTTTTTTTTCATGACATAAACAAGCACTGCAGTATACCAATATTGATCAACACTGAATTATGACGGATTCCTGTCAACAGAGCTGACTTGTGTTGAAGTTTGGTCAGCCGCTCAGCATTCAAACAATTTCACTGAAGTCCTTTTCTAATATGCATCACTTTTCTTATTTCAGAAGAATATTTTATTGTGGACAAACCATAAACATCTCAAAAGCTCTCTCACTGTTTGCTTATATTTTAATGTATTTGTGTAGTAGTTTTGATCCATTTGCACAGTATTTGAGGGCAATATTACAAAATAGTGCTCACAGTCTGAGGTGGGACTGCACACAGCTACCATTGAATCAGAGACACGATCAGAGCCATGTCTACCTTCTTTTTGTTTCAAAGGGGTATGAGAATGGGCAAAGCTACTTCTTTGGCTAGGTAAAGGTGATTCCCCCTCTTGCTTAGCAGACTTCATAAACAGAGAGTAGGAGGCAGAGAGGGGCTTTGTTCATTCCATGCACGCTGTGTACTTGTACGGAAAGGCAATAACTGACTTTATTAGTAACACCTTGGAGGTTTCTGGCCTCCCTGGTACCATACTCCCCTTCTCAGACAAGCAAGCTTACTGTTACTTGATTTATTACAGCAGAAGCCATGTAAAACACCATGTGTGGTCTTTGGGAGAGCAGGTCTTTGGTAGTGGTGCTGCTGCAGGAAGGCGTTGCAGCCTCCCCTCCACCAGACGAGACACAAGCATGCACAAAGCCACAGAATAGACCAGGAAAAACATAAATAGATCATGAAAATATTACAGACACAGGAAAGCAGATTGAACCCAAGACAGGCATGTCCTGAACTCCAAAGGACTTTGAGGAGGAGATAAGGCTTCCTATATTAGATGGGCTGCCAAACAATGGTCACAGCCAGGCTTCAGGATTTTATTTCCCTGCTGCTTTTAGTCTCTTCTTCCCCAAACCAACACTATATTGTTCAACAATAAACACGGCTGATTCCGCCCTTTATGCAGAATGAAGTAAGTGTTTACCAGCTGTCCCAAAGCCATGAAAGGCTCTGTCATGAAAGACCAAAAAGAAAAGCTGAAGTCTTTGGCCATCCTAGTACACCAAGCTATCAACATGTTTGAACATGGTTATTGTTACATCTCTGTTAACATTAAAAAAAATAAACCAGCAAACAGTGATCTTGTACTACATTTGTATAATAACCTATTAATCAACATCCCTATGCAAAGTTCTTCTCTTATTAAAAAAATTAGCTTGACAGATTAGCTCTACAGGAGTAGAAAGCTGTCAAACGTAAAAGGCTGTACTGTAGTTCTCCCCCACAGCTTTTGGCAAAAGAGAGATTGACATAGCTTTTCAACATCCCTAGTTTATTCACTGGCAAAAGGCAGAAGAATTTATATGCCTCTTGCATAAGGCTACGTTAAAATTTCATCTATTTTTGCAGCAGATCTTACACATCCAAATCCATCTGTAAATATCCCCCAGTTTCCACAACACTGAAGCCATCAGGAACCCAGCGTATCAGAGATCAGACAATGACGAAACCCCTGTCTTCCCACTTGCAGTGGGTCATATGCAGAATGCATATTGCCTGAAAAAATAAATAGCAAACCCCTGACAAAAAGGTAAGATAGGGATTTATTCTTGCTTTGCTTTTAGGTACCACATATTTGAGTTTGAACTCTACAAATTCCAGGAAGCCAAAAAGCAAATCAGAACAAACAAATACCAACAAAGCACAGTTTTCCCAGGTCTGGCACTGCCAATCTGCTGTTTTAGCAGTTCCTGTAGGAAGTGGTCTCCTTGCACATGTGTTTTAATTTCAGTGTTTGAGACCATTGCCTACTTAGAAGAAGATACTGGTCCTTCTTGGCTCCTGGATCCTGTTCTCATGCATGCCTATGACTAAATGAGACTTTGGGTATTCACTAAACTTATTTTTGCTACAGTTTACCTCATATTTACCTTCCTACACATACATATAAATCACTTAAAAATGAATAGCTGATCTAAAGTCTTCCTAGGAAAGGCATTACAGTATGTGCAATGAACCAAATTGTCTCTTCAAACACTTATGAAAATTTGGCTCCATAAGAAGAGTTATCGCAGAAACCCCCAAAATACATTTCCCTACACTCACCACGCCACAGTATGTGATGTGCCACAGCCATTTCCTCTTTCTGAAGATGTGCATAATTGTGGTATCTTAGATAATGCAGTGAGCACGGAGAAATGGTAGCTTTTGAAATGGAAAAATGATAGTTTGCACAGTAATTGCAAGCTATCATAAATGTCAGTGTTACTTAACCACAAGACAGAACAAAGGCTGGCCCCAGTTTGAGGCAATTAAACTCCCCAGCAATCAAAACAAAAATAAAAAGCCTTTGTCACAAATGTACTTTTTTGTTTTTACTGGAAATCGTGAAGCAGCTCAGCCTCAAGGAATCAGATATTGAGCCAAACTACAGGTCTCCTGTCCGCAAAGACTCTGGTCTGTGCCCTTTGTGCTTTCTCTGGACAGCTGGCAATTTCTGAGAAGGATAGGCGGGGGGGGGGAGGGGGGGGAGTGGAGAGGAATGGGCACCAACTCGAAATTTTCTTTCCAAGAGTAGCAGCCGGCAGCCAGGTCAAAGGGAGGCAGGCATTGCTTTACAGAGACCTGGAGCCATTACAGAGTTCGTCTGGCATTTAAGATATGATCTCATCTCCACTGATGGGCACTTTGTTTATGGAATCAAATCCATAACAACTAATGAACAGATTGATTTGGCACATAAAGTCGCACTTCATTATTTCTCCAAAATCTGGAGTTATAGTTACTTATATTCAGTATGTGTAATAACTAATAAAGCAATTGAGTTAATGCAACCTGAAGGCTAAAAGAATACTCTTACAGTACTGTGATGGGTCAGTTGCCTCCTTCAAGCAGCATTATTCCCTCTTTAGCAATATTATTCCCTCCTTCACATCCCCATCCCATTTTCTTTAAACCAATTACCCCTGTGCCCATTCCTCCAATTTATTTTGGAGGTGCCTAGGCTGGGGGGAGGGAGGGGGGAAGGGAGAGAAAAACAGAAAGTATTTTAAATTGAAAAAATCTTTAGACAACTTGAATACATTTTTAACAAAGAAAGCTTGAGGCAGTGTGAAAAACTCTTTACATATTATCCTTTTATAAGAACTTTTCTCCCCTGGCTAGTTCACTGTTATTATTCAAAAAAATGAGTTCTAGCTCCTTACTCTTTTTCCCCCTTCTCCTCTCCTTTCTGACACACTGTATTTGCTTTCGAAAGGAATTGGGAATTTTGAGCCTTTTCCGTACCCGGTGTGCTAGCTGTTACAGAGGCCTTTCATTAGGAGATTACATAAATGGTACTTGAAGCAATAATGGTTCAAAACAATATTCTAAAGGAACAATATATTCATGCGATAAGAATTGCCTCATTTATTTTCCATAGAAATAGATCTGATTAAATTAATGTTTCTATTTTCAAAGCCTATTAAACGGTAGTCTGCCTTTGGCAAATGGTACAGAGATTCACCGTGCTAAACAATGTTTTTGGTTTGTTTATAATAAGTTTTATTTACTATTATTTTGTGACATAGCTTCTTGTGCTCAGGTTTTGACAATGGCAAATAAAATTCTGCTGAAAATAGAAACAAATAACAAGATTGACACAAATAATTCCATCTTCCTAGCTGTGCCCAAAAAAATTTTTGAGAGAAAAGCTGAAATTATCTCATACAACGTACCATTAGGTGTAAGAGCTGCCAACCAGGACCACAAAGACAGAAATCATGAAGGAGAACTCAAGGTACAGGGAACCTGATTAATTCCAAACTATTCTCCTGTCTGTCCTTTAGGCAAAATTGCCAGCCTCTCCATGGAAATAGCTCCAAAATCTGCCACCAGGTATTTGCGAAATAACTTCACTCTAGGAAAATGCACGTTTTATAAGCACCTTGTTTAGACAGTGTGTTTATCCATGGAAACCCCCAAGAAACTAAGGGAAGAAAAAGAACATTCTTAAATCAAACCATATTATCTGGATCACGTCCTGTCACAAGGTCATTTTTCTGCACATGGCGATTTTTGATGAGAGATAGAACGACAGAGCACTGGTCCCTGAGCTCTGGCACTGCTCTTGAGCACTACAGGGTAGGTACCTGCCATTCCCATTAAAAGCTACAATTAAAAGAGACAAAAAAAAGTGTTTACCTTATGCAGTTTATGAGTAGGATCAGTTTTAGAAAGGTATTTATAGGAGTCTGAAGTCCTACTGTTTCTTCCACCTCTAGAACAGGGCTTTTGGTTTTCTTTTTTGGTCTTAAAATAATTTCCTAAAGACAATTGAATTAAGGTACTTTGCAAAGAAAGTAAACTCTTCTCTTTTATTAGTACAGTAACAAAGTACACAATCCTTAGCACCCAGAGAGCATCCTTACACCTTTGGCTTTAGTTTGGACAAGGAATTGTGCTGTAATGATAGTCTCCAATGTGACAACCAGCGTGTTTCTGTCAATCTTCATTGAACCTCATCTGGATTGTTGTCATGCTCAGATCAGCACCAAAATTAAGATGGTGGTTCAATTTCCACCCATCATCATGAAGGGAGTATGGAGGATCCAGAAGCATTAGAAAATTAAATGATCAGATTGAGACAGAAGTGACATCTCTGTCCTCCCTATTTTGCATATTTGTCCTATTTTTGTTTAAAAACAAAATGTAGCAGTGGCACGTTCACAACTACGACCAAACTCTGTTGCTGTTTTTGTAATTTATTATGAACAAGCAACACTAACAGGCTGGCAAAGGGCCTCATAGTAGTCCTGGCAATTTACAGCATATCCTCTCTCTGCTTTCACATCCGTACAAAACAATCACCATGACGCTCAGATCAAAACAAAGACTCTATTTTTGTCACACTGCTGCCCTTCAACACCAACAAGACACTTACCAGTACTACAATTTACTGTTACATCATTTTGGACCTGTTCATAGAACCCAGGCCTATTTCATTGTTGACCTTTCTGCAATATGCATTGGGTCCTTCAGGATATTATGAAAATAATTGTATAAATCCTAACTTTTGCTAGAGCTGAACAGATTCGGTGTGAGATAATCTTCACTGTACACAGCTATTCTGAAGGTCTCAATGGGAAGTTGTACACTTTTTTGGATTACCAGATAGTGGGGGCTTGGGAGCATTTTAGAGACAGAAAGGGAAAGCAGATTTGGGGGGGCTTAGAGAAAGGAAGTGGGGGAGAAGACAGATTTATACACTCAGGAGAAGAATACTAACTCCAAAGTACTTACTAAGGAATTTACAGCATCTGCTGTTCAACTGAAACAAGCTCTCACAGGTATTGGCTGTATTAATCCCAACGCACGCTTGGGAACACATTTTCCACTCACATGGTAATTATGAGCCAAACTTCTTTTTTTTTTTTTATTAAACTCCATTCCCCCCCAAAAAACAGCAAACATGCACACCTATGTCTAGTTGAGCAGAACGAAGAAAATCAAAAAGTTACCCCACCTTCCAAAGCATAGAAAACCAACCTCTAAGTGAGAATCAACACAAATTTGCATCCCTAGCTATAGAACCTCAGTTGCAGCTTTTAAGTGCAAATGTAGGTTTGCACATGTAGCATGTAATCACAACCACACATCGACAGTTTAACTTTCAAAGTTAAACAGATTCAGGAGGTGCAAAATTTTCTCTCCAAATTCCTCATTTCAGAGCCAGTTAATTGCTTCTCCATTTGTAGAGGACAACAAAACAGCAATAAAAGCTTAGAGGACACTTTACCATGAAGCATATTTAAGATTTATTCCAGTTTCAGAGACATTATTAATTTCAAAATGATACTTTGGATTAAAAAAGCAGTGATTTACATTTCTTTGCCAAATCACCTGATGTTGATTGTCCAGCCAGTTGGGGTTTGGTTTTGTTTGTTTGTTTTCTTGTGGTAACTAATTCCTCAGCATTCCTACTTCTTTGCACAAGTGGTACCTCTGCAGCAAGGCACTCAGGACCATCATATTTAGTGACTGCTGTGAGTGCCCACCAACATCACTTTCCTGAGGAACACAGCTAGGGGAGGGAAATGCAGTATTAAAGTTACTAAACCAGTTAATCCCCAACACATGGAACAGAGAAAGGCAATTCTCTGGCCAGGAAAGCTCTCTCACAACTGATTGTAGAAACCCTAATTTGAACGATGAGAGTAAGGCAGTGTTCCAGCCAAGAAAGTTGCAAATATTTTAAATGAGATAATTTGAGGATGCTGATGTTTTACATCTGGTCCTCCAGGGTATTTTTGTAATGTCCAAGATAAGGCCCTAAATCCAGATTTAGATCATTAATTGCTAAGAAGGAGACCTATATTTTTACTAATTCATATATGGAGACTATAAGTAGTAAAATCGCTATATCTAGGACAAAATTCTGCAACAGACTCACTGTATGTAAAATACGCTGTATCGTGCTACATCTTGCTCTAGGACAGAGACTGTCACAGAAGACTCTAAGTAAAATAAAGGTTAGAGAAAAGTTTGAGTTCATAAATCACAATTTGTTTAAACATTAACACAGTTCAGTTGCACAGTTTCAGTACTCTTGGAGCATACTGAATAAACTGTCTGCAAAGCCTCAGACAGGTGCCTTGTACCAACACAAGGGAACATTGCATTTTCCTAACTAGTAGCTGTGTTCACATCCATGGGGAGCGACATGGACCAAATTTTATCAAAGATAAAGTTTGAACTATCTTTTGAATTGTGTGTTGCCTGTTTGCCAAATATAACAGCAAGGAATTACACCAAATCTACCAATTACTTGACTTCTTTCCCATGATGGGATCTAAACATAAAAGAATCTTCTTTATTTCTCTAGCTTTATTTGCAAGTAATACATGCTGAAAGATATCTATTGTTTACACATTTTACAGGCTGATTATCTGTCACTGTTTCTGTATATAACTTTGTACAGTCATACACTTAAATATACACTTTTATTTAAATAAATTCAATCCTAGATCTCTTGAAAATGAAGCTATGCATATTTCTTTTTTTATAAGAAGTTTTGGCTCATTACCCCAGCTGTGCTTCCCACCTGGGCAGTGGCTTGAACAGACAGTTATTCTGTGGGCTCCAGCTCCATTAACTTGAAAAGCCACGAATTTGAGCCATGGTTGAGAAAGTCAATTATTCAAAGCTGTGCAGCTTAATGGCCACAGAATACTTTGCTTAGGGTGCAGTTTTGCCATGACCAGAAGTTTTGGTGGTGGGTTTTTTCCTAATGATTAGGTAGCCCCTTTTTGTAGGGTTTTTCTGGGGGTTGGGGGTTTTTTTTTGGGGGGGGGGGGGGGGGAGGAGGAGGAGGGGGAGCAGGGGAGTTTGAAGTGGACCAAAAACAACCCCCACTACTAAATATCAGATTCACCAATCTATGCAAGTCACAGCCTTAGCAACACATCCATAAGATACATCCAACAAAAACTTCAACACAAAATCTAGAAAACTGAACCAACAAAACCAGAACCATTTCTTTGCCATTAGGGATGTTCACTGCAGAGCAGGGCCAAGTGCAGGGTTCTGGATTTGAAGTTTTCAAGGCCGTTCCTGACACACTGAAAGATACTTGCATAGAAGACAGGCATGTATCTGTCACACACATGCAGTTTCAAAGCTCAGTCAGACTGATGGACAGTATATTGGAGACTTAACTAGATTTAAATATCTTGAAATCATTCTCATAGGTATCTATTTCAGTTACTGCAAACACTTAGTTTAGAGCATAAATTAGGGCGCTAACAAAGAGGGATTTTGGCCCCGAGCCTCCAGCCTATGCACATCACAAGGCAAGGACAAAATAAATGCCCAGAGAAACAAGAGACAAGCTACCCTCCCCACTTCTGCAGCCAGTGAGGTGAAAAGCTGATCTCCAGGGTAAAGCTAGAGCAGCCTCCTGTAACGCGCACTAAGCAGCTTGCTGTCCCTTAGCCTCTGTTGGCAAAGGCTCTTGCAGTACAGCAGTGACTCAGAAGAAGTTTGAAGAGCTCATGGGGATTGCCCATGGGGAGGAGAGAGCCCATGGGGTATTGCTGCACTGCTGTGGAAATACCTCCAAACAATATTGAGCAAGAAGACACCCAGCTGCCCTGAGAGCTGAGCAGCCAGTGCCCTCAAGAGCATCACAAAGGGGCCTTACTTCACATGAGAAGAGGGGCTGGTTTCATACAGTTTCACTGCAGAGCCTGCAATGAAAGATGATGGTGCACCATCATCATCTAGCTCTACATATGGGCTTGGTTTCAGCTTAAAAAAAAGAACACCACAGCATCAAATCCACAGAAGCAACCATACTTACACAACCTCCAGATTCATAGAAAAAAGCCATGGCCTTCCTCTCATATGCTGAAGCTGCCACCTTCTTTTTCTGTCTCAAATTGCTCTCCACTGTGGTGGTTGGTCAGTGACATGCACTGATTTCATGTTTGTCAAACATCATTTAAAAACAGCGCTCCATAAGCTGCTGAATTCAAGCACCAGCTTCTGCATGAAAGGCATAAAAAACTGAGTACCCCCCTCAACACCCACGCTCCTTCAATACCTTCCAAGCTTATTAGTGTAAATCTAACCCACCTGTGCAAGCTGGTAGAGAAGCACAGGCTGTGCTTCTCAGCACAAAACAGCAGTGGAAGGGGAGCAATAAACAAACACAACAGAAGCTAGGACAGAGAAAATTGTCCTGCTTGCACTCAAGTCAATGGCAAAAGTCCTAACAAGAAGCAGTCTTGCGCCCTGCATCAGCAGCCCAGAGCTCAGTGCAATAATCTTACTTTCCCCGTGCCTTCCTGTGCAGCTTGCTAAAGAAAAGAAATTCCCAGTGCGTTCCTTACACAGCGTATCCCTTATCTTCTTACTGGAAACACAATAAAATTCATTGAGGCCAGATCCTGTGCTGTAACACTGATCGTATTTCAGTATAACTGATAAATAAAGAAAAGTCTTACATAACAGTCTTCATTCAAGACACTTAAATCTGCAGCTTCAAATCCACTTTATGTACTTTCAGTCACATAAAACACTTTCCCGAAAAGAAAAGCGAGGGTGGTAGAAAAAGGCAGTGTATTCTACTGGCCTATTTAACAAATGAAACATTTACTTTCTGTTGGGTGTAAAGTGACAGCCAACTTATTAGAGCTGACACTGATCCTCCCGACAGGATTTCAGTGAGCGAGTCGCACAGGTGAAGGTCAAAGCAGCAAAGGAATTAAATGAAGAGAGGAAGGAAGCAGCTTCCTCTTAAGGACAGAAATTAGCTAACAAAAAAGCTATTCCTAATGCGGCCCTCACTGGTTGGAAATACCGCACTTGCAAAATGCTCTGTTCTCGAGAAATGCTTCCAAGACACTTTTTGAATTTCAGTTTTTTATACCTGGTCACCAGCTCCATGTACTGCAGGCATGACCCCGGTGCAGGTCTCGCCTGCAGTAAGGACTCCATGAACATAGTTTGTGCCATGTCACTGCCTGACTTACGCAGTATCAAAGGCAACATATGTAATATTCCTACTTATGAATCATACATCACTTCTGACATATGTGAGAAGGATAATTAACATGGGATGATCCACTTTTTGAAATGAATAATAAGACAAACACTACCGTACTGTCTCAGTGAGTTTTAACTCCCCCGCCAGGCACGAACAGCTGGCTGCAGACAGCTGAACGAGCTGTCTGGCTGCCCTCGGCAGACCTTCGACATCCCAGAGGAATTAAGAGTTTAGCCAAGAGATGATCAGTTTTTGCCAAGGTTTGTTTAGCACTCCTGCTTTTGCCTCCCCGGGTCCAGCCTGGGCCACGGCTTCCCTGCAGCACCGGGACCTCGGCAGCCGCTGCCCCACAGCAAAAGCTGGAGAAGGAAGTTTGCATCCTCACGAGGGGAGACACAGAGCTGGTGACAGAGGGTGTACGTCTGGTGCATGGCTCTGGAAAAAAATGGGGATTTGAGCCCTGGCAGTGTAGGAAGCCCTGCCTCAGGCAAGGTGCACCGTCTTGTTGTGGCAAACCCCTAAGAGGAGATGGAGCCCATGCTGCCCGGATCGTCTGATTTTTGTTCCTTTTCATGTTTGCTCTGCTGAAATTACAGCAGTGAAAATAAAGCCACACATTTTTATTAACTCTAACTCCACTGCACTGAGAAGAGCAGCATAGCTGTGTCCCAGCTAATGCACATAGTCAAATCAAGGACATGGGTGCCAGTGCACATGCACGCAACCTGGGCGGCTTGGCAGGCTGGCACAGGCAATGCAAGACAGCTCTCGGCCACCTCGCGCTGTGCCCCAACTCCATGGCAAGCCAGGTTTGACTTCCAAAATTTGTGGCTGCTTCAACTGGGCAAATACGAAATGACTTTGGTGTGAGCTATGCCTCAGGAGCCCCCACGGCCCGCGCGTTTGTTATACCTTTCACATGTTAAGAGAGCAGAAGAGCAGCTGAAAGCGCTAAGCCCAACCTTGGCCAGCACAGTCCCCTCTGGAAACTTCTTACTCTGAATATTTCAGCTCCCTTCCAGCACTGGTTTTAACCTCTTCCTGGCCAAGAACCCAAAAAGCATCAGTGAGTGGCTTCTGGCTATCAATCAGTGTGTCCTGGTTTCAGCTGGGATAGAGTTAATTTTCTTCCTAGTAGCTGGTATAGTGCTGTGTTTTGGATTTAGTAGGAAAATGATGTTGATAACACACTGATGTTTTTAGTTGTTGCTAAGTAGTGTTTATACTAAGTCAAGGACTTTTCAGCTTCTCATGCCCTGCCAGTGAGAAGGCTGGAGCGGCGCAAGAAGTTGGGAGGGGACGCAGCCAGGACAGCTGACCCAAACTGGCCAGAGGAATATTCCATACCATATGACATCATGTCCAGTATATAAACTGGGGGGAGTTGGCCAGGAGGGGTGGATTGCTGCTTGGGGACTGGCTGAGCATCAGTCAGTGGGTGGTGAGCAATTGCATTGTGCATCACTCGTCTTTCTTGGGTTATATTTCACTCTCTTTTTGTTATCTTCCTTTTCATTACTATTGTTATATTTTATTTTTTATTTCAATTTTTAAACTGTTCTTACCTCAAGCCACGAGTTTTACTTGTTTTCAATTATTCTCCCCATACCACTGGGGGAGAGGGGAGGAGTGAGTGAGTGGCTGCATGGTGCTTAGTTGCTGGCTGGGGATAAACCATGACACCTGGCCAGAGACAAATTAACGTCACTCCACTGACTACATTAGGGCTCTGCCAGGGTACACAGCCTGGGGATATGAGCCTATAAAAACAGCATAATTTCTCTAGAAGTAGCTTTTCACTGGTGTCTGTTAGGTCTGACCAAAAAATTTTCTCGGTAACTCTGATTTATTGCAATTTGGATGAGTTGGTATTCTGGTTTCACAAATGATCAGGTGCGGCTCCATGTGAGAGAGCAATCAGGACCATAGAAACCAGATGGTTGTCACTTGATCTAACTGGACAAAGGTCCAAAAAATGAGCATGCCTGAGAACAAATTTTCGATTCCTGAAATGCATCAGGCAAGAAATTTGGTCTATTGAATACTGTGGTCACTTTTCAAAGCTAGGCATGGCATATAGAGTGGTATTTGACCCTTTTCCTCCTAAACACAAAGAGAATGAAGTGAAATGGGTTATTACCTGGTTCCTCTGCAATCGGGGGGAAATTATGCCCATTTAGGCCACCAGACATGGCACCGGTGGCCCTGCGTCCCCACAGGAGCTCACACAGGAATGGTTCCCAACCGTTTCCGGCTGTGCCGCATGTTTTTCCCATTTGACAGGAGAGCTGGACAGGTTTACTTTCACAAAATGTTCTAAATTTGCTAGATGAATGAGTGACACAGATCAGGTGTATTATTCCCATGTGTCACAACCTTCCCAGCAAAACAGGAGTCAGAAATCCAACTTTCCGATTCTCAGTCCTCCTTCAAACCACTCCTAGTAGATTTGAGTTGGTTTGCCAGACTATTAGTTTTTTGTTTGGCAACACCTCTTTATTATGCTAACAAGATCAATACAGGAGTGCCTGGATGTCAAAGGTACACTCAGAAATATGCACATAAGAAAGACAAGATCTGAGAAGTTTGGCTTAGCCATAAAGTTTTGCAGAGTCCCAGATCTTCTCATCCGATCTACTCCAGTTTCAATCAACAGTTTCAATCCTGACGCTTTGGTTAATATCCTGAGCTTGAGCACGTCTCCGTGGAAGACCCGGAGGAATAGGTATATGTAATCAAATACATTTCTTGGCTCTACACAATTTCTATGAAATACTGAAGAAAGCCACTTGCATACTATTCACACTTAATACAGAGCACCTACTCAAATAAACATGCTGAGGTAGAAATGAACTAATAACTAGCTCTAATCTCTCTTAAAGGTCACAAGCCTGCTAAAATGTTTTCAATGCATTTTCAAGTATGAGCCTACCAAAAACCTGTGGATCTCTTTCCTTCTGCTGGGTTCCCAGCACGAGGTGCTTTCCCTCCCTGCAGAGCTTCACCTGCAGAAGTTCAGGCCTTCCCAGGGCTTTTTCTTTGGACTCTGACGTCTGCAGAGTGAGCGTCTTTCACCAGACGATCTGCTCCCTGCTACCTCCCACCCCATCAACATCTCCAGACAGAGAGTTAGAGTCCAGAAAACACAGAGGGGATAGCAGGGAAACAGCTGAGCCACTTGACTTGCAACTAAGCACAATCCGTTTAGAAGTCCAATTAGAAAAGTTACGGTTAATCGCTGCTCAGGAGGGAGGGAGGGAGAAGCAAAGAAGAAATCTTCTTGCTTAAGAGATAAGGACAACAGTATCTAATCCCAGCTGAAGCTTTTCCCTTTGTGCCTAAGAAATGTTCACTCCGTTGGGTCCTCTGTGCAGCTTTCCCAAACCAATCTAGCTTTCTTCTGATGACCTACATTATTCAAAGAGACTCTTCCAGAATCAGGAAGAGAGCACGGGTACTGATCCTCTGAATTTCCTTTTAGACAGCATTGCCACCTTTGACACTCTCAGGGACCCCTATATGAAGGGCTACGAGACCCCCTACACCACAAGGCATTTCCAGATGGACCAGTGCCACCCATTTTATGGCCCATTAAGACCAGATAGCCACCTGGGGAGATGACTGAAGATTAAAGAATGGAGTTAATTGGGCCAGGTACAGAGGAGGCGAAAGAAAGTTGGCACACGGTCGCTCACGCTACTCTAGCTGATTACACTGGTAGTAAACCTTGCACTCTGAGACCACATTTGCTTTCCAGGCCCAAGAAAAATATGTGCTTCCTCCTGTGTTCATTAAGTTGGTATGAAGACTGGTACGCAACTCCTGCAAAAAAAAAAAAAAGAGCTTTCCATGGCTGTGCCATCCTGTGTGTGCCTCTCCAGCAACTTGCTTCAAGCCCATTTTATTTCCTCCTTCATCACCAGAGCTTTCTGCCAGAAATGACACATTAAGTATTTGGCGTTCAAAAAAATAAAAAAAAAAACAGGTGAATGGGGAAAAAAAGCATCTGCACACAGAGTGATGGTTGTAAAGAGAGCAAGAGCAATGTCAGTGCCCTTTGGAAAAGAAATTTACATAGGCCAAAGAACAACTGCCAATAAATACTAATATCCTTTATTAGACATTGCATGTCTTAACCCCATTTCCCTTAACGCTTTAGTACACATTTTACCTCATACGACACTTACAGAGATTTAAAGCCACCTCAAAGAGTACAAGAGTGTATAAAAGAAGAAAAGAAACATTTTTATTTCCTCTTTACGAAAGAGGAGTAAACAAACTAGTGAGGAGAGTAAAGTGTTAAAAATGTATAATCTATTTTTCAGTCTTCCAAGTATCCTCCCTACATACAGTCATGTAGACCTAACAAATCCATAAAGCATTTCATTTTTGTCTCCTCCTACAGGTGCAGCACAATTTCAACCTCCAACACAGTGTACAGGTTTCTCGGTGAGATTTTCAGCAAACAAATTAAAACCAAACTGTCCAAGGACTGGAGTCCTGCAACATGAAACTGCAAAGATTTTTGAAGTGAATATTATACTCCTATGTCAACCAATTCCAGTGAGACCCATCACACATATTTACCTGAACACATAAATCTTTAAAATATGAAACCCCAGATATGGTTAATTTTACCCGATGTATTTATATTATGAAAATTAAAATAGATTTTATGTTATTCCAGCATCTATCAGCCTTGACTTCATGCTTCATTTAGTTAAAGAGAGGAGGGAAAGAAAAAGCAGTGAATAAAAAGGTTTTCATGAAAATGGCCCTATTTTAGGAGGAACCTGGTACAACTGTCTTTACACTGCCAACACACTTCCACACCCCATCTGCACATAAATCACTTTAAACAAAAAGCATAGATATACCATTACAGCTTTTTTAGTCCATCTGTAGAAACTGCCACATATGCAACTGAGAAAAAGTATCTAACCCATTAATAGCTTTCCCTTTCCAAGAGGAAATATTTGCATCTGTGTAAGCAAGTTTTAGAAATACAGAAATAAGTGCCTAACGGCTGAGCTATGTTCGCTTTCCACTGACTTCAGAGATAGGACCATTCACATAAAATGAAGATATGGTTCAAAAGAAAGCAGCGATACAAAAATATACGCTAAGATACAGAACCACAAGTCTTGAACAGCAGAAGAAACCATTCTGAAAAGCTCTGTTATCGCATACACATTCACCTCGTTTTTTTACATTCAAAGCATATGAAAGTTCCAGTCCAAAATGCATTGACAGAAAAAGTTGCTCAACTGCCTAAACATCACATTTAACACACTCACTGCTCTTACAGAGTGTCGGTATGGATTTAATCTCACTGACAGCTCAGAACACTATGGACAAATACTATCACCCAATAATAATTACCATTTGTTCTTATTTTCCTTCTGTATATACCCACAAATATGCTTTTTCTGCTTTTTCAACTGAAGCGGCCAATTACCTGCTGTGCTTTGTAAGCTCCGATCCACACTTCCCAGGAAACGGATAACGTGCCGTGCAGCACAGTGGGGAGAGTTCACTCGGATGCAAAATAATTCTGAACTAACTCAAGTAAAGTCTCTCCGCTGCATTTGCAGGCTGAGCTATGTGTTAACCGTATTTATTCACCACTGAAAGACTATACTTTACAGTTATAACCCTGGCGAATACTGAGCATTTAAATAACTCTACTTTTGCTTAGCCGCACAAAGGGGTTTTATTCTTCTACCACAGCTGTACACAAAAGAATAGAGTGCCATTTCAAATCAAAACTCCTGAAGTTACTACTTACCAGCTTGTGATTATATATTCAGTAAGCCTGATGAGCTGAAAAGATTTTGTTGCAGAAGACAGAAGTTACAAAAAAGCAGGCAAAGTTAACAAAAATTAAGGGAAACTAGCATAAATCCTCTCTTCATTCATCTACTTAAATGTCTCTGAAGACTAAAAAGAACCTTAAAGAAAGTGCTCTCAGCAAAGACTACATCCTCTTGTCAGTCAAACCCTGCATAGTTTCAGCTAGGCATCCGTCCAAAAAGACATGGAATTATTCTATTTTTGTCTCCCAATGCAAGTGGAAACATTTTTACAGATTTGTGGTGAGGATTTCAATTTTTTGTAGTGGTCAGCTAGTAGAGGAATGTAATTAAAGACCCTGCAAAATGTAAGACTGTCCACAAAGGAAGAACTGGATAAATTTGGAGATAAATAACAATTCCATTACAATGCAGTCTGATATAGAAGCACAATAAAAACTTTCAATGAGGTTAAAAATCCAGATGTGGTTTACTGGAAGAATGCTGTTAAAAACTTTTCTTTTAAACAGCATTGCTGCCAGGAGTAGTGGGACAACAACACATTTTCAACAAATGTAGGCTTGTCTTTTTTAATGAAATAATTTTAGTAAAAAAAATATTGATGATTTTACATGGAAAGCTAAACATTTGTTTTACCACCCATGTTATGTCTGGTATGTTACTGTTTTTATTCAACACAGGTGTTTCTCTAGAAGTACTTCACATTTTGCCTATTGCTGACTTATAAAATAAACCTAAACCTCTGACTTTGTAAAGTATGAAAATACCTTGGAAATTATATGTTTCACTTCTGTTGCATTTAATTTTTACTCTTATTATATCAATAAGAAAGTATGGTCATTTCCTGTGTACATTCGGTCTGGAAGCTGACACTGAAACTCAGTGTACATCTTTACTGATCCCTCGAGCTCTCCAGATAGAAGACTTTCCTCACAAGAGAAGCTTTTAGTTCAATTCCCCAAAACTCTGTCATCATCGAGGAGGCTGAACTTTTGTCCCCGCTGCCTTCTCCTCTCTGCTCCAACTTCCTCACCCATTGCCCCTTTCACGCTTGCTTGTTATTCTGCTCCCGTCAATCCCCCTTTAATGTCCTCCATTGCTGCCCTTTTCCATTACGCACTGATACCTCTTTTTAGTCCTCTTCATAGCTCTAAGTCCCTGTCTCCTGGTCCTGCTCGCCAAGTGAACACCCTACCCTGCCTGTCAGTCTTAGGGCTTCTCCAGCCACCGCTGCCTGCTGGGCTACCTTCCAAGCTACTCCTTAAGTGTAGAAAGCTCTCTCCTGAATTAGTCCATCAAGTAAGCTGGTCCTGGCTGTCATCATCCCTCAGGTCAAAGCCTTCATCCAGATGCGCTAGAAGACATTAGTCAACTGTAACAGTAAGTTGGAGGGTTGTGAGGAACAAACAGTGCCTTTTTTAACAGAGAGGAAAAGAAGCACTCGCTGTCCCCCTGTTCCCCGGTTCTCCAGACTTATACATTGCTTTTTTGCTCTGATGTTTCAAGTTTCCTTACAGTATGAATGTCCTTGGGGTAGGAAATATCTCTTACTACATTTTGAATTAGTCTCTAGTATAACAGGATCCAGTCTTTTTACACTGCTGGGTATTATCGCAAAGCAAGCAAGAAATAAGCTCTTTCTTTAATATCTTGCTACTTATTATCTTCTTCCTCAAATCACAGCTCTTGCGAGATGTAGCTTCAACTGAATGAAGAGATTCATTTTAATTTTAGGGATGAAAAAGGGAGAGAAAAAAAACTCTGTGTGGATAGGTGCACATTGTAGATGGGTGCACACACATTACCAGAAAAGACTACAGGCTAGTAAAGCTTCAGCAGAACAAGAAACTTGCTTCCCATTGAAACATCTCAAGCCCGTTACTGTGCAGGTTTCCCTAACCAGGAACATGACATGCTATCATCCCATCCTTTATTTCTCATGTTTGCTAAGAGTGGGCCAAGAAAATGTGAAGGAGAGGAGCACAAGCTGGGGCACAGGGGTGGGTGCAGAACGGGAAAAGGAAGCCCTAACTGCTAAGGTGCAGCTCTGCTTAGATCACATTGCAGGATAAAGATGTCAGGATTATCTTTATTGAACTTGTCAGCCCTTTTCTCGCTGACATAGGAGTTGAATTTCTCCATTTAACCCTTAGTTACAAGGATCCCTGGTAATCCTTCACCCCCTGCCCTCACGATAGGTAGAGAAGCATTTTACCTCAGGTAGTGCCACAGGGGTACCCAGGAAACCATAAACTTTCTTCAGCATCATTTTTCACTCAGAGTTTCTGAATAATCACAGCTTCATCCACTCCCAGGTCCTACAAGCCTGCCTATATCTGCCCTGCCTAGTGCCTACTGATGGACTATTCCCATTTCTCTTCTCCTGAGGAGCCATTCGAGTCCAACCTTTATTTCAATCGCCTGGCACCCTCTTCCATGGTAAAACTGTGGCTGTTTTTACAGCTTGCCCCCTCCTGGGCAGCCTTTCTCACCAGTCCTTCTATGAGTGTTCTGGGCAGAGTGGCCCGGTCCTTGCACCCACCGCAGCTCCATCTGCACCTCTTGAGCCTGGTGCGACTGGGGAGAGGACTGCGCCTTCCAACCTGGGCCAGCAGAGAGGGTTTGATTTTTCTTGTGCCTGCTCAAATGCGGTGCCAGTTCATCTAAAGGACGAACAGTGCCTTTAGGATGAACAAAACACTATGATTTAGGGAGTTTGTCATTTACCAAAAGATCTGTGCATTTATGCGCTCAGCACAGCTCCCAAGTAATAAAAGACTCGGGGTGACATAATCTAGAAGCCAGGGCTCTCAAATCCTATCTTCCTCACAACAGTGAGTAGCCTGCCAGCATTTCCATGACTTCTCTCTGCAGTGGACAACCCAAAACTGACAACCGGCACCGATGCAGATTGTTGTTAAACTCCACTGCCAGGACCTAATATTGAATACAAATCCCAATCTTTCTGATATCCAAAATTTAGGAAAATAGTCAAGGTTTTGCACATACACCATTATTAATGTCTAATTAACATCACATTTCTTGCTGGCTGGCTATCAGCCACTATTACACCAGTATGACACTGACTTTTAAAATGGAGATACTTTATGGCACCTATTGCTTAACTGTCTTGTTCTAAAATTGCCTGATCTCCAAAATCCATCCATTTTAAGGAGTTCCTGAGAGGCAAAAAGCTCTGGATTAAGATTACTATTCCATTATTGGTCAGAGTGTTAATTTCCTTCCTGTGATACCAGGCTGCTTATCATTTTTGACAACACATTTAATTGCTGTTGCAACCCCCACAGCTTTTTCATAGGTGCTGTCAAGATTATTTTAATTAAAATAATATCTATACAGAGGTTAATGAAAACTGGGAAAATATTCCAGCAGGAGTTTGTCATCCGCCACTCTTCATTGGCGGGTTCGTAAGAAACCAAATTCCCACAGTCCTCACAACTCGTGGAGACCAAGTGGCACAGGGAAAACACCCCTGGACGGCTTCCACGGAGCTATGGCTCCAGCTCACCCACTTTGCCATGCAGATCCAGAGCCCTTTCCACAGAGTAACCGTCAGACAAAGTCCTTGGTATTCAGCCCATTCTTGTTATTCTCCTCAGAAATACTAATGACCATGGGGCATATAAAATTTCCCTCATTATGTCAAATGCTACTTTGATAGCACCATAGACATAACCTGGGATCACCTGTACTTTATCAAAGATAAGACAATTTAGTATCAAGAAATGCATTCCTTCTTATATGTTTTAAAAACAACTAAATGATACCACATGTGGGAATCCAATGCTTCCAACAGTAAATGCACTCAGACAGACATACCCGCTACAACTTTTTTTAAAGCAATCTAGTCTCTGCTTTAAATAAATCCTGCATATAATTAGACAAATCGATATCTATTGAACAGTATTTTTCTTTTTTCAGTTAGCAACCCTCATTTAGTACTAAACCATATCTCTGCAAACTGTTAATCTAGTAAATTACAGGCTTTCAGTCAAACCAGCTGAGTTTGTTTCTGTGTATGGTTACAGTCCTCAAACTTTCCAGGCTGTTTCAGTAAAGCTTCTTGCACTGACACTCAGGAGTATATAGCTCACTCATTAGTAATGCTTCCTCCATTTTAAATACGATTTACTCGATACTTATGTATCTTTCTTTGTGTGTAGGTGACAACAGGCACATCAGTCGCCTTCTGCAATGCAAAGCAATGCCTTTGGAGCCACTTGGCTATAACTTCAGGCTCCTCTTCTAGCTCAGCTACTTGGTTTTTCTGTGCTCTCACCTTCTGTCCCATGATCAAATCACCACTACCAGTTGCTTTACATTTGAAAAAATGGTCACCTCCCCAGATGGCCCTCCTCTGTGCTGTGAATGCACACCCCTACCCATCGAAGAGAAACTGCAAAGTCTGTATCTCTGTACGAGCAGCAGAACTAGCAAAGGTTTTTTTCCTATAGATTTCCATGCTGTTTATTATACTTCCTAATCTCAGTTCCTCACCATGTCCCATATTACACCCATTATGGCTCCCCTGCTTCCTTCCGATAGACCCCTCGAGCTCATCTCCAGATCACAGTGACTGGCAGTTTCTGTAAAAGACATCAGCTAATTCCTCACCTTTCCCTTAGTAGGAAACCACCTGGATGCTGATTTTGATAAAACTTGTAGGAACTTAGTATCTATGAGATGTCAGGATTTTACAGACTTTCCTAATGACATAGCTGTCAGACGTGTCCTACTCCTACCTGTGAAGTGACCATCCCAATGTGAGTACGACTGACAAAACCCCATACTCCATTCTGGAAAGCAGAGCTCTGAATGTCGCGGCATAACACAGTACAGCTGGTTGAAACTTCTTACAGGCTTACTATTGTGTTACGTACTGCTCATGTGAAAAACATGCAGTTGTTAAATAAAATATGTATTAGTACAAAAAAAAACCCTGGAAAACAAACTGGATTAAATCCCCTATGAGGTCGACATTTCTGCTCTTCATCAAGGGCAGACAGAAAACCAAGGGCCTACTGCAAATAAGGAAAAATCAGTAGGCACAGCCAGTAACAGAGATATTTTCATGGAAAGTTTGGCCAAATGGCTGGTTCACATTGCATCTCAACATGTCATATTCCCCTCGTCCTGCCTGCAAGCATGAGCGTTGTTCTGTTAGTGGGAACATTTTTTTAATGTAAAGTTGCCAAACATAAATCAGCCTTGAATAGGAATAATTAGAGCAAGTTAGAAGATTAAAACCATGGGAACAAACTGAAATATACAACAACTTTTCTGTAGCTGTGATTTTCTGCGGGGGAGGCAGAGGATTCTTGTTCTCTCTCATTCACTTTCCCTCAGAGCATTTTCTAGTAAAGGGACAGCATTGTCGCTCGCTCTCAGACTCAGATTTGCTCATGCCTTTTTTGTGACTGTGATGATGCCTCAAAGCCTTTTCTATTAGGCTTTCCCATTATAAACCTTCTTTAGCTCGTAACAGTTCAGACGCTTTCTGCTGTAAGGATAAAGGGGCTCTTCACTCCTCACACACTGCAGTGATTCTGATTACTGGGAGGATATTTGAAATGTAATATTGTGAGGAGAGGTGTAATTATGTCTGTATTTGAATGGAACTATTCTAAGAGGCTTTGCAAAGGCAGACTTTCATGGCTGCTATAGGTCCTTGGGGTCAAGTAGTTCATTAGGAAATAATCAGGACCTGAAAATGGTCTGGTTGTTTTTTGGATGCTTGGCAAATTCCACCACCTTCTCAGGAATCTGGTATTAATTGTTCTCATTGTAAGCACTCAGACTGGTCAGTATGCACTGGCATCGATACCAGCGCTCCTTAGCACCCCTAATGGTACCACCAACATGCTTTTTTTTTTCCTGGCTACTGGATGTGGTTGCATCCTGCAACTGCATTCACACAACAAAAAACTATCCTTTCTGCTGAGCCTGGATTCCCTTTTTTCTCTTTCTCATTTCATCCAATGCAAATTAAATAGCATCCCAAATTCTGTTCAGATTAGGGCACATTTCTTGCTCTGTACAGCTTATAGTCAGAACTGGCCTCCCAAAAACTTGGAAGGGGGAAGAAGCAGAATAATCTTCCCTCTTTGAATTTAAGATTTGGATTTTAGCCCTTTCCAGTTTATCTCTTCCTATTTTACTTTTTATATATTCTCACTTATGTGCGTTCTTAATCCCTGCTTAGCCTTGCTCTGTCTTGCCCTCACAGTAATGGGACTATTAGCAGTGCCTACAGTAAAGCACACACCGAAGTCCTTGCATGATTGCCACTTTAGTTTGCTCTTAATCTTCTGACTAGAAAACATGAGCTTCCTTTCTCCTTTTCTGCCTTCTTCATGTATTTATTCCAGCAACTTAATAATGTAAAATGTGTTGTACAAGCAATGGAGAAAGCCACCGCTGTGAGAGGAAATGCAGCTTTTCGCTTCTCAGACAGCCTTGCCTACCCCAACAGCTCTGAGGAGAAGGCCAGGTTTCTGCATGATCTTCCCACCCGTACAAGTACTGTGGCCCAAAGCAAGGAATTTAACAAGGGTTTTGCCAGGATAGCCCAAAGTCAGCTTTTCTGAAAAATCTTCCCATTTGGTCTTGTTTATGGCTGCAGCACTCAGCCTGGCTCCTTCGTCCTGGTGAGACCTGCTGGGTGCAGAGTTTGTTTGGAAATCCAGCCTGAGGAGTGATCAACCAGTTTTTAACATCTTCTTTTTTGGAAATACTACCAGTCAGACTTAAGTAGAGTATAACCCCCTCAACATATGTCTCAAGGGAGGAAGAGATCCGAATTTGGGCTTAAAACATCAAGGCCCCTTGGGAGCACAGGCTGCAGGCAGTGTCAGTCAAGCACAGGCTGAGAGGAGTGCCAGTAATCTCAAGGGCCATTCGTGTGGGATTTCCATGAGCTTGAGTTACAGTCTCTTGGGAACACATAACAATACACCCAAAGCAGCCTGGAGAAATGCTACATAACCTCTACCAAGGTCAGTTTTAATGCAGCAGTTGAATATCGTGGCTCTTGGTAACCACATCCAATCATGCAAGAATGCCAGAGCTGCTGGAGTCCTTCCACAAAAAACGGGTAGTGTCCACATTCAAATGTCCTCCATCACAAGAGAAAATTAAGGCCTTGCCATCCAAAAAAAATAAGCTGAATGGCTGAGCAGCTCATGTGCAGAAACATCTGGACTGGATAGGGAATAACACAGAGAAAACAGCCAGCAAGTATCAAAAGTTCAGAGAAGCAGTAACTAAACATCATCCTATTTCAGCCCTATAGACAAAGATATCACAAAAAATCAAGTAAAAAATCACAAGCCTGTTGTGCAGGAGAAGTCATGAGTGCATAACTTTTTAGAATAAATGGTTTCCCAGTGAAGCTCCCTATAAATTATGATCTCTTAGAAGTCAAGCTCAGAGAATAAAGTACCAAACCCCGGTACTGTAGGTAGCTCCAGTCATCAAGCAGGAAGGAGGAGGCCTGTGAGAGTGGCAAGACATAAATATGTATAATTTCAAGGAAACAACACTAGAACTTTTCCATGGCTCTGCGTAGCAACACGGTCTCACCAAACAGAGCTAGCAAAGGTGGCGTGCACATCTGCTATAGAAAATGCAAAGACAGCAGTCTTCTACCACATGAAGTTAATAATATTGTATCAAATCAAAACCTGCATTTTTAGGACTAACCATGTATCAGTCTTCTGCAAATGACTATCAGGAAGAAAAATGCCTTTAAGCAAAGAGTCACATACTCCGATAGCCGTATGCTTAGTAGCAAAAGCAAATAACCCTTTGGCTTCTTATGACTAAGTATCAGGTTATTTTGCTAAATTTTACTCTAGGATTACAAGGCATCCTAATAAGTTTTACTTTCCCTCTAATAAACAGGAAAAACACTGTAATAAATTGTAAATTATATTTCTGAAAAACATTGGAGGATTAAAAAATCAAATATTCTGTGACATTTGATGGCGAAGCAACATCTGTACCTTATTCTCAGGGCATTGCAAGTAGTACAACAGCTCTTAGCAGTAACAACCATCAGAAGGAAGCCAGACATCTAAAACGGGATATCAGATGAGTTAAATTAATCTGCATATTACTATATACCTGGATTTTATATTAATACAGTGTTAAAAAGATATTATTTAAGATACAAAGTCACATGCAGGGAAGCTTGAGTACTCCAGCTTTTCCTTGACTCATTATTGCACAATTCAAAGTGCTGCCCTTACTTATATGCTTATATTCTATTTTGTCTACAGGGTTCTGCTTCATTGAGTACACAGTACAGATGGCACTCAATGAACAGTATTTTATAACTTCTCAGCCCTCATGGTACTGCATGTTTCTCAAACCCTGTGGTATCACCCATTATTTCGCTCTTGGATTTTCTTATAGCACCCATCACTACCACATTCAAGCCCAGCACAAATCTGAAATGACAGCATGATTCTCCCTACCAGTGCTTCTCTGCCATGAGTGGATACCAGCAATCAGACTATTTTGCAGTAATTTTGAATGTTTTATTTCTTCCACCAAAGTTTTTAATGGGGTTTCAAAGAAACAACTTTCTTTCGGGAAGATGGGAGAGTTTGATTTCAAATTAATTCTATAGAGGGGTTTCTTACCTCCCCCAGCGTAATCTTTCTTCCAGGGCTGTACACTGATTCACTCACCACTGCTATCAGTAGGCTTTAGCAGAAACTCCCCCCCAGCACCATCCAAAAATAAACCTCCAAATATTTTTTATTTGAAAGGCAAGTTCAGCTTTATAGACACAGTTGGCCTCACGATTATAACTTTCTCTACCCCAGCTTCTCTGCCTGTTCTGGACGCCCTCCTTTACCTTCCCCACTCAGTACATTAACACATCACTGATCATTATTAAACCGTGACAGCAGTAGGAGTACCGTACCTCGAGATACCTACCTTTTTGATGAGGCTGTACAGTTCCTCAACTTCCAAAGGCCAGCTGGGAAAATGCTTCATGGGCTAAAATTACATTATTGGTACGCACTGATTTTTGGAACCAGCTCTGTGTTGATGTATTCTGTCTTCCTGTATTTATCTGTCACATTGATTAGGAGGCATCATCAGATTTGAGCCAGCAAGCCTGAAGATGTGCTTCTCTTTAAAGATGTGTAGAAGTCCATTGCTTTTCAGCAAAGCACTTGAAAGTGCTTTTAATTTTATGTCCGTGGCACTGGAGCATGCACTTAACTGGTTTTTTGGAATTAGATTGACTATCTCTAGATAAGTAATGGACAGCTACCAAACATGGTTGTTCCAGTTCATTTATACAAGGTATTCATTTCTGCAGATGCCTACCTGGGAAAACAGGTCAGGTATACGGCACAGGCAAGGCTGTGCCGTGCGCTGCTCTCGTCTTCAGGGGTGTTCACTATAGTAGCTCTCTCTGCATCATTCAGGACTGAATGAATAATTCAGTGGAGTTTCATTACTCCACCAGTCCTGTTTTGTTTACTGGTATATCATCCCATGGTTCAGCTTCAGGCATAAAACCTGTGGAAAATGTAGCAGTTCACAAAGGCTGGAAGGAATCTTTTCTTTGATGCTGGAGTCCTACAAACTCACGGTACCTTTGATTTTCTGTTTGAGAGAGAAAGTCAACTGACCAGAGAAACTCAGCATAAACGAATCAATATGTACATCTTGTCTCCTTTACAGACTGCGGCAAAGTTCAGTTCTCTCATCAGATCACTTTGAATTGAAAACAAAACACGCTGGAATTTGGGGAGGTCTTCCGAAGAGCAGCTCAGGATGCTCTGTTCCTCTTACACATTTAGGGTAAGCCCTGTGCACTTTATTCTTAAAATGCAAACAAAAAGAGGCTTGGTCTATACTGCAAAGAGTCTGCCAGTATCCCTCTCACACAGGTATTATACTAGTAGACACATGGACTGTAACATAAAACACAGCAGGATTTCGCTATCACAGAAATACTGTGTAGGGGCAAAGAAAAGTCACAAAATATTTTGACCAGACCACCTAGACACGTGAAACTCTGAAGTCTATGGTTATTCCACTTGATAGCAATGCCCATGAACTTACCTTTCACTTTTTCCATTAAAAGAATTATGAGTAGCTCTCTATTTTAATGGTTAATAATAGGAGCTCCTGCAGAACATAAACTTAATACTAAACTATTCTGGAATAAAAATGGGAAGCATATATTAACATCTTCATTTAGATCAATAGCTCTACAAATAATTGATTTTCCTTTAGACTATCTGCAAAACTGATAAAAATCCCGAAAGATGTTTCTGCTTTTCAGTCAATTCTCTTCAGAAGGAGAAGAAAATCAGTTTAAACTTGAGTAGCAAGTGCCATTTTATGCGAAAGCAACAGAAAGTTACTCTAAATGACTCACTCACACCTCTTGATAACTGAGTTATACCGGAGACTTTCTGTGTCTCCTATGCCCTCTAGCTTCTAGAAGATGTATTTACCAATCACTCTCTTAAGCACGTTTATATAGTTTTAATTTCTATGCAGTCACTAAAAAACTTACTAAAACAGAAAGTGAAATGCCTTCCTTTCTCTTCTTCCCAGATATAGTTTTTACCTGGGACTGAAACGAAGACATGAAAACGTTAGTCTAGATTCTCATTTACATTAAAGGCACTTCATACTTCTGTGGCCATATCAATGGGCCTTGTAGGTACACATTACATTGATATCAATGTAGAGTCCTCCGTGAGTGCTGTAAAGAAGCTTCAGCTCACCTGAGAAATGCCACCTGAATTCCAGGAACTGGATATACTGATCTTGAGGAAAAAAGTGAGTTGTGAGACATACGGGATATTACTTCTTAGTCTGACTTAATTACAAAGTTAAATAAGGTCATTAAACGGTATACAGCAAAAAGCACTTGATGTACAAATCGCAATATTTTCTAATCTGTACGCTGGAGGCTGTACTTTGTGAAGCCCCATCAGGTTGAATTTCTGACTAGAGAGTAAAACCTGGGGGGAAAAAAATGTGCCCATAAAAAAAGATAAGCCTGGTGTCCACAGCCAGAGATCCCACAGCCTGCAGGAGAAAGGGGGTTTCTTGCACAGTTTAGGAGGGTTGATGGGGCATGAGAGCTAAAGCTGGCTGGCTGCGAGAGACAATTCAGGTTAACTTTTATCTTGACATATCATCAAGAGCTCCTGAACTAGAAGTGGTTTTTACCTGCCAAATTACTAACATTTGTAGGAGTAGGGGCTTTACCTCAAATCTCACCTGCCATATCATTAGAGCGGCACCAGTGGCAGCCTATAAAGCATAGCTTCTGCAAATGTTGCAAGGAATACTCAAATAAGCAATAAAACTTTTGGTGAGGGGAAATACTGGTGATTACAGTGAGAGAAAAGTCTCAGGGACCCTGAGGCTGCCTGGGCTGTTCTTTCTGCAAGTGGGACACTGGCAATCTGTGCTACCAAGAGACAGGACACAGTGCTAAGGCTTTTAGTTACCAGTGCTGCAGCTATAGATGCTGTTGTTATAAGGTGGTATTCCATCATCTCTCAGAAAGTCACTGGAATAACTGAATAGGGACACTAATCCTATCAAGAACTTCAGTCACAAAGATGTTTCAGTTGGTTAAATACTAAATGCATGTGGTTTTAAAATACACAATTCTAAAACCAGTGTTTTGACACCCGAGGAGCAAAATAACACATAGTTCTGCCATTGTCTAGTGGAAAAAAGGTACAATACAGACATTTTGTCTCTTCTGAGAACCTTAGTTAGGAAAGAGAAGCAAAAGGTAGCTTCACATAAAGCAAACAAAACTTTTGCACATTGAAGTGGGTAACCTTACCAGGAATATGCTTGAACTAGAAATAGCCAATGCATAAAGTTTATGAAAAATTCTTTGACTTCACTGTCAATATACGTAAAATGTTTCAAATGGTTTGGTCTCTGATCTGCTTATCTATAAGTCTTTTAAATGAAAACTAAGACAGTTTTCGTTTAAACTCTGCAACTCCAGCATTTGAAGGTCAGATCTATTTCCTTTTTCCATTTAATTCTCTGCTTCTATTACATTAAGAACACAAATCAATATTCATTTTCATAACTAATTTAACACTTAGATAGTATCTTTAACTATAGGATGATGAAGAAGAATTTTCCAGCCTAGGAGGAAAGGACTGCGTTAACTAAGAGTAAAAACCTTGCTTGGAAAATATACACACGCTCAGAAATGTCACTGGCAGCATTGTCTTCTTAAGCCTCTGTAGGAGGACTGACATGCTAAAAAGCACCTCTAAGCTACTGAGACTCTTCCATAGATAAAATCTGCCTGTCCACATGAAAGTCACTACACTGGTACTGTCATCCTTCCCCATGATGCACTTGCTTGGGATTCATTTGTAGTAACAGGCCGTTCCTACCCACTAGTAATAATAACTATGATGTTGTTCAATATAAAAACATGGTTATATCATGAGCTAAAAATGGAATTATAAACTATCTATGTAACTATTTTAGGAACATATGATAATTAGAATAATTGGCTCCCTCCACAACAAGAGACAGTGAAGACCTATAACAGCCTTTCAAGCATATCAGCAGAATAATGGGCAAATTAATGTGGCTGACATAATTGATTTGGACTTTCAAAGTGTTTGCAAAGCTACGAAGAAGCTATAAAGACTCCAAATAGCCATAGGATGAAGTTCTTTCATGGAGCAGAAATGGCCTGAGAGGGACCAAACAGAAAGTAAGCAAAATACCTGGTTTTCTAAACAGCAAAAGAGAAGTGTTCCTTATGATCATGATCTATGACCTGCAGCAAAGCTATACAGGAAGACAGCTGATTGTGCAACAAATACAGGTCAGTGGGACCTACCAGGATAGGGACAATCAGGGTCCATGGGCTATTTCCATTGGCCCTGGGAGAGGAGGAGGAGGCACCCTCCAGCATGTCCAGCACCCTGGGCCACAGCTGCTGGCGGGGGACAGGAGCTGGTGAGAGGCAGCTAAGCAGCACGGAGCTGCCCTCCTCCTCCTGCTACGACAGTGTTGGCACCTCAGGGGACACGGCAGGCCACGCGGTAGGAAGCAGCCTTTATATGCCTCTCTCCCAGGGGCCAAGAGGAAACACCTTGGCCACAGGGCAAGGCTGGGGCTCCAGCCTGGAGGAGCAGAAGTTATCAGTCCCCCTTCCTTCGCTGTGGAGGGGCTGAGGTACAGCCTGCCTCCGTGGTACCCACCAGCCCTAGAGCAGCCTGCCCTAAAACAACCTGCCAGCCCCTAGCACCAGGGACATCCAGCCTTTCTGACCCGACTGACAGAGGGGACTCGGAGATAGGAGGAGATCACCAGCAACACTTGACTAGTGCTGAAGGAGACAAAACACCACATTAAGAAAAACAAGGTAACACACTGAAAACACTAATCCGACTGTCCTCTCCACCTTCCTATGCTCTAATGCGAACTCTGGCCTCTCAGGGAAACGCCTGGGTGTCTGGCAGGCAGCTCACGAACACCGCTGCTTACTGCATCCAGCACTTCATAATTACACAAATTGTTTAGTGTTTAAAGCCTTCATTGCTTCCTCTCCTTTGCTTCACCCTGAGGCAATTTCCTTTCTATAGCATAGCTGCCAGCATCTCAAGCGCTTATGCTTGCTGGCACTGTTGGGAGCAGTTACTCAAGACAACCTTGGTAGGGGTTACTCAAGACCGTTGTACCTATGACTACCATACATGACTGTCACCTGCAGACGACCGCACTCCTTGCCATGTAGTCTCCTTGAAGAAGACTGGCTTGCAGACTCTCAAAGAGCAATTGGAAAATCAAATGGATTTCTTGCATATATGGTATATACTGTAGTTCATGGACACTGAATAGATGAATACAATGTCAAATTGCCTCATGTGCTAATGTGACAAGATGCTATTAGGAAAAGCCATTGAAAAGAAGAAGAAATGTGACACAACACCAGAAGTAAATAAAAAAGCCAAACCAGCAAGAGTGTCATCATCTTTTGTGGACAGCCAATATGAGTGTAATGAAGCACCCAGTGGGATCTATGAGTATTTTCTCACAAATTAGGGGGAAGAAAAAGCCTGCCCAGAGGTACACATTCAGACTTTTAAAGACAACATTTGTTTTTGTGGAGGTGACGCTAATAAGTTAGCTGGGATCACACCTCAGCCCCAACTAAAAGAGTAATCGGTGCAAAAAAGAATTGTGATAAAGCCAAGAATAGAAAGAAAAGAGAAATGTTGCAATGATTCTTATTACTCCAAGGATGGATTGGAAATCTCCTAAAGAAAGTATCGCAATGTTTGGCATAATTTAGAAATGGGAATTATTTACTTTCTGAAAAAAAAAAAAAAAAGGTACTATACTCCTTAGACATTTTCTGCAGAAGAGAATAACTTTAAAAGGCATAAGGAGCATCCAAAGTAGAGGACAATTCTGTGCAGAACAGGGGAAGGATGTGGTGCCTTTTAGAACAGTAAAGAGGCAGCAAATGTATGCACCATGTGGACCCCTTCCAGCAGTCAGGGCAGGGTGCACCTGATTGTCAGAAGCAGTGACCACAACCAGCTTGGAAAGAAGTTGCCAGTGCTCAGCATGGGTGAAATCAGGCTTGAAATGCCCAGTTCATCTCTAACAGGTATTCTGCTGTTCAGAAATAGTTCAGTCTAGAAAAATGCACAGACCCAAATTCTCCAGCATGTTTTAAACTCTTCACCTTGTAGAGACGTTCAATCTGCTAATTAGACATGACAATGCTGGATTAGATAACCAATACCAAAATTTACTACTGCCTGCTATAAGTTGCTTTTGGCAGTGTTCAGTGTCAGAAGCAATAGCATTAGCTCTGCTTCTTTCTCATACTGCAGATGATGGAAGCTTTCAGGAAGATGAATTAAATTCCACTAACAGAAGGAGAAAAAAGGGATCTAAGTTTCTGGAGAGAGCCACAGTGAAAGCCCACTTGGGTTATTTCAAAATGATGCTCTATCAATACATGCAGTGATGTCCTGGTGCATGATCCTGAACCAAAAACTGAGTTGGATCTAGGAGCAGGAGCCCACCTGCCCCTTGGCAAAAAGCTCACAGCTGAACAGCTCCTGCATCTCTGTTTTGGCAGCCGCAAAGGTCCATGGGGACATGTGTTGGTATTAGCTGCTCTGTTATCCATCACCTGGTCCCCCCAGCAGCTGGTTCACACCTGCCTGATACCCCGTGGGATGCCACAGCCCTGCACAGTGGCCCTGGGGGCCTGTGACACCCCGATGAGCCCACAACACCTTCCTGCACGTCCCCATCCCTGCAGCCCGCTCCAGGAGGTGAGCAGGTGAGTTTGCCTCATGGCACCAGCCCAAGTGGGTGCCCCTGCTCACCCACCCCATGCCAGGCTGGAAGCTGCACCCACCAGCAAGACAAAAGCAGGAGCAAGTGGGTAAATACCTCATCTGAGAGGGATCCCTGTATGCCCTCACTGTGCTTATTCACTGGCCACAAGATGGTGCTTTTTTACTTCCCATCAGCTCAGAGCAGAGGACTAGGCAAAATTCATAACCTTTCCTGGGCCCACATGGTGCTTGTGTCCATAGTTGTACTGGAAAACCAAACTACTAGAAAATAATCTGCAAAATTAAAGTCCAAAAGCTCTATAATGACATGAAGACAGTCATAAATTATCCTCAGATATTTCTTTCTCAGAAATTTCTTCCCCCTTGGCCTTTACTTGCAAAGTACACTCCCAAAGCCTTCGTTTGCACACAGCTTAAAAAAACAACCTATTTGTTAAAGAAAACACACACTGACAAGTGTCTAAAAACATCAGAACCAAACTATAGGCATCATGATGCTGCCTCGTAAACAAGAATACAAACACTCGTGCATGACTGATCTGTATTGTCTTGGCTGACTGCATAGTAAGTAACCTGGGTTTGATGCCACTCACACATACTGCACCAACATTTTATTTTCTGCCAGCTTTCAGCATGCTTAGAATGGCAATGTAATTAAAATGGAAAGGTAAGTACATTAGAAACCATACTTTCCCTTATTAAATGCTAATTCCAAAACAGATTTTCTCCTGGGGTAGAAGTTTGGGGTTTGTTTAAGAGCTGACAAGTTTGGGTAATACTATCAAGAACAGCACTTTTAAAAAATGCAAGTAATTTCTTCCACTTGTTCACAAAGTCAGTCAAAGCAATTGACAAGCTTCTAGTGGCTCTGCAATTCCTTCTACCATGTTCACGGCCTTAAAATTTTAAAAATTAAAATATTAGTGTTTACACCTCTGGTTTTGTCTTGTTTCAATAATAATCTGTTTCTCCTAAAGCTCTGAGCAACTGAGTTTTGTGGTGAAGGGTTTCTATCTCTTCACATCATGGAAAAGGATGTGAGGGTCCTCACCTTTTTTCCTATTTGCCCTTGCTTTCATAGTGCTATGGCCCTCTGTCCTTTACAGGCATATTTATTTGGTGAGTGTATTGCATTGCTGCGCAGATAGAGATCTTAATGAGAAAAGAGACAGAAGATACAACAGGAATAGATCTTGAGATATGAAAGTAACTATTTCTTGCTAAGGCAAGAAAACCAACAAACAAAATAAAAAACTCATATCAAAAGTTTCATGCAACCTTCCTCCAACCAGGACAACGTAAAAACCAGCGCCAAGGTTACTAGAATCTGTTTTACACATTAGTTTTGTGATTTGGCATAGAACATTAGCCTAAGGAATCCCTTTGGCTGACAGAAAAAACACATAACTTCGTTAAACTGAAAAGGACTAATAGTTTTTAGAAGAGATGGACACTACGGCTGTCATACAATTACATGAAGCAGCCTCAGCTGTCTCTCAACAGACAATGCCTGTAAATGGAAAAAATAAACTGCCTGAGCATTTAGACTTCAAAGCCAGAAGGGGCCCAGGAACATTGCCTGGCTTATTGAATATGAATCATTAAATTACATGTATTCATCCCAATAACTGTGCTTAGGCATTTTATCTTGGAGATTAAGCTGTTGGGTGCTGTAGTAGGGAACAAAAGAGACAACCTGTCACTTGTGTCCAGAGGTTCTGCAAAGCCAGGGAAAGGCGTTATTGAGGTAGCCAGGGATCTTGGCATATAACTCCTACTTTGTGCAAAGGAAAATGGGGAAAAATACCTGAAACCTGGCAAAGAATGCTTCCAGGCTCCAAAATTGGCAGTTGGGACTAATCCAACCAGATCCTCATACAAACACAGGGCAGTGGTTCACCATGTGGGTACAGTACACCCAGTTGTGGCCAATCTTGGATACTTCAGAGAAAAACGGAAAAAAGCACTAGACTATCTGTGGGCAACAGATTTGCGAGCGAAGTCTGAACATCCCTCCTCTGCCCATTTAGGCACTGGAAGTTTTCCCTCTAAACTTGTTTATATCTTCTACAAGGTCTGCTTTGTACGCTGACTTACCAGGGCTGAAATGTTCCCCAAGGAGTAAAACCATAGCCACGAATGAGCATGGTATAGAAGCGTCGTCACTGGACAGCCTTACTGGCTATGTCTACATCTGGTTGACCATGCTTCTCTTTTTGCTATTACACCTGCAGCAGAGACAGACAGAGATATCGTGAGAGCCTTAACCTCTACTTTGCACAGTGAGGTGATCTTCACCTGAACTGCTGAAGCAGATTTGAGAGTCCAGCTGTGGAGCACAAAACAAATATAAACAAATATCTGACTCAGCTATTAAACTGAAACAGCAGCAGCTTTGAGGAGGAAGTTGGCAGCACCACTTAGAAATCCATGGATTGCTTCCAGCTACCCTCTTCTCCACTCACTCTAATTATTTATCCCTGATCCCTAAATAGACTGTTTCAGAATTGCTTAAAAGAAATGTACATTTCCATAGCTCCTTTTTCTCTCCCTTTCTAATTCACTTTTTCGACCTTAGACAAAAATGTACAAAGCATATTAGGTCATTTCATCTGAACTACATCCTGTATAAAAACATTTAGTCTTAACCCACACATGATGAAGTTTGTCTCTATTGTTTTATTGAATGTAACTGTGGCTTCTTTTTATTTTTCTCGCAGAAGTCTCACTAAGCGGTGTCTTTTTGAACTACTGCTTTATGAATATATATAAAAGGCAGCTATTCTTTCTGTTCTGAACTTTTGACTCAAATCCTAGTATTTACAGTTAATAAGGCTGCAGCAGATCAATGGGCCATCTGATCTGCAGGGATGTTGGGTTAGTGCCAAATGTTTCTGTAAGTGTGTTCAAATAAAAAAAATCAGTTTCTCAATCCAACTGTATCTAAAATACTTTTTTTAATTTTGCTTAAATTCACAAATGATACAATATTGAAGTGTTTGTTTTGTTGGGTTTTTTTAAACATACTGTACAATCAGGTTAGTTAAGTGTTTTACATCAAGGCACAGCACACCATATCATACACATATGCCTTGCCAGGCAGCAGTTCAGTATAATCCCCGAGTTTTGGCAGTAGTGCCAGGATTAGTAGCATGGATCACATAAGCTAGCAGATAAATAAATAATAGATGCTGTCACATTTTATTTGAAATAGAGTTGCATATAAAAAGAATATACAATAATTTAACTTTAATAACTAGATTGTCTTGTACTATACATAACAGAAGTGTTTCCACTTGTATTAAATAAAACATTTTCAATATTAGGATGCAAAATTAATCTTCTTTTTGGCTGTCTTGATTTATGGAGAAGAGTTGCTTTCGTTAGAAATTAAAGTTGAACTTTCAGTTTCATGGCAATCTGAAAGAAACAAGTCCAGAGTTACTGATATGTTGATAATGAAACCTTACTGGTAAAATAAGCAAATAATTCCAACCAAACTGTTGTGTTTAGTGAATGCACTGTGAACCTAGTTATCTAAGCAGAACATCTACAAAGGCTCCTCTTCAGTTTAAACATGCTACTGTTATATTTGTAACTTCTTCTTTTATACTGTTATTTGCTCTGCTTTCTCAGAGATTATCACTAAGTCTGTCATTCATCCAGCAAAACTAAAATTCTGATAATGCCACAGGTTGCCTGCATTGCAGATTCGGTTTATTGCAATGTATTTACCATATTCACATTATCACTCAGCTTTTTATATTTGAACGTTTCTTCTTCGCCTGCCGAAGGCCTTCGATCCCACGTTGGTTGGTACGAAGTTGTTCTTGCCCACTCCTCCTGACCTGCTCAGGAAGTCCGCCAGACGATGAGTCACGCAGGTTGCTGTGTTGCATGCCCTCTTCTGTGCTGTTACACTGCTTTTCAAAAGGAAAATGAAGAAGTTACTTCCTGAAGTATCTACCCTGCATACAATGAAACGTCAGTAAGGGATGCTATGCCTAGGAAAGATTTTTCTATAGAAGAAAAAGTAGGCTTGCTGTGCAGCAAGCATTTGCAACTTTTATGTGCACAGCTTACAAGGTCTAAACGATGAGTCTTTCTGTTTCTCTAAGTGTCAGTCTCAGTCTACAAAAGGTGGCTGAGCCCTTCCTTTCTTGGGCAATGGGACTGAAGACTAAGCCAAGCCAGATCTTCAGCAACACCTGAGCCATTGCCTGCCTCCAGCAAGTCATTATGGCCACCAGAGAGGTGCTGAGGAGGTCCAGGTCTGGAGCATTTAACCAGTCCCCACTTCCTCCAAAAGCTTAGGTCTGCATTTTGTTTGTAGTGCTGCTGAAGGACAGTAGCAGACATTGATCTTTAATTTCTAACTTCGACACCTACGCTCCATAATGCCCAGAAAACACATGAAATCCTAGCATCACTGATGCCAACAGGAGCTTTGTCAGTGACTCCGGTAGGGCTGTACCTGCACAGCAGCTGACCAGTTGCTTTCAGAGCTGAACCACACAAAGATTCTGCTTCCATGTATTTAATCAGAATGGGGGAACCCCTCTTTCCTGGAGTTAGACCTCTGTCTACTACAGCACTTCACCATGGGAGCAGTTCAGAGGCTTCAACAGGATTAGTTCTGTGCTCAGAGCTCAGCCTACAGCTAATAATTTTGCTAGATGGGGGACTTCAAGGTATATGCATTCACACAGTCCTTGCTTGAAGAATTTTCTATTAAAGCAATGACTTTTTCTTGCAGTAGGAGGGATTTTTCTCAGATAAGCATTACAAAACAGTTTATTAATGTTAGTAATGAATACTGTTCATAACATCAATGCCAATTTTTTGGAACAGGCCTCTGATTACAAGATAGGTGCAGTACTGCAACAGAAGAACTGTAAAGAAATCTGTTTTCGTCTCTTCATTTACAATTCACCTACATTATATTGTCTTGAATTAATAAAAATATTTTAAAGATACTTGAGTTTTAAATATACTAGTGTAAAGACCTATTGTAAAGTAAGAAGGAAAAAAGAAAAGAACACGAAATTCTTACCTGGAAGTGTTCAGTACCCAGCTTTAAACAGGATTACATTTCTAGTTTGTTTGAACAAATCTGTATGAGCCTTTCCCGATTCCTTTGCTTCTCAAGATCCTTACTAACAGGACCGTATGCATGCCTGATTACGTTAGCAGATATGAATGTATGTGTACGATTTCAATTTCTAAGTTCTCTTTCAACTTTTCTAGAATTACTGGCATTGCCTCTCTTGAACATTAAGACAACTTGTAGAATTTCTCTAGCCTTATCTAGAAATCGCAAATTCTAAAACAAGTTATTAAACCAAGCAGATCTAATCCTTATAGAAAAATAGGTTTATTGAACAAGTGCATGGGCAAGCACAAAAGAAGAGTCTACTTGTACATTTAGCAGCCAGAAATGAAGAGCCTTGTTTAGAATTTTTTTTAATCAGGGTCTAAGAAAATCATTTGAAATGTCAAGGCGGTGCTGTTCATTTATATTTATTTATTTTTTTCCCTAGCTTGGTATGCATGTTATGTTCTCTGTCTTCCTAACATTAGGTCCATCTCAAACATTCTCTGTCAAAAACAGAATCAAAAGAACATAGCAATGTTAGCAATCAAAGTTAGATCCACATGCATCAGGTTAAAAAAAGGGAGAAGGGGAGAAATAAGCATGTCTAGTTGTTGCCTAGGGGTTCCCCATAGTTTGCATAGCGTTCCTGTTCCAGGTCACTCAGCACATTTCGTTTCTTGCCAGGAGTTCCAGCCCCGACGTCAGTGCGAGGGTAAGTTTGCAATTTGTGCAATTCTTGAGACAGTTTGCCCAGCACACAAGTACTCAGACTGGCACAGCGTTTGGAAATAGGTCTATCCAGGCTGCAGGGGGGAAAAAAAACATGCCCAAAGGAAGAGTAATCTCAAACATGCATGTTCATGCATTTCTTCCCTAGATAAATATCTACAGTTAGGAAACTTAAAAAAATAATAAAAACCCAAACCCTCAGCATCACATTCCATGCAAGGAAAGTTCATACAAACGCAGTCAGAAGGAACACATTATTTTTCAATGAATTGAGTTTTGTTGAAAAGCAAGTTCATAAGCCTTTTGGGTGCTTATAGTCGGAGGTCAGGAAGTTTTACTTCCCATGTATTCAGCATGCTGTTCAGTCTCTCATACATCACCACCATGCTTTGCAATACAAATCCTGTTAGGATAATGCAAATGCTCTTGCATGCCTTTGGTCTAGGGGGGAGAGTGGCGCTGCGTGCATTAGGAGGAACACATCCCCTCTGCCAGGGACCTTCCATGCCTTACAACAGCATGCACTTTCACGACAGAGAATCCAAGAGTGACTGAATGGCCCCTAACACTCCCACTAGGAAGACATACCTTTTGCTGCCATATTTTAACATAACTCCCTCATTCAAGCTCAAATCGCCCTCTACTTTCAGTTGTAAAAGACAGATAGAAGCAGGTTAACTAGGTGGAAGCCATTCTCCCGACACCAGCCTTAGGATGTCTCTGCAGTATCATCCTTTACCAGTTAGGTGACCACAGTTAGCCGTTACCCCAAGAAAAGAAAAAATCTTGACCTGCAGAGGGTGTGCTCTTTTTTAGCAAAGTATAAAAGATAGCTTTTGCTAAATACCAAACACACAACATTCCCCCATTGCCTTTCTCCCGCCCCAGGACTGTAGTCCTTACCTGTTCCCCTCAGAGGCTTGCTCCAGCTCTTCTGCTGTCATCTGTATGAACTCTTTCACCAGCGCATTTAATAACCTCCGAGCTTCGTAATCACTGAGTGTCACTCGATCTGTTACAGACTCCAAGCCAGGTCTAAGCAGAGGCAAGCAAAACAGGATAAATAAAACCCAGACTGCTGCAGAGAGCCACGCAGAGGAGAGATGGGTTTGTCGTGCATTACTGCATGTCATTGACAGTGTCTTTCACTGGTGTGAATATGTAAAACATCCTCATACACAGCATTAGGTGTTTTATATATGTAACAAAAAGCCACAGTATCAAAAATAGCATCAAGAGAAGCCAGCTTTTCACTGTCATCTATTTCCCTCCTAGATCTCTAACGAATATTAAGTGTTTTCATACCATTCAGATACAGCACTCAGCAACAGGACCAGCTTCTTACCTGACTGGGGCTGCCTGGAAGCTATCCATCTGGCACACAACCAAGGCATAAACAGCAAGGAAAGATGAAATCTTCAGCATAACCATGATTTCCTCTCTACAACAAAGAGGTACATCAAGCAATGGCTGTTTTCCAACCCTCTCAATCCTCTACGTTCTGCTAAAGGGGTCATAGTTTCCTAGCCACAAGTAGCACAAATACTAACTGCTTTTTTAATGTTACCTTTCCATTTCTTTTGACTATCGCACTTTGGTTTTCTCAGAATTTTAAGATAACTTAGCACTATTACAGGGGATAAAAATGCAGCTTTTCAGAGCTGCAGTTCGGTACAGCTATCTGCATTCAACTTAATGCAGACTTTCCCTCAAACTGATGGAAAACACATTCCTCCGACTAACTACTGCACACAATGTCATAGTCAGTGTGTCCGACATGAACAGGCACAGTTATGGGATACGAGTTGCATGGAAAAAAAAGTGTTTAGTGTTTAATATTTTTAAGAATGAAGTGCCACTGTTAGCATTTTACCTGAAACTGCTTGCTTCTTGGCAGTTAGCACACTAATATCTCAGTTCAGATTACACTACAAGAATTAAGCAGTTTAGTTTTTAAGTTAACCTTTTTCTGGTTTCAGAGTAGAAATAGTTATTGAAATTTGTCATAAGAACAAAAGCTGTAAAAAGACCCACGTATAGCTATAGTTGAAGATACCTGGTTTGAGATACACCTCTTTTTCTCACAGCATCAGTGCCTTAGACTCAGACGAGCACATCATTAAGTACCACCTCAGCTTCATCTTTGCTAGCTCCCAATTCTCGATGCGGCTCACCGGAACGACGAGGCACCTTCCAAAGGACGCCCCGTTTCCCCAGGGTGCCCTGGACGGTGCCCAGCACCAGCAGAGCACCCGGCCGGGCACCGGGCAGGGCTTTGCAGGGAGAGCCGTCCCGTGTGCCTTGGCGGGACACCCCACGTCGTGTCGGCGGGGGAAAGGAAGAGAGAAACCGAGTACTAACTTTCTCCCACCTTCCTTGGCTCGCTTCCTTGCCCACGCGTAGACAAGCACATGAATGAAGGCATTACGGCCCCGTGCAAAGCTCCGCACCCCGGGAGAGAAACGGGGCGCACGCGACGCGACCCGCCCCACGCAGGGAGCCGCGGCCAGAGCCGCCCCCGGGAGCCGGCGCGGTGCTTACCGGCGGTGCGGAGCGGAGCTGTGCGCAGGAGGAGGATGGAGGGCGAGGAGCCGGGTGCCGGTGGCGCCGCCGAGCCGCGGTACCACGCACTGCCCGCCGGCTCCCCTTTATACCTGCCGCCGCGGGAGCCTGCGTGGGCGCCCGCGCGGGCCCGCCAGCCAATCACCGCCTCGGCCGCCCGACGAGGTGCGGCCCGCCATTGGGCGCCAAAGCCCTGCTCGGTGGTGACGTCATGCCCCGCTCCGTGAGCGTCCCATTCACAAAAAACCCGGCGGGGGAGAGGCGCTGCCGGGGGCACCGCGGGGTGGAGGGGGGGGTCCATTCACGCCGCCCGGCCGCGGCCCGGCCCCGCTCCCCCGCGGGATCGCTCACACGTGGCGACCTCTGCAGCAGAGGGACCGCATTGCAGAGCGGGGCCGCTCCCTCCCCGGGATTTCCCCCCCCTCGCGCCAGGGCCACCCTCCCCGCCCGCCCGGCAGCCGCCACGGCTTCAGCGAGGAGCCCGGTTGTACCCAGCCGCCGTCCCGGCGCCCCGATAGCAGCTGCGTTTGGTCGGGCGGGGGTCCCGCACGGGCGGGGGCCGGGGACGGACGGGGCGTGCAGCGGGGCAGGGGCACGGAGTGCCCGCGGCCGTCGCCCCCCCGGGCGCCGCGCCTCCCGCCGGGGCGGGCGGGGCAGCGCTGACCCCTGCCCAAAGGGTGCACCCCGGCCCCCCTCGCTTCCCCGGCAGGGGAGGGGGCGCTTGCGGCCGGCACCCCGCCGCTCCTCCCCAGAGCGAGGGACCCTTGGCACCTGCGAGCAGCCCCGCGGCGGCAGCGAGCTGCTCTCCGCACTGTGCCCTGCCGGGCGACCGCACCGCCTTCCCCGGGACTGCTCTGCGGCGTAACTCCGCGGTCCTATAGGAAACCATCATCATCACCCAACTCTAGGGGCAGGTGCAGCGTCTTTCCGTGCACGGAAGAGGCACCGGGGAAGGGGGGGGGGGTCGCCTTCTCCCGGCGTAACGCTGAGCCGCGCCGGCGGGGATTACCGGGCAGCTGCCCGCCGCCCCATGCATCACCCGCGGAGGGCCCTTTGTCACGGCGCGGCGGCGCTGCACCTGCCCACGCAGGATGTTTGCCCAGGCGGCGTGTTTGCCCAGGCGCAGCAAGTACCCGCCCGGAGGGGGGGACCGGCGGGGGCGGCTGCCCTGCCCGCGCCCCGGGGCGGCCACGGGGAGACGCGACGGGACACGGGGGTGGGAGAAAACTGCTGTCCGCCGGAGCGGGCGCCGGGAGGGGGGAGAAGCGGGCCAGGCGGACTGCTCTGCAGCGCCTGGACGCGGAAAGCCCTTCCACCCTCCCGAGAGCCGCGGGCTGGGAGCGCCTTTCCTGCCCGCCGTAAGTCGCAGGGCGTTTGCCGAGGACGGCGGCACCGGCGGGCACCGCCGGTGCGTGCCCCCGCGGCAGAAGGAATGCCCAAGCGCTGTCCCCAGCCCCGGCAGCCGCCGGCAGCGGGCGATGGGCCGGGCGGAGAGGCGCGCAGGGACGGCGGCCGGAGGGGGGGGGGGGGGGGGGGGGGGGGGGGGGGGGGGGGGGGGGGGGGGGGGGGGGGGCGCTGACCGTCCCCGGGACCCCCAGCCCGGCGCGGCTCCGCCCGTTCCCGCCCCTGCCCTCGCTCCCCTGCATGGCCGCGGCCCTTCGTCGTTGCCGGAGGCTGCGGGCACCGCCGGCGGCAGCGGTGAGTAACGCCCGCGCTGCGCTGCTGCCGCCGCTGCCGCCGCTGCCGCCGCGCCCCGGCGGTGACACCGCAGCGAGCGGAGCGCCGCGCACATTGCGCGGCCGCACCGCGCCGCACCGCGGGACAGGTGCCGAGCGCAGCTAGATCGCTCGTTTCGCTACTTAAAATGGATGGGGGAGCTTTCCTGGGGACCTCCCGGCGTGTCTTCGTTTATGTTTTTGCAGAAGCCGATGACGCGGGTCGCTCCCGATGGCAGGAATCGTGTGTTTCACCGGGAGGTGAATAAAGTTGGGGAGAACCGCGGGGCGGGCACTGTTTTGTTGATGCGATTTTAGCTTTGAAGTTTAGAAAGGAACACGAACGTACTGAAAACCACACGCGAGTCGCTGATCATCCGGTGAGCCTTTCTTCTTTCCCTCGCTGTCAGCCTTTCGGGGCAGCACCCGCTCGGCCACCCGTCTCCCCCTCCCTCCCAGCACAGGGGGCGTCGCACCGGCGGGCTCTGCGCAACTTCTCCGCGCTCGTTTTGCAGAACGACGATTGCAAAACCGTTTAGTTTTTTGGGGGTTGGGTTCTGGGGGTTTTTTTTGTTTTGTTTTTTTTTTCAGATGACAAGCAGTGGTGGGGTTTTTTTTCCTAACACGTCTTAGTAGCTTTTCATGAGTTACAGCGCTGGGGGTGGGGGAGGTCGCGCGCTCCGACCTGCCCAGCTCACCTGCGGCCCGCAGTGACGGGACAGAAACGCGCGCAGAGCCGCACGGCGGGGGCGGGGGGGGGCGGTTAAGCGCAGAGCGTGTGGGGCTGTGACGGGTCCGAGCTTGCTCCGTGCCCACAAGCCCCGTTTGGAGCCTCGAGTAAAGTGCCCGCAGAGATCTGGGCTCGCCCCGGCGCTGGCGCTGGCGAGCGGGGGTAAGGGGTGCCGGCGCGGCTGCGCCCGCCCCCCGGCCTCGGGGCTTCCCTCCTGGCGGCTCCCTTAGCCCGTTTTCGGGGCACCGCTCGCCTGCCCCCCCCCGGGAGGCTTCCTCCTGCCCCCCGCACAGACAAATTTAAAATTTCGTTTTAAATAGCAGCTCCATCGCACGTACGCTCATCACGGGAATCCCGCGGGAGATGGAGTTTTAAGTATTTGATTTTAAATCTCTTCCGTTTCCACGACTCCTGTTCTGATTTTTAAGCTAGTTTTTCTGAGGTTGCATTTACAAACGTTAGGTAGCACCTAAAGAAACGGCTCAGCATCGCTTTTGCCGTTTTAATGTGACTTGTACAGCTACCCCAACAGAAATAAAGTGTAGGAACTTAAATGACCGAGCTTCCAGTCAGACATTTGTCTCTCTCCCTAACTCCACTCCTTTTCTCTTCCTATGTTAACAGTTAATTGTTCACATTTCCTTTGGGGATTTATTTACTCCTTGTCCACATAGACTATTCCTGGCTTAACCTTAAAAAATCTAGACGACTCTGTTGTAATAGCATATTTCAGTTCTTCAGGGAGGAAAAAGTTAAATTTCATCTTGTGGTTGATTCCAGTCAGTTCAAGTCCTTCTCTTGCCAGTGCAACTCAGCCTCGGGCTGGAGCCTGAAGGATGCAGTGATTACAGGATTTCAGATGCCAACACTTCTACTTTAAGCTTTCACAGGAAGAAACATAAATTTAAAGCAACAGGTATGAATGCCAATAGATCTACTTTTGTGCACGTATAGATGAAATAGTACTTGGATGTTGGCAAGCACTTTGGCTGCTCCTTGCCAGAGCTAATGGAGGGACTCCCAGCTGGAACGCTTGTCCTATTTTTTCCCCTCAGCTACACGTCATCTGGTCTCACCAGATACATTTTCTTTTTGCAAACCTCTCTTCTCTTATACGTAAGATGAGACGAAAGACAGTTTACCCAGTACAAAGAACTCCAAAGACCAGTTTGTCTATTTTTGAAGCTGTAAAAAAAGATACAGGATTTTCACAGGATAAATGTCTCCTGTTGCTAGATAAATCCAAAACTAGAGGTTAAGTATTCATGGAAAAACTAGCACAGAGGGGTACTTCTGAGCACTGCACTAGGAAAGCAAGACATTTACTGAAACAATCTGTTCCAAGGAACATGTTCTGCTTTTTTCAGTGCCTGATAATATATCAGGTAAAATAATCAATGGGTATAGGTTCAAAGCAGATGAAATGAAGAGCTACAGAATGACTGGATTTTTTTTTTTAAGAAATCAGATGATCTAATGCAACCTGCAGCTCCAAGTAAGAGGAATTTCCTCTTCAAAGAAATTTATTTAAATTTGCAGGGAATAAGAAAAATCTGTCCTATTTTAAAGTGACTCTCTTTCTCTACACTAGATACAACTTCTTACAATATTCTACTGTTCGATATTATTTAACCAATACGTTTTAAAGTGCAACCATTTTTCTACTGTAAATATTGCCATTATGTCAACAAGCCATAGACACTGCAGTGACGTTCTTAAATGTTACCGGCTGACAAGCTGTTAAACAAAAATATCACATTTGTATATTACGTTGAGATTTTTGTTCAATAATAAAATGTAATTCTTCAAGATAGACAAGACTGTGAGCCGCACAGACAAAATTTCTATTCCCAAGAATGGTTCATATCTGACAAGAGAGGACCCTACAAAAAGGAAAGGGTAGACCATGACAATGCCACAATCCACAGACACGGTAAGTTCTTCACGAGGGAGGTGAGCATGAGTCAGGCCTCTGCTCTCTCTAAGCTCATTCTTCATAGCACCTAATTAAGCCTTTTGCAGATAAGGACAATTAATGATAAAACCAGCTGTAAAAATCACATGGTCTTTCTTTACGAAGAGAAGCTGGGGAGTTACTTATCTGTGTTTCTGGTGGATGCCTAGTCTATCTAATTCAGGATCCTGTCTCCACAAATGGCCAGAAAACACTGCCACCGAAGTAGACTCTACAACCCACGTGGGGGAAAGTGAGCACTGCTGAGCTCCTGTGGAAGCATCTTTCTAACGTTTCATTGTAATCTGTTCTGCAGAAAATGATATAAGCTAAGCCGGAGTTAACAACATCGTGCTGTTGTAAAAGCACGCTGTATATTAACAGGAATATCGTGTTTAAGGCCCGAGAGGTAATCCTTACACTCTACTTGTTGCTGATAAGATCTAGATGTGCTAGTGTACTCTGTTCAGGACAGCATGCCATACCTCAAAAAGACTTGGGCAAGTTTAAGAAAGTCCAGAAAAATACCAGTAAGAGTTATCAGAGATCCCATAACATGATTTAGGAGAACAAGCTCAAAGATTGGGGAGAGAGTTAACAGAAGGAAAGACTATGGAGAAATGTGATAACAAAAATATAAATACTTGCCATGAAGCAGTAACAACCTACACTCTGGTACTATATTGAAAACAACAAAACTATATGGGCTTAAAAGGCAACAAAGGAGATACCACACATAAGAAAGAGCTTTCTACAATTGAGATAATGACACTTAAGAATAGGTTGCATTGCAGTTATGGCATATCTTTTACTGGAGGGTTTTATGGCATGGTAGTCTACCATCTGTCAGGAATGACATGTATAGTTGATATGCTCCAGAGAAGGAACATAATCAGCTAAATATGCTCTCTTCCTATCTTTCACCTCCAATTTCTGTGATTCTATAATTTTGATACCTAGAGACTGGCTTAAACTCTGAAATGTAACACCTTACCTATCATCCAAACTTTTGTTAGCATTTGCTTTTGCAAAACTTACATCCCTAATTGGTCTAATCCTTTGCTTAATTCTGCTTCCATAGCCTCCAAAAGGCCATATTCAGATTTAGAATAAGCTCACATCAAGCTTATCCACACAAACAATGTTTTACCTATCCATCTTGTAGTTCGGTTTGAATTTGGCCCAGAAATGAGAACCTCTTTTTTATAAAAATGCAGTACTTTGCTGAGAACCAGAACACTGATACAGATTCCAACACTGAAGTGGTTCTTTTTTAATGGACATTAAATCTGGATTTAGGCTGCTTCAGTGACTACTTTTGAGAAAGTGGAACTGCTGTTGAACTAATTACTGAGAAAGCTGTGAATCAGTCTGGAAGCAAATTTTCTTCCAAAATGCCTTAGAAAAGCTTCCAGACCGACGTATGGAAGACATTTTAAACAGAAGATCAGTGTTGTATTGTTTTAATCTCATTGAAACATTCCTACCGAGCTTTTTTGCTCAGTAGGTTTTGCAGCAGTTTCCCTGTATATATTCAAAATCCAGGGCGGAATAATCTTTGAAAACAAACTGGGCCCCAGTGTCCTGCATTGAGGTTTGCTTGGCAAGGCAGAAGGGGCAGACCGCAAGGAGGCTGCCTATGGCTCTGTCATCTTCTGTCCGGCATTACCGCAGCTCAGCCTCTGAGCAGGTTCACAGAGGCTCCAGCGCTATCTCATGCCGCCTGGCAACACGCTCCCACAACTGGCAATTGGCAAAACTCAGCCGTGCTCCAGCCAGACCCAGTTCTGAACCAGGCTGCACCTCCAATAGGCTGACAAGGGGAATCCCTCAAGAGGAACTCGCAGCTCACCAAATACAGCTCGGGTCAGAGTTGCAGTGTTACCAGGGCAGCACAAAGGGGATGAAATATGGAGGAAAATCTCTGAAAATATTTCAAAATCGGCACCTATTTCCACTTCAGTTTTATGCATTCTGCAGGTAAGAGTTGGAACAAACTCCTTATCTGGAAAATAACCTCAGAACAGAAAACTAACCTTGTTAAGCAATAGCATAGTTATAAAACTTTGATTTGGTTGCTTGCACAAGCGCTATGCTACTATCTTATATGTCATCAAAGCATGTCAGCAAAAACGTGAGAAACTATATCCTAAGTCCTGAAGTTAATCCCATGCTTGTTCTTTACAGGATATAAGGAGGGTGGAAGGTCTCATGTCATCATTTGATTCTTTGTCTTGATAGTACTGAGGTCTGATTAAGCCACAGTGTAACTTAGTGTTTTTCTCAGTCCCTTCCAGGACCATTCAGTTGTCCTGGCATTGTTAGGTACTACAGCTATACATCCCTGCTCTTTCCAGTACTGCCCTCTGTGTGAGGAGGGCCGGGTGCAATTGTTTCTTAGCTGACTGTTTAATTGTTTTGATTCTTGACAAAAGGCACTTGTGCAAGGGCAACAATTTAGCCTGTACCTTCAGCTAAATTGGGGACCAAAAAAGATCTCTCTTTTCAGTGCTGGTAAATAGTACATGAAGGCAAAGGCTATTTCGACATAGTATTTGCTAATCTACTTACAGCAGAGCTTCTGGGAACCAATAGTCATGTGAGACTATCAATTAAAAAGATAAATTTCTAAATTTATGCATAAAATTGACCTAAGTATACTCTGAAAGAGCCAGCAAATAAAATACTCCAAAACTATTTTTGAAGTTACAGTCTTTAAGCCAGTGTCATAGCTTTCTGAGTCTGCTTCACAAACGTAAAATGTTTAGGCACAGTAGGACTGTGATTAAGGAAAAGGGTTTTTTTCAGCAACCGATCACCAAATTCACAAGGGACAACATTAGATGTGTTTTTCTGTTTTAGCAACTCTATAAAGCACCAACATCATTATAGGCTTAGCTAAGGAGATAATTGTAATATAGAAATTGATCATTCACTATGATGATATAGGTGTGTTAAAAAGAGCTATGTGAGTGTGATAGATAACATCTGCACATGACTCTAAACTTGTCAGTGGGCTTATTAAATTAATTTCTTCAATGAGAAGCATGCCTATTTTACATACATCTATACAGATCTCTCTCTTTTCCCTGCCCCACCCTGAAAGAAAAGGAGCAAAATCTTTACATTTCTGGCTATAAAGTAGTTGTTTTCCTGTATGACATTTTATAAATAATGGCATGACTTCACTGGACAAGAGGCATTATTATAGGAATGGAAAGCACTTTAGCCTGATAAAGGTTTACCTTGTTTTCTAGAAGTGCAGCAACAGTGTCAACGCTAAAGAGTAAGAAAGCCGAAGCCTGTTTCAAACTGTAGCTGAATACAAGTTTGTGAGATATTTAATGGAACTTGGAAACAACTTAATTTTTCTGCCAAGAGTGTAATAGAGTTATCATCAGGATCTTAGTATTGTTACTAAAAGAACAGCCACATCTGTCAGTACATTTCTTCAAAAGTCAAAGCTATGTATATGTATGTGTAGTCACTCTCCGTCGAAGAATTGCTTTCTGCTGTTCTTGAGAAGACGGGAACACAATCATTTCCTGTACTTGATTGTCTCCAACTTCTCCTTACAGAATTTACAATGCAAAGTAATTGTAAATCTTGATGACTAGAATGTTTTAGAATTTAATAAAGATATATGCTTTAATGGGTTTCTTTACTCAGCCATCATTTTTTATAATTGAAATAAAAAAAACTTTACTCATCCTATGAGTTTGCTTATTTGATCATCCGTGATTAAGATGAGTAAAACCTTCCCAAAGAAGCAATTCAGCACAAGCTGCCCCCACACTTCTGAAGGAATGAAAGGAAAAAAAAAAAAGGATCAGTCAGAAACTGGCAAGGAATCCTGCTCTTGGATAGCCATTGGAGTCTCGTATCCCTAAACCTGCATTCTTAAGTGATTTCATCTGTCCACAAGGGTTTATTTATCACTTACTTTTGACAACTTTCAGTCATATTTATCCATGCTGGTCCTATTTTCCTCCATTTAATCATGCATCCTTTAGAGGTTCTTGGATCTTTAATCTTGGCTGATTCACCACCTTTTTACATTTGGCTTGACCAAAATGGATTTTACTGTTCTCCAATCATGCTCTTCCATATCTCTTCCTCTGTTACAGTGGATAACACCACCGTCTCTTCTCCATCACCAAGGCTCAAACACTACAGTAAGGTCAGTTTTGACTGTTCTCTCCCCTGCTTGAAGATAATTGTCAAATCTTGTCTGCTTTTTCCCCCCATACAAGTCTATTCCTTCCTTTTTAGCCAAACATTTGGACTTTTCTTCTGTATCTTTTTTTCTCTTCTTGGGTCTTCCTATGCTATTTTTTTTCCTGTTTTTCCCCTTTAAAATGCTTGCTGCCAAAACTGTTAATCACCTTTCCTTTCTTTTCTTACACAGGTACAGTGGAAATCATGAGCACCTAAAACTTTGGATGCATGTGAAGTATTACACGCTTAAATAACAGAACATTGAAGATAAGCAGTAAAAATCAATCAAAGCAATAGTACCTCTTCCTGTGTTTCCTCAGACACTTTGAGAACTACTCAAGTGCCATCTTACCAAGGGGAGGATGAGGGGAGAAAAGTACCAACCTCTTTTTTCCAAAGACAGAAGCTTATGTACATAAATGGTTTACATCCTTCTAACTGAGACTGCCATAATAACCGTATCCATATACACCATACGGTACACCATATAATTGCATGATGTATCTGGCACATTAACATTTCTACTCCTGCTATAATCAACAGCAATGTCATCTTGCAAGCTAATTCTGTATAATTGTCTGTAGGCTGTGAATTAGTCTTTCTCACACTGTTCTGAAGTGTTTTCTGACCAGCCAGTCTGTGTACCTCTATTCACCTGAATATGCTGAGCTAATGTGTTTGGAGACCCCCTCTCTTTAAATGTGTGTAATTAATTAGGTTTAAATCTATCTGTTTGAGTTTGCATGCTTCAGCACAACTGCTTAAGCACATTGCACGTCTTGTTTTAATCCTCGGCCATTTCTCCTCATTCTGCCTCTGGCTGGAGCCAAGCTAAGTCCTAAATATCTCGCCCTCCGGTGAGAAATCTTAAGGCACTGACATTGAAATACTCACATTTTTTGCAGGTATGGCCCAAGTAATTTAGTTAAGACAGCAGGCAGTATCATACTGGAAGAAAGGATGAAGAAATAACTTGAAAGAAGAATGAAAAAAATAAACCTCCAGCAGTGCTCAAGCCACTTCTTTGTATTCTGACAAACTGGGTAGGATTTTGATGTAGGACACTGGCATTGACACATGCTTTACAGGCATTTTGCAGCTAGGACAAAGAAAAATGCTGAGGCAAATAAAACTGACTACTCGTTGCACGAAGATTCACCTGAAAATCAGAGTCTCTCGCTGTATTGACCCATGGAAACCAGCACAGACCCTGGTCCAGCCAGCCAGCCCAACCACAGCCTTCAGTGCATGACAACACACAGGTATCAACAACTCCAGCTGAGAAAACGGGGTCAGCATCGTTGCACTTGCCTTCATTAAAAGTTACTGGTGTATTGTTCTGTAATAAACACGTGACGTGTATCTTTCCTTCTCAATCTGCCCATCCTGGGCAAATATGAGCGAGTACACTCTTTGAATCCTGTTCTCTTTTTATGCTTCATAGCCTCATGCTCTATTCAGCAAGCACTCAGCCAGTTTGATTGCCCTGAAGCCTCGCAGATACCTTGCAGCCAGATTGCCAGCCAAAAAGCTACACTTTGTCACTTCCCAGCTCCCCTCCTTGTTCCCCTGTTGTACCCACCGCTCCTCCCTCCTCTCTGTACTCCCAAAGCAATGGCCTTTGCTGTGTTTGAGTTCTTGACCACCTGCCTTCTGAGGAACATCCGGAGCTCTCCTCAGCTTTTCTGCCGTGTACTCTCGGGTCAGTATCGCCACATTCGAAGCAGAATGTCCCATCACAGGAATGTACTGAGAATTAAGCATTCAATAGTTAGATTATCAAGTACATCATAGCGCATTTTGATCAGTCAGGCTATTAATGAACTTCATCGGCATAAATTCTTTACCAGTTTAGATCTTATCAATGTTCTTATGGATCTATGTAGAGAGATGCAGTTGAATTCAACAAAAAAAATCTCAAGTTGGAAACATAGCATACAAATTTTAACAGGGCAGGAATGTTTCTATTACGCCTAAGCTTGCTTGTAAAATAGCAGTAATGGAATAGCAAAAACAGCACAAGTGGAAACAAATCTGAGGTTTTTAGAAAGTGTTTTAGCAGGACGTCACATTGCATTGCAGCATTGCTTTCTTAGCTCTGCCGTAAATGATCTTGGTCTCTTCAGCAACTCAAGCCCTGTTTCCTGAGGCATCATCCCGCTGAGTAGCAACAGCCCTTACACGTTGTGTGTGTGATTTCCTTGCTGCTTGGTCACATGAACTGGGGACATTTCCTTCTGTGCTCAGCTGCCTGCCAGCGCAGGGACTGCAGGCCCCTCCTCACCGCCCGCTGCAGCACTCCCGCCTTGCCGTTAGCTGGGTCAGATGACGCGAGGACGGGCTGCGCAATACAAGGAATTACACGCACGACGTGGGAAGCTGCCACCCGCCCACCTACTAGCAGGAATCTGCCAAGTACGCACATTCCCTGTGTTGTGGTTGGAAAGGGCAGAGAGCGAAACACAGCGGGATTTAGTGGCTCAAGGCTCCCCAGACCCGAAGAGGCTCTGCGAAAGACATCGCACAACTGTCGGTTTTTGATTCCACAGAGACTTAACGGCGAGCGAGTCATTGCTTGTTACTTTTCTCAGTTGGGAGGATCAGCGTGTGAAGCGCACAGTCCGTAGTGCTTTTTCAACACTTCATAAACCTGAAGGGAGCAACTTTTAATACCATTCCCGGAAAAAAAAGCAAAAAGCAACCACGTGGGGACCGAGACCCGTTTTCTGCACTCCCGCAGGCCACAGGAGGACAGCCCCTTCCCAAGGCCTCCCGGCTCCGTGTCCGCGCGGGGCGGACCGCGGGGGCGGCCCACAGGCCGGGACTCCCGCGGCAGTGGCCGCCACCCCCGCGCCCGCCCGCAGCCAGCGCGCCGGGGCCGCCACCGGCCGAGCGCGGCCCCGCTGCGGATTCGCCCCGTCCCGTCCCGTCCCGTCCCGTCCCGTCCCGTCCCGTCCCGTCCCGTCCCGTCCCGTCCCGTCCCGTCCCGTCCCCCGCCTGACGCGCAGGGGCGGGGCCTCCGCGGGCCAATGAACGCGGCGCAGTGCTGCCACCGCCCAATGAGGGCAGCGGGCCGGGGGCGGCGGCAGGAGGAAGCGGCGCGGCGGCGGCGCGGGGCGATGTGGCCGGCGGCGGCGGCGGTGGGGGCCCCGGGCGCGGCGGCGGCGGGCAGCGGCGCCTGCCTCCTGCTGCTGGCGGCGGTCCTGGCGCTGGTGGTGCGGCAGCTGCTGAAGCAGCGGCGGCCGCCCGGCTTCCCGCCCGGCCCCGCGGGGCTGCCCCTCATCGGCAACATCCACGCCCTGGGCGCGGAGCAGCCGCACGTCTACATGCGGCGGCAGAGCCAGATCCACGGGCAGGTACCGCCGCTCCGGCGGCGTCTGCCGCCTCCTCGGGGCCCCCCGGAGCGGGAGCGGGGCGGGCTGGGGCGGGGCGGGCAGCGCTGCCGGCCGCAGAGCCCGGGGAAGACCGTCCCGGCGGTCCCGGGGCTGCCGCGGAGCCCGGACCTGCCCCGGCAGCACGCCGCGTCCGGCCGGGGGAGCTGTCCCGCCGCCTGGCCCCGGCCCGGAGCGGCTGTCGGTCCCCGCGCCCCGCCGGGGAACGAGCAGCAGCGCGGAGGCGGCCGCCCCGCGTTACGCTGCCCCGGGGAGGAGGAGGCGGCGGCATCGTGGGCGGAGCCCCCCCGCCGGCTAACGGGAGCGGGGGAAAGGGCCTGCGTGGCGGGGCCCGGAGCACAAGGCTCTGGCAAGAGCGGTCAGCCCTTCCCGTGGGAGCTGGGACAGACCAGTGGCAGAGCAGAAGTTTTTCACCTCTCTTGTGCCTGAGCTCCCTCCTTAGGTCGGTAGAGGCGGAGAGGAGCTGCCTGTGTGCCTGGCTCCTGCTTTTGCTTCGTTTGTTTGGTACGGTGCTTGAACTGGTGTCCTGCTGCAAATCGAAGTTACTCGCTTGTCTCATATCCACAAGTCTTGGGCGCGCCAGAAGGCTTAAAATTAACAAAATTACAAGAACCACGTAGCAGGCACTTGGATAATGCAACATTTTCACTGAAAACACGTTGCTTCAGAGTACCTTCAGTGGGATATTTGGAATACTTACAGTCAATTAGTATAACTATGTAAGAATGGATTTTTTTTTTCATACTTTCTTATATATCAAGTATTTCTTTTCATCAGCCAGTTTCAAGCAACCAGTCTATTCTTACAAGCTTCATAAAAGTTAAACCCAAACTAGATCTAGCAGGGAAAGGCAGGCAGGTGTTAGCATTTGTAAGTGTGTATGCGTACACATACATGCACACGCACACACAGACACACAGAGGTGCCTTTTGGTAGCAGCTGGCCGGTCAGTGCGCACACCCTGGCCAGCCATTCGGCGTGCCTGTACATCTCCAGACTGTTTGTAACACCTGTGGTGTTTTACCTAGCAGGATTATCACTGGAGGTCTGTGCAGGACTGAGCTTTGTGTCCAACAAACAAAGGTTTGCCTAGAAAGTCATGTCCTTCAAACTGCTAGAAGTGTTTTAAATGTAACACCCCTAACAAGCAAATAAAACTGTTGCTAGAACTAAGTCTGTCAAAAGCTCTTGTCCAAACCATTTATGAAACCTACAGCAGAAACAGAATAAGTCACAGTCCTGTCATTAATGAGAAGTGGAGCAAAGTGCATGAATTAAAAGCATGCTAAATGGCAGAAACAAAAAGATAGGATTATCTTTCATGTTATTTATTTTGGCAATAGAAAAAAGTAAATGTGTGTCAAGCAAAATACTAGGACAAATAGAATGGAAATAGGAAGGAAAGTGTGTCATCAAATAAACTAAAGTTTCTACTTGCCTGGAATGCTGTATGTAGTTCTAGTCATCTGCTGTCAGAAAGGATCCTGCAGAATTTGAGGGAACTTGAAGAGGGCATATCAGGATTTGGGGGGCTCTGGAAAAATACAATGAAAGGATTTTTTTTTTAAATTATGTATGTCATAGGAAAATATATATGGCATAAATAAGCTATGATCAAAGTATACAAAACTCACAAATGGTTTGCAGAAATATATTGGGAGTGTCTTCTTGTCACATAAAAAAGAAGAGCCATTATAACAGTGAAAATACCAAGTTTGCTAAAACAAAATAGTCATAGAATCATAGAATCGTTTAGGTTGGAAAAGACCCTTAGGATCATGGAGTCCAACCATTAACCTAACACTGCCAAGTCCATGACTGAGCCATGTCCCTAAGCGTCACATCTACACATCTACACATCTTTTAAATACCTCCAGGGATGGTGACTCAGCCACTTCCCTGGGCAGCCTGTTCCAGTGCTTGATGACCCTTTCAGTGACAACCCAGTTGTCATAGAATGTATAATTACGCTAACATTATTTCACGTTGTGGAGGTCAACAGCTCTGAGATGAAGGAAAAACTAGAGATTTGTATAGGTAAAAATACAGATTTGTAACGCTAAGAAAAGTATGGAAAGGGATATAGGATTTCAATCTTGAGTTTAGCCTCTGTTTTAATTTTTAAAACTTAGGTTAAGATTTTCATTTTGTTTATCCTGTATGTGCCTTCTGCAGGATGTATTGCATCTTTCTCCAAAGCATCTAGTGCTAACCACTTCTGGAAACGGGAGATGGGACTAGCTGGGCTATGCTGTCATTTGTTGGCTGTCATCATGGCTCTCACTTCTATCATCTGGTGGTTCTTTGGGAGCCTGTGCAAAGTAAGCTGGTGTCCCGTTTCAGAGGTAGAAAGGACTGAGTGCAGCTTGGTTGTTTTCACAACTGACACCACTTCTGTCTGCCATTACTAAGTGACATGTTGGAAGTCTTCGTGATATGAACTTGTAGCTTCAGTCATAGTGCCCTTAACCAAATAAAGCTATTGGAATTTACCTTTACTCAGGCAGGGAGGAAGAGCAGATACAGTAGTAAAGCTTTCCTCCCTCCTATGGAAATAGTCTCAGCAAATTAGGAAAGTAGAAAATATACGTACTTTATTTCTAGTTCTTATATAAAAACTATACCTTATGTCTAATGTTATTTTACATATTTATAAGTATATACTTACACTAATATCTACTTATATCTACTGATGTTTGGGGACAGTACACTTTTTCTGAAAAATATGCATTGTCGTACCAAATTCACATTTTTTTAATGACTATATGAAAGCATCCCCAGTCCTTTACTTTGGAGAGCTGGTCACTTTAGGTGCACAGCAAAGCACGGAATGTAGTGTGGGTTAATTTACTTTATCTTTTGACAGGGTAAATTAGCTCACAACAGACTCTACTGTGTAATGCCACAGTTGTGTCACCTCTGGTTACCTGTATGCCCTACTGAAGTTTATTCAAGTCTGTATTTTGCATTGATGTTTAGTGTTCTTTCACTTTTTCATTAGTTGTTTTTACTTGTGTTCATTAGTTGTTCTTAAGATTTGGTTGTAATAGCATTTTACAATTTTTATTATTTTTTTCCCCCAAAGATCTTCAGTCTTGATCTTGGAGGTATATCTGCTATTGTACTGAATGGCTATGATGCAGTAAAAGAATGCCTTGTTCATCAAAGTGAAATTTTTGCAGATAGACCGTCTCTTCCCTTGTTTAAGAAGCTGACAAACATGGGAGGTAAGTCCTAATGTCTTCTATATAAAAATGTAATTTTTGTCCAATAGATGGGTTTGTGATCACATGAAACATTTGCTTTAGCCGTTTTCTCTACTTACTTTATCTCCTTTCATAAAATACTTGACGCTTCTTTAAAGATATTATTTGGAAAGGATTGTCACTCTTGGATTATGTTCCATAGCAAGATGTGTGTAATTTTTTGTCTCGTTTTTTGTCTTGTTAAATAATTTTATTATCGGGGAAAAATAAAGCCTTGCATAAAATACTGTGTCAAAATATTTTTTCAGGCTTACTGAACAGTAAATATGGCAGAGGATGGACAGAACATCGCAAATTAGCTGTAAATACCTTTCGAATTTTTGGATATGGTCAAAGGTCCTTTGAACACAAAATTTCAGAAGAATCTATGTTTTTTCTTGATGCCATTGATACATACAAAGGCAGACCATTTGATCTTAAACACTTGATAACAAATGCAGTTTCAAACATTACTAATTTGATTATTTTTGGAGAACGTTTTACATATGAAGATACTGAATTTCAGCACATGATTGAGATTTTTAGTGAAAATATTGAATTAGCTGCTAGTCCTTCTGTATTTTTATATAATGCTTTTCCTTGGATTGGTATCTTGCCATTTGGGAAACACCAGCAGCTGTTTAAAAATGCAGCTGAAGTCTATGACTTTCTTCATGAGCTTATTGAACGTGTCTCTGAAAATAGGAAGCCTCAGTCACCTCGACATTTTGTAGATGCGTATTTAGATGAGATGGATTGCAATGAAAATGATCCAGAATCTACATATTCAAGAGAAAACTTAATTTTCTCTGTTGGAGAACTCATCATAGCTGGGACAGAAACCACAACAAATGTTTTAAGATGGGCAGTGTTATTTATGGCTCTTTATCCAAACATTCAAGGTAAGAACTTTGACATTTTGAGGAACTGATACACTTTCCTATTGAAAATTTTAAATGCTTTTTCAAAGTGGTGCAGTGATCCATAGTCTTAACCAAAAAGGAAGGTTTATATATATTATTCTATTGTATCATTTACCAAATATACTATGGACAGAGGTGAAAAGCTTATTTTATATGCAGATGAAAAGGATATCGAAAGTCATTATATAAAAAGCCCAAATGCAAAAAGGTCCACCTAAAGTTTCTGATCAGTCTGTCCTGGCTCACAAACAATGTTCATATCTTAAAACAAGAACATCCTTATTCCTTCTCTATTGAGATCTGACCAAGATACTGTTTTTCAATAAAGATCAAGAAGACTTTGTAGTTTTGTGTCTCCTATGCCCTGGCCGATTTTGTAGAGATCCACTCACCTAAAATAATCTTCTGATCTCAGATCTTGCGATATAATGAGTTTCTGAATTTGGATTCAAAATCGGTTTGTCTAGATAAAAATAAAAATTACTGTTACTTTTCATTTATTTAGACTTTCTCTGTCCAAGTATTACAATATATACCAATACACCACTACATCACAGAATGTACTTTCATTAAGCTGCTTTTCACCTCTTTATTTTGATGTGAAACATTGTCACTTCAGGTTGAAAAACCTGGTGATTCTGGTAGAATTTTTCTGCTATTGCCCAGATTTTCATTATTGCTTCCACAAGAATTGTAAAAGTCCAACTTTGTTTTAGTTAGGAGCTGTTTGGCAGTTTCAACAAAGTGTATCAGGAAAAAAAAGAGGCAGTTTGAATGCCTTTGAGATTATTTAAGTAGCCTGTGAAGTTAATTTTAAAAATAGCTTAAAAAAAACAGTGATTGAACTTGTTCCTTTCCAGTTAAATTCAGATTCCTGTCTCTCTTAACTCTCACTGTGTTGTATCAGATATTTTCAGTTTAAGAGTGAATGATTTTACACTGTGACAATTCTAAAGAATCATAACAGAATTAGATAAGGGAGAGTTCAAGTAGCTAATTGCAGTGTTACCTGTGTTCACTCAAGTATTTAATGTACTTTATCTTTGCAGTCTTTTGCTTGTGTCTTTAGTTTTGAAGAGCTTCAGAAATAAAAATATATACAAGCAAAAAAAAGTATGTTAAAATACGATTTTACTGAGAATAATTACTTTCGAAATGAAGATTACTGGTATATATGCTAGTAATAATTCCTACTAGCAGGATAAGGAATATAGAGTCTAAATTTAAAAGCTTATAAGCTACTATATTTTATATAAGATATTTCATGTTTCAGTATCTTTTAAAAAGTATATATTTTATAGCTTAAATTAAAAAATGAAGGCTATTACACAGTAAACATCAGCTTTTATTCCTGTTCCTAACAGGGCAAGTTCAAAAAGAAATTGATTTAGTCATCAGCCCAAACAAAATGCCTGCCTTAGAAGAGAAATGCAAAATGCCATACACTGAGGCTGTTCTACATGAAGTTCTAAGATTCTGTAATATAGCTCCACTAGGTATTTTTCACGCAACTTCCAAAGATACTGTTGTGCGTGGTTACTCTATTCCTGAAGGCACTACAGTCATTACAAACCTCTACTCCGTTCATTTTGATGAAAAATACTGGAGCAATCCAGAAGTGTTTTTTCCTGAGAGATTTTTGGACAGCAGCGGGCAGTTTGTCAAGAAAGACGCATTTATTCCTTTTTCACTAGGTAAGAGTGGTTCCTTCTACTGTTCCTTTTCATAAATCTAGAGATGTATAACTTGTAAGTGATGGCAATAAATCAGCAATGGACAGAATGATATAAAATATCCACAGTTCTGATGAAACAGCTATTTCAAAGATACTCAATATAATGCCCTCTGGACATAACACGTTTTAGCATAATATATTTTATATAGATGAACTCATTATTATATATAAACTAACAGAAAAGACAGCACAATATCGTCTTATCTGAGGAGTCTATACATTTTATATCATTGCAGTACATAAGTGTTATTCGTTTCACAATTAATAGTCATTTTCTGCTAAAGTCATTACATACAGGTGGTTTACACAACTAGCTTTCAAATTTCAGCATTTAGATCAGCACCAGAAATTGCAGATTTTATTCGGAACTAGCTTGGGGGTCAGCATGTAGCACTGCATTCTGTCCTGGGGAAATACTCTGGCAGTCCTAAATCATTATGGATTTGGCTTTTGATGCCTATAAGAGTGGATAATTTACCTTACATATGATTATCAACCTAAAAAATTAGGTGTTCCATATAAGCTAACTGCCAGGGCTACCTCTGCAGTCCATAGAAAGGCATAGCCTTGTGTGGAGGGTGACTTAGTTTACTTATCTGGGATACTCTTTCTCCGAAAAATAGAAGACGACAAGACAAGACAATTCCCTTGGAATAGATGCACAACATCTAAATGGCCAAAGTTAGATTTGATGAAGTCCACCTTTATTGTGTATTCTGTTATGTTTCTTTTTGCCTGTTTGACCTTACCAGTTCCAGATGTTGTTATCCATTCATCTGTGTCTTCCACAACCACATTTACTCCCTGTAACTAGTCATACACGGAATGGGAACTAATATTTAAAGGCATTATCCAGACCTGTTTCATATCTTTCTACTTACCAAGTTATAAAAATTGCCAGGTAATGATGACTGACAGTAGATGTAATTAAGAAAATAGTAGGGGACAAAGGCTGAAATTCACAGTCTTATTTTTTTAAAACATCTTCTGTCTAGATTGGCACTTCAAGACAAGATAAAGTAGCTAATAGCTTATCTAAATAAATTTCACAGAATTAGTTACAATGGCATTTGTGTAGTGAGAGGAACAAATTCTCTAAAATCTGTTTCTTGCTGTAAATTATCACCTATCCTCTCTTACAGAATACTGCCACCAAGTTCATACAGCTCCTCTTAGAACACAGAAATGATCATTCTTACTCATAATAAGATTGAAAATGTAATTGAACACATTTTAAGTCTTTTCAAAACCTTCTTTTTAATCCAGGAAGAAGACATTGTCTTGGAGAACAGCTAGCTCGAATGGAAATGTTTTTGTTTTTCACTTCATTACTACAACGATTTCACCTGTGTTTTCCTCATGGTGTGATTCCAGATCTTAAACCAAGATTAGGCATGACATTACAACCACAGCCATACCTCGTCTGTGCGGAAAGACGGTGAAGAGAAGGATCTGGATTGTCAGGTGGAGCACAGTGCTCCCAGTAGCAGCTGAGGATCCACTTTGCCTTCTATTTCTAAATGTGTTCATGTCAGAAGAACAAAAGTTTAAAGGACTTGCAGATAAATTCTGACTATTTGTGCACAAGTTAATAGTTTCTTTTTACTTGGTTTTCACAAAAAAAACCTCAACCAAAACTATGAAACACATCCTGTGTTTAAAGTTGATGTTTTCACTCCAGAAGTCTGTTTTGAATCTAACTTCCGATTCAGCTTTTAAATATTTAATTACTTAGCAAGCCATTTTACTTTGAGAGGATATTTTTATAAGCGTGGAGCATATGGCTAAAAATGTTTATACTCAGATTCATCTGTGGAAATCTCACTTACATTATTCCAGATAAGCTGTTCTTTATAATTCTCCATTAAATTTACATAGCTAAAAAGGTTTTAAAGGTATCTATTTAAATTTCTGTAACTCAGAATAAACTATCTTTTCCAGCCTTGACAAACAAATTGTCTATTAAAGCATTTTGATCCTTCCTTCTCCTTGCCCTGTCTTCCCAGTTGGTCATAATTTTCTAGTGAATCAGATAACTGTGTGAATTCACTTTTAAGGTCTTTTATGGCTTGCTTTTCATTTAGTAATATATACAAAGTATTCAATTATTGCCATATTCCTGACAATTATAGCAATCTTTTTTGCCAGTTTATTGCATTTCCAGGCACATGTCCTCCATTGACTCCCAACACAAAGCATTACGTAATGATTAATCTCTGCCTAAGTAGTCTGGATAAAACAGTGTTTGTGTTACCAGAGTCACATGCAACTATACTACAAGTCAAGAAAATAAGCTGCTCATGAGTCTGACCAGAGAAGAGACCTTTTTGGGAGGGGGAGTGGAATAGGGTGGGGAGAAACAGATTTTAAATGGATTTTAAGCACAAGTTTTAGGCATAAAAGCTACTCTTGACTTCTGCCAGCTTCATGTTTTGTTCTTGACAGCCATTGCTTTATGGTTATTGGTAGATAAAGACTTACGTGTGCAGACCCTACAGGAGAACCTGATACTCCAGATATGGCATGTTCAGTCCCCACCATGTGGGGAGAAGTAGGGTCTCAGAATAGGGTTCAGAACAAAGCACACACTGAGCAAGCAGCTATTTAAGGGCAGGGCTGAATATTAGACCTTGCTCTTTATACAGCTTATGCTTCAACCTGGAGCTGCAGGGAAGTTCAAAGGCAGGAATTGGTGGTTTTCTGCTGACCTGGTATTTTCAGCTTATACTGAGCAGAAATGCTTCCTTTCTTTTGAAATAGCAAAAGAGAAGGATCAAACAGAGCTAATACCAGTCCACTTGCATAATGGCCTATTGACTTAAGATGCAGCAGGTCCAGATTAAATTAATTACTCTGTCTGAGGGTAGTCAGACCCACGTGTCCCACAGAGAGCATCTCCAACACATGTTCCTGGTGCTCTGAAGAGGGTGGACAGGCTAGTCCTCTTGCTGAATAACTGCCTTTCTGTAGAGAAGATTTAACATTCAAAAAGGAGAGGAAGGAGGTAAGCCTGATTGCTGTGCATTGGGCACACCATGAAAGCTGCAAATAAACCACTCCTAAGATACTGGCAAACAGTGGGGCTTAGGAGTCAAGACTGAGGCTTTTCTAGATACCTGCATTTGGGTGCTTGTGAAATACTTAAGTAAAAATTGTGGAATCTACCAAATTTAGGTGCCTTCCGTATGAAGCAATACCGAACAGAAGAGTTCCATGCTACAGTTCTGGACTCAGGCTAATTCTTCCTATATCCCACCCTGTGCTCTTAGATCAGACAGCCAGAGTTTTGTTAGTATCTAGGCTTGTCTTCTGGGTTGCAAGAACTCTAGGACATCCTTTGGTTAAAACATGATTCAAATAATCCTAATTGAAGTGGGGGGGAGGATTAAAAAAATCAAGAACCAGTTCTTGTGGGGACTACGCTCAAAATGCAGCTAGCCAGTGATAATTCCCTTTTGCTGAGGTATTTTGAGATCTAACTCCTGGCTAGTCTTTAATCCATTTAATGAGAACCATATTGATTATATGTCATTCTGGTTTCTAAATCAAAACACCTTATAAAAGCCTCAGAATATCAATCCAAACTTTTACCATTATCTGCCAACTTATAGTCTCATTTAAGCAATCAAATACATTTGACAAACTGTCTTTTCTATAAATCTGTATCAGTATTAGTTATATTTACATGTTTCATTCTGTATCAACTTTTTCATTATTTTCCCTCTGACTTAGAATTATCCTAATGATCCAATTTAATAATTTGAAATACTGACATAAGATTTTTTTTCAGTCCTCTGGAATTTCTCCATTGTATCAAGATTGATTAGTAATGAACATCAGTAGCCAGCCAGATGTTCAGAATTTACTGATGAGAGTTTTCTACAGCTGAAATATCTAGCATAGCTGGATATTTAACATTGTTTTGGGATTGAAGGTTGATATATTAACCAGTATATCTTTTTCTGGTTGTAGAATGTAAGGATGAAAAAAGACATTAAGTAACGTGTCGAGGTAAGATTGTTCCCATTTGCAGTTTTTCCTATCTGGCTTTAAATGTCCTAATGTTTTGGATTAATGTGTCCAGATACCGATGGAAAGATTTCTTAAAATTTAAGTTGTAACCTCTCCATTTCTGTATATTAATGCAATTTATTGCACTCTTGGTTTCACCATTTTCCTAAGTTTTATTCCCTCTGGTATTTATAGTCTTCTCATTTTTGTCTTTTGCAGAGTTAGCTCTTTGAATTCATGACGATAGTTTAGAACTGGAAGCACTGTTTCCACATACAGGTGTATCACAACCACAAGAAGAAACTTTCATGTACCTTCTCTGTAATGCCACTGCCGTTCCCAAAGGCATTCTTTTTTC